>NC_056629.2:58939665-59290498 GCF_002870075.4 Lactuca sativa | reverse complement strand
ATCGATGAGATAAGGCCCTTCCCATTTGGGAGCCAGCCTACCTACACTAGAGATACTTGGTATTTTGGAATGCCTTTGTTAACATGCTGTCATGAGCATATTAAAAAAATAAAATTTCATTGCTGGTTGCACTATTAATATAGCATAGGAAAACAGGGTCGAATCCTCAGGGAAACAACCTAACAATCAATGTCTTTTTGCATCAGACACATTCTAGTCAAAGCATAAATTATTAAAAGGTTTTTTTTATTAAACTAAACAGTAAAAATTGCAGTGAAAATAAACTAAACCAAAATCAATAATAAAAACAAATTCAGTTCTACTGCGACTTTCCTAATCATGCAGACAGCCCAGATCTGGTTATTCAGAATGCGTTCTATCTAAGATGGTACTGAGAAAAACTAACAAGATCTTGTATAATCTCTTTTACCTAATTAGTTAACCAAAACAATCTCTTTGAATTAACCCTAACTTTTTATTATTCAATTAAACAAGCTCTTAATTAAATCAGAAAAGTAGCTTTATGATCTGTGTAAAATTCCCAGCAATACCCAATACTTCTCACTAGCTCGGAAGCATAAAGATATGACTTTTACAGTTTATATCAGAGTTAAATCCCAAACACAGAACCAATCTGATACTTGTTACTTATTACCAGTTGACAAGAACAATTATAGATTCTATTAACCGATTAACTAGAATAATAAAACCCTAGCTAAGTGATCAGACTAGAAAGTATTAAAATTAAACATTCATTAAGTTCAAAACTGACAAATCTAGATAGAAACACAAAAAGAATACCAGACCTGATAACTAATCACATGAACAGTACTCGTCTAATGCAGAACTGAAAACTAGGGTTTTAGCCAAACATGGCTAAAATGAATCTAAACTAATAAAAAGAAAGATTAACTAAATAATCTTCTAAACTAAGTATATGAGATGATTCAAAACCTTCAAATCTCCAGAAGTCGCTGAAAGGTATCATAAATCGCCTTCAGAAGTGTTTTTTCGTCGTTTGGAACCGTCTAACCTTTGAACCTGATTATGAGAGCCATATTTATACGCAATATAGAAGCTTCTGGAGAAAGTTAACGAAAAATGTGATCACAAAAATTGAGGTTTTTTCCGGATTTACCCTTAAATGATGTATGATGCTATTTCTAAAGTTCAGGAGTTGCATCAAATAAATGTGATCGCAAATACTGCTTATGCGATCACAAATATTGTTTTTTCTTCTTAGATGGCATCCAGATGACTTATTTTGGCTCTACAAAACTTCGATGCATTTATGCTATCGCAGAAATAGAGAATACGATCGCATATTTGAGTTTGTAGTTCGTTTCGGACACGATTCTACAGTGTAAGCACTCCATGTTATTCCTTAGCATCCTTCTTCAGATCCAACTCCATTTAATCTCCATACATGCATCCAACTGCTCCCAAAGTATCGCTCCACCCGATTTATCTGAAAACGACACAAAAATGCTAGTAGTATGAGAATTATGATAAAAGACATGAGTTAAACATTATTTAAACAAATGACACACAAATGTACAAAATATGATGTTTAATGACAATAAAAACTACCCTAAAAGATGCACAAAACGACATCTAACAAATATCCCAAAGCTTGAACCTTACTTGTTCTCAAGTAAGAAAAAGGTTAAACATTATAAATAAATGGGACGATGTAGATGACCTAAAAAGAACTTAAAATAATAGAAATTAAAAACTTGAACTAAAAAAATTTCACTTTTTTTTAACATGATCAGACTTAAAACCGAGGGAAGCTCAATGGAATCACTACATAGATGATAATTACGATACCTTCCATCTCTCACAGATTCACAAAGTAGGGAAGAAGGTCGACGGTGTGAACCAATATGCCAACTGCAACTTTTAGTTAAACTTTATACCTTAATTATCATTGCAAGCGAAAATAACACATTTTTGAATTTCATGTCCTTAAGACTAGATAATTAAGAACCATAATCAACATATCCTTAAGAACCCGCATAACCAAATTAGCTTCGCCGAAGTAGTAGTTGGCCAAATCCCATAGGAGCCCAACTCTATGCTTTCACTTGGTAGAGAACGACAAATATCATATCACATAGTTCTTCTTGCACTAGATTTGTCTTCATTGTGGCTCTTAATTTTATTGAACTTGAATTTGTATCTCGTCTTTAGCTTGAGTTTTTCAATCAACATTTTGAATTTCTTGAGATTTCTTCGATTTAGTGTTTGAACTTAACTTGGGTATCAGATATGACAATTATACCCTTCCCTCCTTTGATTGTGTGGATCTGATATAAGGTTCTCAGTTATTGCGACGACAACGTGTGTCAACAAATCAGACCATGTTCTGTGGGTTCAGACTTTTCGATCAAGGTTCTTTTTAAACATTAATAAGCAAGTCATTTTGAACTGCTATTACCACCCACACAGTGTTTCAGTACACAATTTATTTTATTTTTTACATTCGGCGTCTCAGATCATAGTGTTTTGTGACTCCTAGTTATGGGCACTATTACTGAACTTACCACTATCAACCTGATTGTTTTGGACTTTCATTTTCCATTTATACAGAGCTATCGAATGCAAGAATATCCTCATCTAATGTGTTTTTCGTTTTTTTCGAAATGCATAAAATAGAAATATTTTTGGGGTTTTTTTTATGAATGTAGAAAATAATAAAAACAGAAAACATATTTTTTTAGATTTTTGAATTTTTTATATGTAAATGCAATGTAGAAAAATAAAATGCAAAAAGGAAAATAAAATTTGAAAATTTTAACTGAAAAACTGAGAATTTTAATTTTTTTAACAAAAAAAAATGCAAAATTTTATAGTAACCCCCTCCCCAAGCTTAAAATGATGCATTGTCGTCAATGCTCAGAGATTGATAAATAACTCAATAAAGTATATAAAAATAAAAGGGTGCAGCTGTAACACTCCAAACCAGGTATTACCTTAAAGCCCTTGACGATTTTAAAAAGTTGCATAATAAGTCCTTTAAGTATGCTAGGCGTACTCATGGGTACGCTTAACGTACTATGTATGATTGATCGCGTAGGGATAACACGCACGCTAGGCGTACGTGACGGATGTCCAAACCCTAATTTTTGGACTCGAGACCTATATAAGCACCCTTATCTTATTTGAGCCTCACTCTAATTGGCCCCTTTCACCTTCAAACATCTCTAAAAACCCTAATACCATTTAAGAGTGTGTTTTGAGCTTAAGGAGTGTATTTGTGGCCATTTTAGTGTCCATTCAAGAAGGAGAAGTTATCAAGCAAGCTTGGAGTGGCATTGGGCTTTAAGAATTTGCATCTAGTTCATCTTGAGGAGCTTCTAGAGGTATAAAGCTTTGATCTTTCCATCTTATTCATTAGATCTAGCCAGGGTTTTCTAGTTTTGTCCCTTTTGTTGGTTTTAGATCTCGTCTTGTAAGTTGAGCAACTCCAGAGGATGGAAAGGTTAGATCTGAGGTCCTTTGGTCCATTTATAGCATAAAAATGAATTCTTGATGGGTGTTTTGAGCTCAAGCATGGATTAAGACCCTTGTAAAGGTCTTAATGGGTTGTTGGGAACATATGAGACATGCAAAGGCATAAAGTTGCCAACTTTATTCCCTAGGTAGTCTTAATGAGCTTAGATTTGACTATTGGACGTAAGGAAATCGAGTATTAAGCACTTAATGGAAGAAGGTGCTTAATCTGTTAGTACGCTGGGCGTAACTTAGCGTATGCAACACGTACAATCCAGGGACTCAATACGCTGCTTGTACTAGGGTGGTATTCTAAGCGTACGCATAACAGATGAATTTGGACTTGTTTTGGGCCTTTGAGCTTTTGGTCCTCAATTAGTCATTGGGACTAGTCATGTTTTGGGGTTAGTGGGCCTACTTATTTGTTTTGGACCATAGGTGTTAGGATTGGGCCTTATTGGGCCATGAGGCCTATTAATGATTTTGGATATGGACTTTGGGCCCATTAACTAAGGAAGACCTTTTAGGACTTTGTGAAAGGACTTGGAGTTTGGGTTTTTCAATTAGGTTGTGCTTAAACCTAACATTGAGTGATATTATTATTGTTCGGCACGTGTGTCTACAGACTGTTAGGAGAGCAACCTTCAGATTCTACAGATAGAGGTGAGTCTTGTCATTTTACGATATGTGGTACACTGGCTGTAGTAGAGATATGTGTTATGATAGTTAGCTTTATGCTAAATTGTATGCTAGTGATTTTGTGATATTTGCATGAAAGACTATGGGGGAGCCCATGACACTTGGATGTAAGACCATATGGGGGAGTCCATGGATATCCGGCAGGGAAAGACCATGGGGGGATCCCATGACACTTAGGTGTAAGACCATGTAGGGGAGCCCATGGCATCCTTATGCAAGGATGTGGTAGAGATAGCTTTTATAACTAATGTTATATGGTAGAGATAGATTTAAGGCTAACATGATATGTGGTATATAGTAGAGATAGCTTTATGGCTAATATGATATGTTATGTGGTAGAGATAGCTTTTATAGCTAATATGATATGTGTTATGTGGCTTGTGTGTGGGGTATGCTCTGGGGGACTCACTAAGCATTAGATTACTATTTGTGGGTTTGTTTTAGGTACATCTGAGCCCAAGGACAAGGGCAAGGCTTGATGGCATTGTGTGCACTCTCTCACCGACATTTTATGGGACACTCTGATGTTTTAAAATAAAGTTGTAATGAATGTGGATTTGAAAACAATTTTTTTTTGGGATTTCATGGTTTATGGAAATGTGTTTGATTAATTAAAAATGAAAAATTTCTTTTGAAAATTTGGATGGTTACAAGTTGGTATCAGAGTCTTAGTTTGATGGATTCAGGCACACTCTCGGGTGTGTCAGGACTCAAACTAAGGAAATGGTAAAATTGTTTTCAAAAATAAAATAAAAGTTAAAGCTTTTAAAGAAAGGAAAAGAGGAGAGTGCAACGTGCGTGTTTAGCCGAGCCAAGTAAGTAGTTCCCCAATGTGTTAGCCATGTTATACTGATATTTGAGCTTTGATGATCGTATGGAACTTGCTATGTGTACGCTTTTAAAATTGTATACAGTTAGGAGCTTATAGCCTTAGAATTATTGAGTTGGCCTTATTTCTTGTTCCTTGTATGGTTGTGGTCCTAGGGTAGAATCTTTTATTCGAAAGTCTATTCGATCCTCTTCCGTGTATAATTTGCATGCATAAAGGCAACCTGTTATGATTGATCTGTTTGATGTGGGTAGAGCAAATCTTAGGACAGCCTGAGATTTGAGATATGCGGTAGTATGTGGGATATGGTTTATTTTGGGACGAATTGGAGTTATCAGGTAGAGCCTTGGGGAAAGGTATATGTAGGTGTGGAAGGTAGTATTGGGCTTGTACTTCTGAAAGCATAGGACCTATACCCAAACCAATGTTAGACTTGGGAGCTCTAAGGAGGACATGTCTGAGAAGATCCCTATTATGGACATCCTGATCATTATATTTTATGGTATTGTAGTTAAGTATGGTGGTGACACGACATGGAGCTAGGGGATCAGGACCGGGATCTGGATTTGGGTCGAGCGATGGTACCAATCCTATTGACGAGAGGTCGCGTGAGCTCATCGCAGCCGAGGTTATGAGGGGCATTCTTGACGCTACCCCAATTATCTTTGGGACTATCAAGGAGGGTATGATGGAGATTATGGAGGAGAGACTCAGGGCATTCAGAGCCGAGATTGCTGCGGGCCAGGTCGGGGCCCGAAATCCCTAGTTCTGGGAGTTCAAGGCGTGCAGAGCGCCAAAGTTTTTCAGGGTTAGTGACCCCATTGTTAGCCGACGCTGGGTGGTGGATATCGAGAATGCCCAGTGCAATAGTTCTTCCTCGAATGCGGAAAATGTGGGTTTTGCTTCTTGTATGCTGAGAGACAGAGCCCGAGATTGGTGGGGCAAGGTTACTAGCCAGGTGGGCGCAGCCAGTGTGTTTGAGATGACATGGGCCGAGTTTGTTCGGCGATTTGACTTGGAGTTTGCACTAGCCATTGAGGTGCAACAGATTGTGAGGGAGTTTCATGACCTTCAGCAGACCACCGAGACTGTGGCGGAGACCACCTCCAAGTTTCGGGAACGAGCTTTGTTGATCCCACAATACGCTACCGATGAGGACACGATATCATTCCATGTCGAGGGATGATATCCGGGAGTTTGTGAGCTTCACAGGGTGCAAAAACCTAAACGAGATGGTGGAGAAGGACCGTGAGTGGGAGATGGAGTTAGACTTTCGCACCAAGCGGAAGCCTGAATAAGCACAAACAGCAGTGGGTCAGGCTAAAAAGCCTAAGACCTCGGATTTATCTAGTAGAGGCCAACAGGGCCGAGCCGGTGTGCTAAGTGCGGTAAGCTGCATAATGGAGCTTGTCAGATAACAGTCTCGAGATGCTACACGTGGCCAGCACGGCCACTTGAGTAGAGATTGCTCCAATAAAGGCTTGATTTTTTTCACTGCAACCAGAACGGCCATATGCGGGTCGATTGCCCGAGGTTGCAGGCATGGGGAGTAGCAGTGGCGGCGCCTGTGCTGGCCGCCCTGCTAAGGCGGATGCTCCAACGGTGAAGAGTCGCACCTTTCAGCTGACTACCGAGGAGGATTGGGCAGTGCCAGACGTTGTGGCTTGTACGTATTTACTATTCTCTGCTCTATGTTTATCTGCATTAATTTTGTGTACGTTGTGTTAGTATAGGGACCTTTTTGGTCAATGGTATGTCGGCTCATGTTTTGTTTGATTCGGATGCTACCCGATCGTTCGTGTCTCTTGTGCTTAGCAAGAAGTTTCGGGACACGCTGGGAATTTTGGATTCCTCGCTCAAGGTTGAGATTGCAGATGACCGCACTGTGAGTGATGCGAGGGTGTATCAGGAATGTGTCCTGAATGTGCTTGGCGAGAGGTTCCGTGTTGATCTAGTACCGATACCGTTGCGAGGGTTGAAGGTGATTGTCGGGATGGACTGGTTGGGGGCCAATGGGGCCATGATTGATTGTGAGAGCTAGTTGGTGAGGGTTCGAACCCCACGTGGGGGAGAACTGGTTATACATTGTGAGAGGGACTCACAAGGGCCAACTCTCTATTTAGCTGCGAGGGCTAGGAGATTTCTGCAACATGGATGTATGGGATTTTTGGCTTATATCTTAGATACGAGGGTTGAGCCGACGACGGATGCGGCAATGTGCCAGTTGTACAGGAATTTCGGGATGTCTTTCCTGAAGAGCTACCAGGGGTGCCTATGTAGAGGTAGGTGGAGTTTCACATAGATTTTGTGTCGGGTGCTGCTCCGATAGCGAAGGCACCATACCGGTTGGCACCACCTGAGATGCATGAGTTGTCTACGCAGCTTCAGAAGCTGCTAGACCGAGGGTTCATCTGTCCAAGCAGTTCCCCGTGGGGAGCACCGATCCTGTTCGTGAAAAAGAAGGATGGATCACACAGGATGTGCATTGATTACTGAGAGCTGAACAAACTAACGGTGAAGAACCACTATCCATTGCCGAGGATCGATGATTTGTTCGATTAGCTGCAGGGTGCGTCTTGGTTTTCCAAGATTGATCTTCGGTCGGGTTACCATCAGATGAGGATTCGAGATGACGACATACTGAAGACAACTTTCAAGACTCGGTATGGGCATTACGAGTTTGTGGTGATGCTGTTTGGGCTCACTAATGCCCCAACAACATTCATGGATCTCATAAACAGGGTGTGTAGAACGATGCTGGATCGGTCGGTGATCGTTTTAATTGATGATATCTTGGTCTATTCTAAGACTAGGGAGCAACATCTGAGGGAGGTATTGGAGATCCTGAGGGCAGAGAGGTTGTATGCCAAGTTCTCCAAGTGTGATTTTTGGCTGCGAGAGGTACAGTTTTTTGGGCACATCATTAACAGGGAGGGCATTTCGGTTGATCCAGCCAAGGTTGAGGTAGTGATGCGGTGGGAAGTACCGAAGAATGCATATGAAATCCGTAGCTTCTTGGGTTTAGCGGGCTATTATCAGAGATTTATCTAGGATTTCTCCAAGATTGCTGTGCCATTGACCCGCTTGACCAATAAGAATGTGACATTTCGGTGGGGCACAGATCAACAGTTGGCTTTTGAGACCCTAAGACGGAGGTTATGTGAGGCTTCGATTTTAGTACTACCCGAGGGGTTAGATGATTTGGTGGTATATTGTGACACATCGATTTCAGGGTTTCGTGTGGTAATGATGCAGAGGGGGCATGTGATAGCTTACGCCTCGAGGCAGTTGAAGCCTCATGAGACGAATTACCCCACTCACGACCTGGAATTGGGCGTAGTAGTGTTCGCTCTCAAGATTTGGAGGCATTACTTGTATGGAGTGAGGTGCACCATCTATACTGATGACAAGAGTTTGAAGTATTTTATGGATCGATAGAACCTCAACTTGCGACAGAGGAGGTGGTTGGATGTACTAAAGGACTATGACTGTACCATCCAGGGAAGACCAACGTGGTGGCCGATGCTTTAAGCCGCAATGCGGCAGGTTCCCCGATTGGGAATGTTTGTTTGAGGATGACCGTGATCTCTACATTTTTAGATATGATAAAGGAGGCTCAGGTTGAGGGGGTGAAGAAGGAGAATTGGAAGATAGAGTGGATTCGGGGACAATATCCTTTGTTTGTCAAGGTTAGCCGCGACCTATTGACACAGTGTGGCTGAGTGTCAGTACTGGTGACTGGAGGAGTGAGACAGAGGATATCAGAGGAGGCACACAAGTCCAAGTTGTCTATACATCCCGAGGCTACGAAAATGTATAAAGACTTGATATTGAGTTATTAGTGGCCCTGCATGAAGTGGGAGATCGCCTGGTTTGTGGAGCGGTGCTTGACCTGCAGGAAGGTCAAGGTCGAACATCAGCGGCCTCATGGCAAGGTTCAGCCGCTACCCGTTCCCATTTGGAAATAGGAAGAGATAACTATGGACTTCATCACGAAGTTACCGAGAACAGCGAGGGGTGTGGACGCCATATGGGTGATCGTGGACAGGTTGACGAAGAGTGCCCACTTCATTCCGATTTCTGAGAGTATATCTACTGAGAAGTTGGTAGATATTTATGTACGGAAGGTGGTGGAAAGGCACGTGGTGCCAGTATTGGTAGTCTCTGACAGGGATGTTCGGTTTACATACAGATTCCAGAAGAAGTTCCACGAGGAACTGGGCACTCAGTTGCATTTTAGTACAGCGTACCACCCCCAAACAGATGGCCAGAGTGAGAGGACGATCCAGACACTTGAGGATATGCTGCGAGCATGCGTGTTGGATTTTGGAGGTAGTTGGGATACGTACCTCCCACTGGTAGTGTTTTCGTACAATAACAGCTACCATGCCAGTATTGACCGACCTCCGTTCGAGATGTTGTATGGTAGGAGATGCAGGACACCGGTTTGTTGGGGTGAGGTTGGACACCGGATCATGGGGAGCACTGAGATAATACTCAAGACTACTGGGTTGATTCAACAGGTGCGTGACCGGTTGCGAGTCGCACAGAGCCGTCAGAAAAGTTATGCTGACCGGCGGCGATCGGATCTTGAGTTTCAGGTGGAGGACTTCGTGTTACTGAAAGTGTCACCCTGGAAGGGGGTCATTGGGCTTCGGAAGAGGGGCAAGCTAGGGCCTCAATATATAGGATCGTTCAGGATTACGGCCTGAGTAGGCAAGGTGGCATATTGATTGGAGCTGTCGGATGAGCTTAGCCAGATTCACAACACTTTCCATGTGTCACAACATTGGAAGTGTGTCACCGACGAGTCTACAGTCGTTTCTCTGGATGACATTCAGGGGGACGAGGGTCTAAACTACATTGGGAGGCCCTTTGCAATTTTGGATAAGAAGACCAAGGGTCTTTGGAACAAGGAAGTAAATCTTGTAAAGGTGCAATGGTAGCACCGAAGGGGCTCCGAATGCACATGGGAGCCGAAGGAGGAGATGCGGGAGCATTACCCCGATCTATTTGCATCTACGGACTTCGAGGACGAAGTCTAGTTCAAGTGGGGGAGAGTTGTAACACTCCAAACCAGATATTACCTTAAAGCCCTTGAAGAGTTTAAAAATTGTATAATAAGTCCCTTAAGTACGTTGGGCATACTCATGGGTACGCTTAGCATACTATGTATGATTGATCGCGGAGGGACAACACGTACGCTTATCCAAACCCTAATTTCCAGACTTGAGACCTATATAAGCACCCTTATCTTATTTGAGCCAAACCCTAATCAGCCTCTTTCACCTTCAAACGTCTTTGAAAACCATAATACCATTTGAGAGTGTGTTTTGAGCTTAAGGAGTGCATTTGTGGCCATTTTAGTGTCCATTCAAGAAGGAGAAGTTATCAAGCAAGCTTGGAGTGGCATTGTGCTTCAAGAATCTGCATCTAGTTCACCTTGAGGAGCTTCTGGAGGTATAAAGCTTTGATCTTTCCATCTTATTCATTAGATCTAGCTAGGGTTTTCTATTTTTGTCCCTTTTGTTGGTTTTGGATCTCCTCTTGTGAGTTGAGCAACTCCAAAGGTTGGAAAGGTTAGATCTGAGGTCCTTTGGTCCTTTCATAGCATAAAAATGAAGTCTTGATGGGTGTTTTGACCTCAAGCATTGATTAAGACCCTTGGAAAGGTCTTAATGGGTTGTTGGGAACATATGAGACATGCAAAGGCATAAAGTTGCGAACTTTATGCCCTAGGTAGTCTTAATGAGCTTAGATCTGACTATTGGACGTGAGGAAATCAAGTATTAAACACTTAATGTAAGAAAGTGCTTAATCTGTTGGTACGCTGGGCGTAACTTAGCGTACGCAGCGCGTACGACCTGGGGACTCAGTACGCTGCGCGTACCAGGGTGGCACGCTAAACGTACGCACAATAAATGGACTTGGAGTTGTTTTGGGCCTTTGAGCTTTTGGACCTCGATTAGTCATTGGGCCTAGTCATGTTTTGGGGTTAGTGGGCCAGTTTATCTATTTTTGATCAGGGGTGTTATGATTGGGCCATGAGGCCCATTAATGATTTTGGATATGGACTTTGGGCCCATTAAATAAGGAAGACCTTTTGGGCCTTTGTGAAAGGACTTGGAGTTTCGTTTTTTCAATTAGGCTGTGCTTAGCCCTAACATTGAGTGATATTATTATTGTTTAGCACGGGTGTCTACGGACTGTTAGGAGAGCAGCCTTCGGATTCTATAGAAAAGGTGAGTCTGCTCACCATACTAATGTGTCTAAGGTACCAAGGCCAACCCATTTTATGATATGTGGTACACTAGCTGTAGTAGAGATATGTGGTATGATAGTTAGCTTTATGCTAAGTTTTATGCTAGTGATTTTGTGATATTTGCATGAAAGACCATGGGGGGAGCCCATGACACTTGGATATAAGTGTTGGATATAGTGTCTAAGTTCATAACTATATTTGGTATGTACTTGACCCGACCCGACATGGTCCATTTGGGTTGCACTTCACCCGAACAATTTATGGATAATATTTAAGAATAGTACAAGTTATGATTTATTAATATATTATAAGTTCTAATATATTAATAGAAGATCATATTATTTAATTAGTAGTGATCTATAATTAATCTAGGACTAATTTAGAGATCAAAGATATGACTAATTAAATATGGGCTTCTATATTTATATAGTGTGGGCTAGTGCTTATTTGGAATGGGCTAGGCTTGCATGGAAAAGTCCATGGATACTCCATGGAGCTTTAACCCATGGATCTCATGGAAATGAAGAGACATGGGTATTAGGGATGTAACCCTAATCCACCACACTATATAAAGGAGGCTTTGGTTCTTGAAATGATACTAGTTGACACTTGTTGAGGTGAGGGCAAATTTCAAGATAGTAGTGACTATTCTCTCAAAGTTCCAAGTTTGTGGTGATTTGTGATTTCCACTTGAGGCATCCACACTATTGGTGCTAGGCTCTAAAACTCCAAGCAATCAACTACAACTTCAAGGTAAGTATTTCTCCTAGCTTTATTTGATTCATGTTCCTCATGCCATGCTAGTTAGGATATAAGCCTTGGAAAATAATTATTTGCATGTATCTTAGACAAACATAGATCCAAGGTTTATTAGGGTTGCATGTACACTTAGGAAGTGTTAGAATGCTCAAAACCCATCAGTGGTATCAGAGCCTAGGCTTGTTTGTTTGATACTTGTTGCAATATTATGGAAAAAGTCGAAAAACTTGCTGTCTGACTACTGGACTCGGCGAGTCCATGGGGGGACTCGTCGACTTCACTTGTATCTTCAACCTACTCGTCGAGTAGGTTCATGCACTTGGCGAGTAGGGTCGACAGAGTGCAGATTTCGACTTTAGTTGTTGGAAATGGATTAGAAACATTACCCTAAACTGTTTTGGTACTTGAAAACTTGTTTTAGATGGTGTAATGTCATTGCTAATTCATTTACAACAACTAGTTATCAAAATTACAAAGTTTAAATGTGATTTTGATTCATGAAAGTGGTCATATTCATGTTCTTGTTGTTATGATGTTTAGATGATCATAGAAATTATTTGTAACCTATGTGGTAGATTAATTTTTGATCATAATGTGTTTTAATGGAGTCCATAATTTGTCCTCAAGTTATGGAAAACCAAAAGTCACTTGGATTAAAAACCATTAAAAAGAACACAAGAGTTAGAAAATGAAGAGTCTTCATTTTATTACTCTATTAAACTCATAAGTTAAAAGAAATGAAAAGTTTACAAAACTTGCCCTCAAGTTTTGGAACAAGTAAAGTCAAGTTAAACTTTAGTTCCAACCCTTAGAATTTTAAAAGTTAAAATTCAACCCTTATACTTATATTATTATGATTTAATAATTATTTACATATATGTATAAGAACAAAGTCGTCTTACCGCTAGTACGCCTCATTCACGAAGCCGGTCTATAAGGTGGGTATAAGGTTGTTACGTATAAAATGGCAACTTAATGGGTGTCCATTCTCACCCACCGCTTGCTTGGCTGGTGGAGGGTCGTTAGCCGAACGGGTAAGACAAGGACTTATAAATTCTCATTTAAAGTATGATGAATATTATAAAGTAACAAAATGTTTTATTAAATTCCCAATCTTAGTTACTTTAGGAAAAATATGAATAAGGTGCTAATCCATGAAATTACACTTTACACTTTGTTTAAGTCGTCGGTGGAGCGTGTGTGGTTAACCGGCACACTAACTTGGACTTAACAAGGTAGGTAAAGGGTGACTTAAAGGTTTATTATAGTATCGATGGAGCGTGTGTGGTTTACCGGAACATCGATTGAGTGATAAACTTTAAGGTTACCAAGTGATTTGCATGGTTACTTCACACCTTGTTTTGTTCCTACCTTTCGAATATGTTATAGCTTGGATTACGGCATACCTCTTCCAAGTTATAATATATTGTGATTGGATCCTAGCCTTAATTTTACATTTGGGTGTTTTATTAAGGACTCTCCTAATATCTAAACTAATCTTGTCCTTTTCTTTCAGATGTCTTCAAACAATGCTGCTTCTGGCTCTAATCCTAATGGCTCCTTTACCCTTATGAACTTGTGTGGGAAAGTCACCTTTGATGGATCCAACTTCAATGAGTGGATCAGAAACATCAGGATGATTACCCGCTACGAGGAAAAAGAATATGCCATTGACAAGGAGCTTTAGGAGATTGATGAGACCACTGCAACTCCCCAAGAGATCGCTGACTTTCAGGCACATGAAAGGGATGCTAAGAAAGTGGCTTGCATCATGATGGCCACGATGACAGCGGAACTCCAAAAGTCTTATGAGGATTTCTACCCTTATGAAATGCACCAAGATTTGATGGAAATATACCATCAAAGTGCACGACGAGAGAGGTATGAAATCATCTGCTCCATGATAACAGCCATGATGAAGGACGGGGAATCCATCACGAGCCACATGCAGAAAATGCAAAGGTATGTGGATCGTTTGCTGAAGCTTAATGTGAACTTCCCTGAGGAGCTTGCAATAGATATCATTTTGCACTCCTTACCATCGTGCTATGATCAATTCCGCATGACATATCACATGAATAAGGAAGAGGTCACACTCAGCAAACTTCAGGGACTTCTCAAGACCGCAGAAACAGGTCTTAAGGGGAAGTCGGTTGTTAACACTCCTACTCCAAACTCTACTCCGGTTTTGGCAATCGGGAAAAGTCGAGGGAAGAAAAGGAAGAGCTCTTAGAAGGGTACCAAGGCTCGGACCCTTGATGGCTCTTCTTCAAGTGGAACCAAGAAAGGTTTCATCACTCCTTCTTCTGACCCAAAAGAGGCTGAATGCTTCTATTTCCATGAAAAGGCTCATTGGAAGCGGAACTGCCCAAAGTACAAACAGGATGTGAAGGATGGGAAAGTTAAACCCAACCATGCAGGTATTTACACTATCTTATCTAATAAATTACCCCATTCTAAATCTTGGGTCCTTGATACCGGTTGTGGTATTCATATTTGTTGTGACTTGCAGGGACTAAGAAGAAGTGAGAATGTGGAGCAAGGAAGAATAAACTTGATCATGGGGAATAGGAAAGCTTCACCTGTCACCAAGATTGGAGTTTATACTTTATCGCTAAGTAGTGGGTTTAATTTAGATTTGAATAAATGTTGTTATTCGCCAGGAATGGCAAGAAAGATTATTTCCTTTCATGTTTTGTACAAACAAGGGTTTACCTTTTCGTTTAATAATGAAGTTGGTTCTATTGATGCTTTCTTTAATAATGTTCTTTATTTTAAAGCATTACCTTGTGATGGTGTGTATGAAGCTGTATCTGTTGTAGATAAATTAGGAAATAATGTTTTGTGTATTGATTCTATTAATAATAATAACTTGGATAAAGCATCATTATGGCATTGTCGCCTTGGACATATAAGCAAGAAACGCATAGGCCAACTCCAAAAGGATGGAGTCTTGGAGTCATTCGACCTAAAGTCAGATGATAGTTGCGAATCATGCTTACTTGAAAAAATGACAAAGTCACCCTTCACAGGCTCGTGTGAGAGGGGTGAAGGTTTGTTGGATCTTGTACACACGGATGTGTGTAGACCATTCAAACATGCCACAAGGGATGCTAATCGTTATTATTTGACTTTTACTGATGATTACAGTAGATATGGATATGTCTACCTAATCAAGCATAAGTCAGAGACTTTCGAGAAGTTTAAGGAATTTAAACAGGAAGTCGAGAATTAATTGGGCAGGAACATTAAGATGCTTCGATCCGATCGTGGTGGTGAGTATCTTAGTTCAGAGTTCCTCGACTATCTTAGGGAATGTGGGATTGTCTCACAATTGACACCTCCCAGGACACCACAGTTGAATGGTGTAGCTGAGAGGCGTAATCGAACCTTGTTAGGTATGGTTCGTTCCATGATGAGTCGAGCTATGCTACCAATCTCATTCTGGGGGTATGCCTTAGAGACTGCCGCCCATATTCTTAATCTGGTCCCTACAAAGAAAGTTGCCAAAACTCCTCACGAGATGTGGACTGGTAAAGTACCTAAACTAGACCACATCAAGATTTGGGGTTGCGAGGCGTTCGTGAGATGCGAGACTCATGATAAGCTCGAACCTCGAAGCGAGAGGTGTATTTTCATCGGCTACCCACAACAATCCTTTGGTTACCTCTTCTACAAACCTAGTGATAATGTGGTCTTTGTAGCAAGAAGAGGAGTTTTTCGAGAGAAAGAATTTATAAGCCAAGGAAACAGTGGGAGGCAAATTGATCTTGAAGAAATTCAAGAGTCAAGTGGTGAAGGAACTTCAAACCCTAGCCCTCAACTTGAGGAGGAAACTCCTGTTGAGCCAGTTGATGTGCCTGTACCTCTAAGGCGTTCCACGAGAGTTAGGAATGCACCTGAGCATTATTATGGTTTCCATATTACTGCGGAAGGCGAGACACTTATTAGTGATGAGACACTAGTAGGTCTGGATGAACCTAACAGCTACACGGAAGCCATGGCAGGCCCTGAGGCTGCTAAATGAAAAGAGGCTATGGATAGCGAGATACAATCCATGTATGACAATCATGTTTGGAACTTGGTTGAGAATGTACCCGGTCGTAAGATTGTAGGGTGCAAATGGATCTTCAAGAAGAAGACCGACATGGATGGTAATGTACACACTTATAAGGAACGACTGGTTGCAAAAGGTTATTCTCAAACTCCGGGAGTAGATTATGATGAAACCTTTTCACCAGTGGCCAAGATAAAGTCTATTAGGGTTCTGTTCGCCATTGCTGCATTTCATGATTATGAAATATGGCAAATGGATGTCAAAACCTCCTTCCTTAATGGAAAGTTGGCTGAGGATGTTTACATGGTTCAGCCAGAGGGTTTTATCAGTACAGAGTACCCCAATAGAGTGTGTAAACTCGAGAAATCCATTTATGGATTGAAACAGGCACCTCGCAGGTGGAATCTTTGCTTTGATGAGAAAGTCAAGGAATTTGGCTTTTCACGGAGTGAAGATGAATCTTGCGTCTATATCAAGGCTAGTGGGAGCATAGTCAGTTTTTTGGTACTGTATGTGGATGACATACTACTCATAGGAAATGAAATCCCAACCCTGCAGGAAGTAAAGTCCTGGCTTGGGAAGTGTTTCGCTATGAAGGACCTTGGTGAAGCTGCCTATATCCTAGGGATAAAGATTTTAAGAAACAGGAGTAAAAGACTAATTGGACTTAGTCAAAGCACCTATGTGGACAAAGTGTTGAAAAGATTCAACATGCATAACTCCAAGAAAGGTGAGTTACCCATTCAGAGTAATGCCAGATTGAATAAGACACAAAGCCCTAGTACTGAGGCTGAGATAGCAGAAATGAGTCGACTACCTTATGCTTCAGCTGTAGGATCGATCATGTATGCTATGACGTGTACTCGACATGATGTAGCCTTTACTTTGAGCATGGTTAGCAGGTATCAGGGGAACCCTGGCAAGGAACACTGGACTGTGGTAAAGAATATCCTCAAGTACCTGCGAAGGACTAAAGACTGGGTCCTTACCTTCGGTGGGAGTGATGACTTGAGAGTTGTAGGGTATAGTGATGCTAACTTCCAGACTGATAGGGATAATTTCCGCTCTCAGTCGGGCTGGGTCTTTACCTTAAACGGAGGAGCAATCAGTTGGATGAGTTCCAAGCAGGAGACAGTGGCTGATTCCACTTGTGAATCAGAGTATATAGCAGCAAGCGAGGCAGTAGAGGAGGCTATATGGCTAAAGAACTTCATCGGAGACCTTGGAGTTGTACCAGCTATAAAAGAGCCAATGGAGATTTTCTGTGACAGAAATAGTGCGGTTGCCTTAGCCAAGGAACCAAGAGATCATGGGAGATCCAGACACATTGACAGAAAATATCAATTCATCAGACATCGAATAGAAGAAAGGATCCTCGTGGCAAAGAGGGTATCATCAGATGAGAACCCAGCAGATCCCCTCACGAAGGGACTGAGTAGGGTTAAGCATCTCCAGCATGCTCGGAGCATAAGGCTGAATGATGATATAAGTTTTAGTAGTTAGATAAATGATGAAATTTGTAAAGTGTAATTGACATTTGATGATGAATAAAAGGTGTTTTATTTATGAGTATAGTGTTGGTATCTCTTGTCGATCGTTTACTTTATTTCTTTTTGCATGTTTTGACTTCCAGAATAATTATGTTTGGTATATCATATTATTCAAACCTCCACAGTCGGTCATATGTTGGAAGTAGGTATGAATCAAGACTGTCATGATTGGTTGCAGAGGTCTAAGGTGTTGGACATGGCTACAACAATCATGAGTGCTCATAAGTTCTGAGCTTTGGACTCAACCCACGCTCACTGGAATCACTTCATGGAATTTTTATCTCGAGTGATCGTGAGACGGTAATATCATATAAGTCTTCAAACCTAGAGATATGATTTGTTACTTACGAGTTGGTTATGCATTGATTGTACGAAAACGCATTGGTAACTCGATGTTATAAAATGTGCTTTTGTGTGTAATTCAATGAGTGGTAGAACAGACATATGAGTCGAAGTTTATCTGTTCCTTCTTGGATTAGAAGCTGATATCTGGGCCCCTCGATGATTTTGTTTTGACCTATGTACTGAGCCCGGTCAGAACTAAATTGATGTGTTCAGTTGAGTTCTATGTCAAACAAATCGGAAATCGGGAAACAAATGCTGGACAATAAGCAAGATCATGTTCCATGTATTTGTCCGACTGATATCTAGAACAGAGGATTATATGATCACTTATCTTAAATGGCGCGTTCTAGTTCAACAGGGTTTAAAGAGCTACGATTACTGATCGGTTCTTGAAGTTATACTTGCAACTATAGTTACTAGACTTATCCAAGTGGGAGACTGTTGGATATAGTGTCTAAGTTCATAACTATATTTGGTATGTACTTGACCCGACCCGGCATGGTCCATTTGGGTTGCACTTCACCCGAACAATTTATGGATAATATTTGAGAATAGTACAAGTTATGATTTATTAATATATTATAAGTTCTAATATATTAATATAAGATCATATTATTTAATTAGTAGTGATCTATAATTAATCTAGGATTAATTTAGAGATCAAAGATATTACTAATTAAATATGGGCTTCTATATTTATATACTGTGGGCTAGTGCTTATTTGGAATGGGCTAGGCTTGCATGGAAAAGTCCATGGATACTCCATGGAGCTTTAACCCATGGATCTCATGGAAATGAAGAAACATGGGTATTAGGGATGTAACCCTAATCCACCACACTATATAAAGGAGGCTTTGGTTCTTGAAATGATACTAGTTGACACTTGTTGAGGTGAGGGCAAATTTCAAGATAGTAGTGACTATTCTCTCAAAGTTCCAAGTTTGTGGTGATTTGTGATTTCCACTTGAGGCATCCACACTATTGGTGCTAGGCTCTAAAACTCCAAGCAATGAACTACAACTTCAAGGTAAGTATTTCTCCTAGATTTATTTGATTCATGTTCCCCATGCCATGCTAGTTAGGATATAAGCCTTGGAAAATAATTATTTGCATGTATCTTAGACAAACATAGATCCAAGGTTTATTAGGGTTGCATGTACACTTAGGAAGTCTTAGAATGCTCAAAACCCATCAATAAGACCATGTGGCGGAGCCCATGGCTATCCGACAGGGAAAGACCATGGGGGGAGCCCATGGAACTTAGGTGCAAGATCATGTAGGGGAGCCCATGGCTCTTCTGTGGTGTGGGATATTAATCATTAGACATCTTTTGATCCATCCTTGTGTTCTTTGATTGCTTCATTCTTGCTTATCTGTTTTGAATCTATCGATCTAATAGCACAATAATCTCATCAATTGGTATCAGATCAAGAGATTGTGTAATATATACACATCTCTTCTATTTGAAGAATCCATTAGGGTTTCCACTTTTATCGAATATTTAGAAGCCGTCTTCTTCTTGTCGACAGTGTATCTGGTGTTCGATAAAACCCTAGTTTCAAACATTCTATCCTGTGAGTGAAAAGATCAGCGATTGCGATCAGTTGATCAAGAAGGTACAAACTATCATAGAATCACTTAAAATACCAGTAAAAAACTACGAAAAAGAATTAAATGAATTAAAATTGAAATTTTCTAACTTTAGTGGTAGTCTTACACAAACTCGCTTAGCAAATTCTAACCTAACTGACCAACTCAGCAGGGAATCTTCCAAGAGTGAAGAGAGAAGGATATGGATACAACAGAAGGAGTCAGAGTTAGTTAGGGCTAGGGATGAACTTATTTATGTGTAACGAGGAAATTTGAAGTTTTTGAAACAAAGAAATATTTTCTGTTTGATTGCTAAACGCTTATATACTAATATCACCCAGTTGCATCTAGATTGTAAGATTGGTAAAAAGATATGAGTTTGCCTTTTCTTGAATTTAAGGAGGACGAAGTCATCGCTGAATGTGAATCTATAATGTCCACATATGAGCTTTCAGTGACCTACAAATATGGACTAGACAAAATTGAGGCTTTTATTGAGTCCAAAGAACATAAATGTATGTTAAAGAATTTGCTAGACGAAAATGATAAATTAAAAATCAAAACCGAGACCATACAAAAGTTTGACTCATCCAATGCCAAATTAAGTTCAGAAATAAGATGAATTTAGAAACCACTTCTGAATTTGATGAGGAAAGTGAAATGAGCGAAATTTCAGTAGAGGACGAGATTGATTGTTCAGAATTTCTCAAGAGCGAATCCGAAACAGCAAAATCGCTTGTATTTGAAAATTCCGTGGAGTTTGCTCGAATTTCCAAAGATAAGCCCAAAGTCCTCAAAGAAAAGGCGGTAGTTTATTAAAAGGTGCAAACAGTGTCGAACCAAGTATATGCCGTTGAAGGAATAACTAAGAAACAAATGGCAAAGTTGACCTCCTTGGTTGATAAAGATAACGCTGAAGGTTGTGACAACTACTTCTGGTCTGCACCAATAGACAATGCAGATGAAACGGTTGGCCTGTCGGAGCGAACCTCATGGAGAGTTATGGGTAGATACGTGGCTGAACCCATCAACAAACCTTCAAGCTTTGATAAGCCAAGTTCAAGCGGCACTAATGAGATACCAAACGAACCAATGACAACATCAAGCATGTCTTCAACAACAACTGAAGAATATGAGGAGAAACCGAAACCAAGAGAGAACATTCATAAATCTCAAAAGCAACTTGCTGAATAGAAATGCCAGAGGAACAAAAGATACATGAAGAACCTCAATGAGAGAAAATAGTTTTGGCAATCCCAAAACCCTAATTATGTTCCCTCTAAAAAGGCGTCCAATCCCAAAGCAAATAACAAATCAAGGGACAAATCTCCTTAGTGCAATCATTTCCACACAAGTAGTCAGACAAACCGAAAAGGAAGTTTCGGTCCCAACTCTTACTACGCCAAGAACCAAAAGTCAAGGTTCGGTCCTAAATCCCATCCTCCTCAGTCGCAACCAAAACCAAACCCGATGAAGGATATCAAAGGAAAGGGAAAACTCGTCTCTGATAATGACGCACAAGTTAAGAAAAAGTCAGCTAACCTTAGAACTACAAAGAAAAACTCACCTGAAAAACCAACAAACAATAACACACCCCAATTAAAGCAAGATAAAAATAAAATCAAAGTTTACACCATCAAACGAAAAGATGAAACCACATTAATAAAAATATCATATTTGGTTGATCTTTCTGTTGCAATTCCCTATTCTGTAAAAGACTCACCAGGGCCCAAGAGACTTTGGGTTCCTAAATCTGCTTAATTTTGCTGGTTATAAGTGACGAACAATTTGTCGACGAATGGTATATTGATAGTGGCTGATCTTGTCACATGACAGCATGGAGGGAAGAACTTAGGGAGTTTCGGTCCCTTAAGGATGGTGGATGTGTAAAATATGGAAACAACTCATATGGCATGCTCAAAGGATATGGGATGATTACAAATGGCGAATTTCCGATTCGTAAAGTAGCTTATGTGGAAGGATTGCAGTATAATCTAATCAGTGTCTCTCAACTAGTTGTGGGAACTGGATTAAAGTTTTCATTCGATGACGAAGGTTCAGAGATCATCGAGAAGAAAAATAAGAAAGTCCTATTGAAATCTATGCGCAAAGGCGAGATGTATCCTCTAAATCTCAACCCAATCAGAGGAAAGCCAATAGTATGCCTGCTAACAAAGGCGAACTCAGACGAAAGTTGGTTGTGGCACCAAAGACTCTCACACTTGAACTTCAAAGATATTAATAAGCTGGTGCTTGGGGATCACGTGCGTGGACTTCTTATTCTCAAATTTGACAATGAACATCTATGTGAAACATGCGAGATGGGCAAGTAAAGTCAAAAAAGTCATCCTTCTCGTATCAATACAAAGATCATCGAACCTCTTGAACTACTGCACATCGACCTATGTGGCCCTTCTGCTATCTAAAGCATCGGTGGGAGTAAGTGTATACTTGTAATTGTAGATGATTTTTCATGCTTCACCTGGGTTTTCTTTCTTAAATAGAAATCAGAGGCGACTCCCAAGCTGAAGGTTTTTATCAAGCATGTGGCACTGCAGCCGCGAAAGGTGGTAAGAAACAAAAGAAGCGATAATGGTCTAAAGTTCAAAAATAAAGACCTTGAAGAGTTTCTGGCTGAAAAGCGAGTAACTCACAACTTCTCTACTTCCTATACTCCACAAAAGAATGGGATCGTTGAAAGGAGAAATCGTTCATTGTGTGAAGCAGCCCAAACCATGTTGAGTTTCGCTTCTCTTCCATTATACTTCTGGGCAGATGCTATAGCTATTGCTTGTTACGCACAGAACCAGTCCTTTCTCAACAAGCGATTTTCCATCACTCCATACGAGATCTTGAATAATCGTAAGGCCAATGTAAAGTTTTTCCATGTGTTCGGTTCAGGATGCTTTATTTTCAATTCCAAAGAGAACCGAAATAAGTTCGATGTAAAGGCAGATGAAGGGATCTTTCTTAGCTATTTGCTTACTTCAAAACCATATAGGGTTCTAAATAAATGCTCAAGGAAAATTGAAGAAACCTACTATGTAACTTTTGATGATAATTACACAAAGAAGATTCAAGTAAGCAAACATCCAATGGAAGAAATCTTTCCGGCATCAGGTCAAGTCTCAATTCCCATTTCCAATATGTTTGAAGAGTACATGCTGCTATTTGATAAACCAGAGAAGGCGATCCACTCAGAAGCGAAAGCATCAGATAACAAGATCGATACCTTGAAGAAAATTATCAATGAAGCTGCTAAAGCCATGGAAAGCGAACCTCAACAACCAAACAAGAAGCCAACTCAAAGCGAACCTCAACAACCAACCAAGAAGCCGACTCAAAGCGAACCTACTGCATCAGATAATCATCCAACTACCAATGACCTTCCAAGAGAAAGCTCAATACTCCAGGGGGAGGGTTCGTCTACACTAAAAACAACTAAATTGCCTTATCAGGGGGTGAATCCATCACAAGACCCAACCCATGAAGGTACATTTGAGGGGGAGAATCCAGATTTTGACATAGGATACGCTTCATCATTTGAGGGGGAGATTGAGAATACAAATGACGAAGGAGATCTATCAGAACCTGAAGTAGAAGTAAATGCTGAGTTGGATCCTGCCTATGATCCAAATTACCATCCTCTCATAAAATGGACAAAGGATCATCCTAAAAATGAAATCATTGGTGAATCATCTGAGGGAGTTCTCACACGCTCTCAACTGAAGGCGAAGCAAGCTGCTTTATTCTCTCAAGTAGAATTTTGCATGTTTAATTCATTTGTCTCCAAAATTGAACCGAAAACGGTAAATGCTGCTCTTGATCACTCTGATTGGGTGCAAGCTATGCAAGACGAACTCCATGAGTTTGAAAGAAATCGTGTTTGGAGGCTGTTTCCCACACCAAAGGATGCATATGTAGTCGGTTTAAAATGGGTTTTTAGAAATAAGTTAGATAAAGAAGGCAATGTAATTCAAAACAAAGTGAGGCTCGTGGTGAAAGGGTATTGTCAGGAAGAAAGAATAGATTATGAAGAGACCTTCACTCCTGTAGCAAGGTTGGAATCAGTGAGAATCTTTCTGGCATATGCTGCACATAAAAACTTTGAAGTTTTCCAAATGGATGTAAAATGTGCTTTCATGAATAGAGAACTAGAAGAAACGGTATATGTTGAACAACCACCCGGATTTGTGAACGAGAAGTATCCTGATCACTACTACGTATTGGATAAAGCAGTCTATGGTTTGAAGCAAGCCCCGAGAGCCTAGTATGAAACTCTAACACATTTTCTCAAAATGTCAAAATTCAAACAAAGTTCGGTTGACCCAACCTTCTTTCGCAAGAAAGAGGGCGAACACTTAATTATAGTTCGTATTTATGTCGATGACATCATCTTCGGCTCCACGAATCCTAGCTTAACAACTGAATTCAGGAAGTTGATGGAGAGTAAATTTGAGATGAGCGTAATAGGTCCGATTAACTTTTTCCTTGGATTGAATATAAGACAGGGACCAGAAGGCATCTTCATTAATCAGGAAGCGTACACGAAGAATCTGCTAGTGAAGTTCGACATGATGGGAGATTCGAAAGTAAAGGTTCCAATGGCATTTAGCACGAAGTTGACTCCATCTCTTGAGAAACCGGATGTTGATGTGACTCTCTATCGTCAGATGATAGGATCTCTAATGTATCTAATAGCTAGTAGACCGGACTTAATGTTTTCTGTCTGCTATTGTGCAAGGTTTCAAGAAAATCCAAGAGAACCTCATATGGTTGCAGTGAAAAATATCTTCCGGTATTTGAAGCGAACCTCATCTCTCGGTCTTTGGTATCCTACAAAATCCGGCTTCTTTGTTCAAGCTTTCTTTGATGCTGATCTCGGTGGATTTGGATTGGACCGAAAGAGCACAACCGACGAATGCCTGTTCCTTGATAGCAAACTTGTCAGCTGGCAGTCAAAGAAACAAACTTGCGTATCTCTTTCCACAGCCGAAGCTGAGTACATCGCTGCAACATCTTGTACATCACAGGTCATATGGATACAAAGCCAACATAGAGATTATGGATTAAGCATGAAGAAGATCCCTCTCTACTGTGACTCAGAAAGTGCGATTCGAATATGTCACAATCCAGTGCAACACTCGAAGACTAAACATATTGCACTAAGATACCACTTCATAAAGGACCATGTGGAAGATGTTAACGTTGAAGTTCACTTCGTTCGGTCCTCAGACCAACTAGCTGGCATCTTTACTAAGGCCTTACCAGAAGAAAGCTTTAATAAAATTCTACAAGGATTGGGAATGATGGAAGCTGAGTTGGTACCGAAACCCCTTCTGTTTCACTAAAAATTGGAGAAGTGAAATAGAGCAAACGCTCGGTCTATTTCGGTTCCAGAATTTTCGGGAATCGAAATGAACCAAACGCTCGGTCTATTTCGGCTCCAGAATTTTCGGGAACCGAAATGAACCGATAGCTCGGCCCATTTCGCTTCATCTTTTCTAAGGTATTGTTTTGGTTGTATATTTTTGTAAAGCTTTCTTATTTTTTCGTGTGTTTATATTTAGTATTTATTTTCTTCTCTGTTTTTATCATTTTTCAGAAATTACAAAAATCCAAAAATATTTTTATTTTCTGTTTTTTTTTTCTTTTTCAGAAATATTCAAAAACTCCAAAAATATTTTTATTTTCTATTTTATTCTTTTTCAGAAATATTTAAACCTACAAAAATAATTTTTTTGTTTTGTTTTGTTTTTTTTGTTTGACGATCACAGATGCTATCTCGATTACTATTGGAGCCGGGGCAGGTATAACACTCTTATCTTTGTACTAGTTAAGTGTCCTTAGAAGCATGCTGCTGTATGTAGACCGAAGCCTCTTAGATTCTGAGTGAGGCCTTAATGATTCGATCGACACCTATCGTTTCTTCCCAATTAGGCTGCTAAATTCACTCAAGTCATGAGCTACCTTACTCTTCTCATAGCGAGCTAAGAGTTCTCTGCTCTGTCATTCTTAATTAGCAAAGGTACTTTCGGCTCTTTAACCACCTCATTTTTCTCCATCACGTTTCGCTCCACAATCGTAACTCTTGAGACTCTCAGCAATTACCACCGAAGTTTATGGTTACACAACATCTGTGTTGATGATCTTATTCACGTTCACTACGTGCTGACTGATACCCAAAATCCGACACCTTGAATGAATTGACGATGAACGCTAATATGTTCAAGCTATATCTTGTACCTCAAGAAATCTCCTTTTTAACTTTTGCGCGATCTTTATGATATCGTCTATCACCATGACGTTTCTTCCCATAAGATCCAGTTTTAGTTTTGTTTTTGAGATTTCTTATTATTATCCAGTCACAAACTAAATTCTCCATCCACTTGTTCAACAGACCACATCGGTCTCACAAGTACTTCATCCTACTTTCAGTCTCATTTTAAGTATCGAAGTTCAGTTGAAGCTAAACCACCCACTAAAACCTATACTTGAAAAGATGTCTTTCAATGTTTCTTAACAAACATTTGATCGTATTTCACAGGAAACCACACAGACACTTCTCAGTCTCTCTTGACTTTGAAGGAAGAGATTCATGCCCGGGATCATTCATTTCATGTCTTCAAAGACATCACTTATATCCCATACACATCTTACTTTCTTTTTCTTTGGCACACTCTTGCACGAAGATCTTTATGATTTTCCAAACTCTTGATTGTGGTACTAATGGGACTTTTCAAACTTGTGCCTTCGGTTCTAATGGATATGGTGGTTCATGATGGAGCGAAGGTGGCTTAACATGAAGCGAACGAATCTCGCTTGTGGCTGCTTGTACTTGAATTTGAGTCATTTTCAAAATTGAATAAATGGTAATTGGATAAGGATAAGAATCCGTATTAGGCGCATGAATTTGAAACGGTTTCTACACCCATGCCTGCTGACATATTTCTAGGGAAACCAAGCTGTCAAATCACGCTTTTTCAGGCGACATTTCAGAGATCGTATCATCATCACATCGGATAATTTCTCTTTCCTGGCAACGGTATAAAAGGAAGTTCTCACGCCTACTGTACCCCCTTACCTTCTTCAACTTCTCTCTAGACCAGGCGATATACAACTGTTCATCTTCTTATGTGTTAAAAAATTGGCGTAATCATCCTCTATTCAAGACCAAACAGCTTCATCATCTTTGCTTACGATAAAACCGAATCAGAATCTCATCATTCAATTGGATCCTTTTCTTTATGATTCGTACATGCTTCACGTTGTAGAGTGTCTCAAGTATTCTCCATTGGTGATTGCTCTCACACAAGTCGTATCATTTCCAATGTCCCTTCTATCACAGGTCTATTTCACCGCTTCCTACGACAAACGCAAGGAACGAATCTTCTTTGAAATCTTTAATCACAAGACGTCTGTATCCAAAGCACCCTTCTGTTCATTGCTAGGGCTTGCTGCTGATGCTTCTATCATCTCTCCGGATTTCATAACAACAACTTAGTTGTTTTCGATTTTCTATGACATGGGATACACGGACGTTCTAACTACGATGACGATATTCAAGAAGTCATGTTTACCACCTCAATGGAAAGGTCTGCCTAAACTTCTCTACAAGGGTTAGCATAATGGGTTGCAGGGTCGGATGCGTAAAGTAAATGTTTCATGACCATTCTTTATGGTCTATACAATGGAATCAATTTGGATTATGGATCACTAATCTGGTCACAACTGGTGCAGAGCCTCAACTTCTCATCCAAACATTCTGAGATTTCATGTGGTTGTTTCTGGACGTTAGTCACTCGCAGAGCCATTGAAACTTTTCAAATTCCTGTCATGGCGGATGATCTGAAGTCTTCTGTTGCTACTTTTCACATGGTCAAAATTATTGTAACTTACCCTACAAAATTCATATACATTGGTTCTATTCCTGAATCAATGAGCTGATGTGTCTCTAGTGAAAGTAGAGTCATGGCTGATTACAGCAAATTGACTCCTTCGGGTCCACGCCAACTCACCCCTGAGATGCAGAGTGCTTTGGAGGCTGCTGACAAACCTACCAAGATGGGGAAGAAATTGGAGTCTAAGAAAGCTGAGACCGAAGGTCCCTCATCTCCTAAAAAGCTTAAGGTTGATAAAGCTGCACCTTTGGCTCCTAAAAAGAAAAAGGTTTAAAAGATGGCAAAGCGACCGAAGGCACCGATGTCTTCTTCTTCCAATGAAGAGGAGCAATCAGATCTTAAAGAAGAGGAAGTTCAACATGAAGGCCCACCTAAAGGGAAACACTCCTCCTCAATCTCCAACTCCTGAGGTACAGGTTCATGTTCCTACTCCTCCTCCTTCTCCAAAAACAAACCACTATACCAATCTCTGGTGCTCCCATTCCACCACCTGTCACTTCTCAACCTACTACTGTTCCACTACCACCACCCATCTTTTCTTCAGCTACAACAACCACAACAACTGGTCCATCGGTGAGTGTCAACGTATCTGATACGGGGGCACATACCGTTGGCATTGACACCCCTGTTACCACTAAAACTCTCTCACCATCACCTTCAACAAACTCTAAGCCTATTCTGGGAGGTGAAAACTTTGATTTTCACTCCACTTATTATAGTCGTTATCGCATTCCAAGTGAAGATGATGATGATGCTACGGTGACAAAGCTACACTTAAAAGATATTCATGATAAGCTTGATAATTTTATTGGTTCCTCAACAACTTATTTTGATGTTGTTTTAAAAGCTTTTCTTGACACTGCTCTTCAACAATATACAACCTCAACCGACAACTCTACAAAGGTTGTGGATGCCTCCACATCTACCTACAAGAAAGCAGCAATCGAAGTAACATATCTAGTTCAAGATTCAATGATCTATTTGGAAGCATTCAAAGGCCATGCCGACTCCAATGCTATGAAGGTTAATACTTATGTTGATTCTCTCACAAAGTCCCTTTAAGAAGAGATGTGAAAGTTTATTTCAATGATCTTTTTGGAATCGATGTTCTATGACATGGGATACATGGACGTTGTAACTACGGTGACGATATTCAAGAAGTCATGTTTACCACCTCAATGGAAAGGTCTGTTTAAACTTCTCTACAAGGGGTTAGCAGAAAGGGTTGCAGGGTCGGATGGGGAAAGTAAATGTTTCATGACCATTCTTTATGGTCTATACAATGGAATCAATTTGGATTATGGATCACTAATATGGTCACAACTGGTGTAGAGCCTCTACTTCTCATCCAAACATTCTGAGATTTCATGTGGTCGTTTCTGGACGTTAGTCACTCGCAGAGCCATTGAAAATTTTCAGATTCCTGTCATGGTGGATGATCTGAAGTCTTCTGTTGCTACTTTTCACACGGTCAAAATTATTGTAACTTACCCTACAAAATTCATATACATTGGTTCTATTCCTGAATCAATGAGCTGATGTGTCTCTAGTGAAAGTAGAGTCATGGCTGATTACAGCAAATTGACTCCTTCGGGTCCACGCCAACTCACCCCTGAGATGTAGAGTGCTTTGGAGGCTGCTGACAAACCTACCAAGATGGGGAAGAAATCGGAGTCTAAGAAAGATGAGACCGAAGGTCCCTCATCTCCTAAAAAGCTTAAGGTTGATAAAGCTGCACCTTCGGCTCCTAAAAAGAAAAAGGTCAAAAAGATGGCAAAGCGACCGAAGGCACCGATGTCTTCTTCCTCCAATGAAGAGGAGCAATCAGTTGTTATAGAAGAGGAAGTTCAACATGAAGGCCCACCTAGGGGAAACACTCCTCCCCAATCTCCAACTCCTGAGGTACAGGTTCATGTTCCTACTCCTCCTTCTCCAAAACAAACCACTATACCAATCTCCGGTGCTCCCATTCCACCACCTGTCACTTCTCAACCTACTACTGTTCCACTACCACCACCCATCTTTTCTTCAGCTACAACAACCACAACAACTGGTCCAACGGTGAGTGTCAACGTATCTGATACGGGGGCACATACCGTTGGCATTGACACCCCTGTTACCACTAAACCTCTCTCACCATCACCTTCAACAAACTCTAAGCCTATTCTGGGAGGTGAAAACTTTGATTTTCACTCCACTTATTATAGTCGTTATCGCATTCCAAGTGAAGATGATGATGATGCTACGGTGACAAAGCTACACTTAAAAGATATTCATGATAAGCTTGATAATTTTATTGGTTCCTCAACAACTTATTTTGATGTTGTTTTAAAAGCTTTTCTTGACACTGCTCTTCAACAATATACAACCTCAACCGACAACTCTACAAAGGTTGTGGATGCCTCCACATCTACCTACAAGAAAGCAGCAATCGAAGTAACATATCTAGTTCAAGATTCAATGATCTATTTGGAAGCATTCAAAGGCCATGCCGACTCCAATGCTATGAAGGTTAATACTTATGTTGATTCTCTCACAAAGTCCCTTTAAGAAGAGATGTGAAAGTTTATTTCAATGATCTTTTTGGAATCGATGTTCTATGACATGGGATACAAGGACGTTGTAACTACGGTGACGATATTCAAGAAGTCATGTTTACCACCTCAATGGAAAGGTCTGTTTAAACTTCTCTACAAGGGGTTAGCAGAAAGGGTTGCAGGGTCGGATGGGGAAAGTAAATGTTTCATGACCATTCTTTATGGTCTATACAATGGAATCAATTTGGATTATGGATCACTAATCTGGTCACAACTGGTGTAGAGCCTCAACTTCTCATCCAAACATTCTGAGATTTCATGTGGTCGTTACTGGACGTTAGTCACTCGCAGAGCCATTGAAAATTTTCAGATTCCTGTCATGGCGGATGATCTGAAGTCTTCTGTTGCTACTTTTCACACGGTCAAAATTATTGTAACTTACCCTACAAAATTCATATACATTGGTTCTATTCCTGAATCAATGAGCTGATGTGTCTCTAGTGAAAGTAGAGTCATGGCTGATTACAGCAAATTGACTCCTTCGGGTCCACGCCAACTCACCCCTGAGATGTAGAGTGCTTTGGAGGCTGCTGACAAACCTACCAAGATGGGGAAGAAATCGGAGTCTAAGAAAGATGAGACCGAAGGTCCCTCATCTCCTAAAAAGCTTAAGGTTGATAAAGCTGCACCTTCGGCTCCTAAAAAGAAAAAGGTCAAAAAGATGGCAAAGCGACCGAAGGCACCGATGTCTTCTTCCTCCAATGAAGAGGAGCAATCAGTTGTTATAGAAGAGGAAGTTCAACATGAAGGCCCACCTAGGGGAAACACTCCTCCCCAATCTCCAACTCCTGAGGTATAGGTTCATGTTCCTACTCCTCCTCCTTCTCCAAAACAAACCACTATACCAATCTCCGGTGCTCCCATTCCACCACCTGTCACTTCTCAACCTACTACTGTTCCACTACCACCACCCATCTTTTCTTCAGCTACAACAACCACAACAACTGGTCCATCGGTGAGTGTCAACGTATCTGATACGGGGGCACATACCGTTGGCATTGACACCCCTGTTACCACTAAACCTCTCTCACCATCACCTTCAACAAACTCTAAGCCTATTCTGGGAGGTGAAAACTTTGATTTTCACTCCACTTATTATAGTCGTTATCGCATTCCAAGTGAAGATGATGATGATGCTACGGTGACAAAGCTACACTTAAAAGATATTCATGATAAGCTTGATAATTTTATTGGTTCCTCAACAACTTATTTTGATGTTGTTTTAAAAGCTTTTCTTGACACTGCTCTTCAACAATATACAACCTCAACCGACAACTCTACAAAGGTTGTGGATGCCTCCACATCTACCTACAAGAAAGCAGCAATCGAAGTAACATATCTAGTTCAAGATTCAATGATCTATTTGGAAGCATTCAAAGGCCATGCCGACTCCAATGCTATGAAGGTTAATACTTATGTTGATTCTCTCACAAAGTCCCTTTAAGAAGAGATGTGAAAGTTTATTTCAATGATCTTTTTGGAATCGATGTTCTATGACATGGGATACAAGGACGTTGTAACTACGGTGACGATATTCAAGAAGTCATGTTTACCACCTCAATGGAAAGGTCTGTTTAAACTTCTCTACAAGGGGTTAGCAGAAAGGGTTGCAGGGTCGGATGGGGAAAGTAAATGTTTCATGACCATTCTTTATGGTCTATACAATGGAATCAATTTGGATTATGGATCACTAATCTGGTCACAACTGGTGTAGAGCCTCAACTTCTCATCCAAACATTCTGAGATTTCATGTGGTCGTTACTGGACGTTAGTCACTCGCAGAGCCATTGAAAATTTTCAGATTCCTGTCATGGCGGATGATCTGAAGTCTTCTGTTGCTACTTTTCACACGGTCAAAATTATTGTAACTTACCCTACAAAATTCATATACATTGGTTCTATTCCTGAATCAATGAGCTGATGTGTCTCTAGTGAAAGTAGAGTCATGGCTGATTACAGCAAATTGACTCCTTCGGGTCCACGCCAACTCACCCCTGAGATGTAGAGTGCTTTGGAGGCTGCTGACAAACCTACCAAGATGGGGAAGAAATCGGAGTCTAAGAAAGATGAGACCGAAGGTCCCTCATCTCCTAAAAAGCTTAAGGTTGATAAAGCTGCACCTTCGGCTCCTAAAAAGAAAAAGGTCAAAAAGATGGCAAAGCGACCGAAGGCACCGATGTCTTCTTCCTCCAATGAAGAGGAGCAATCAGTTGTTATAGAAGAGGAAGTTCAACATGAAGGCCCACCTAGGGGAAACACTCCTCCCCAATCTCCAACTCCTGAGGTACAGGTTCATGTTCCTACTCCTCCTCCTTCTCCAAAACAAACCACTATACCAATCTCCGGTGCTCCCATTCCACCACCTGTCACTTCTCAACCTACTACTGTTCCACTACCACCACCCATCTTTTCTTCAGCTACAACAACCACAACAACTGGTCCAACGGTGAGTGTCAACGTATCTGATACGGGGGCACATACCGTTGGCATTGACACCCCTGTTACCACTAAACCTCTCTCACCATCACCTTCAACAAACTCTAAGCCTATTCTGGGAGGTGAAAACTTTGATTTTCACTCCACTTATTATAGTCGTTATCGCATTCCAAGTGAAGATGATGATGATGCTACGGTGACAAAGCTACACTTAAAAGATATTCATGATAAGCTTGATAATTTTATTGGTTCCTCAACAACTTATTTTGATGTTGTTTTAAAAGCTTTTCTTGACACTGCTCTTCAACAATATACAACCTCAACCGACAACTCTACAAAGGTTGTGGATGCCTCCACATCTACCTACAAGAAAGCAGCAATCGAAGTAACATATCTAGTTCAAGATTCAATGATCTATTTGGAAGCATTCAAAGGCCATGCCGACTCCAATGCTATGAAGGTTAATACTTATGTTGATTCTCTCACAAAGTCCCTTTAAGAAGAGATGTGAAAGTTTATTTCAATGATCTTTTTGGAATCGATGTTCTATGACATGGGATACAAGGACGTTGTAACTACGGTGACGATATTCAAGAAGTCATGTTTACCACCTCAATGGAAAGGTCTGTTTAAACTTCTCTACAAGGGGTTAGCAGAAAGGGTTGCAGGGTCGGATGGGGAAAGTAAATGTTTCATGACCATTCTTTATGGTCTATACAATGGAATCAATTTGGATTATGGATCACTAATCTGGTCACAACTGGTGTAGAGCCTCAACTTCTCATCCAAACATTCTGAGATTTCATGTGGTCGTTACTGGACGTTAGTCACTCGCAGAGCCATTGAAAATTTTCAGATTCCTGTCATGGCGGATGATCTGAAGTCTTCTGTTGCTACTTTTCACACGGTCAAAATTATTGTAACTTACCCTACAAAATTCATATACATTGGTTCTATTCCTGAATCAATGAGCTGATGTGTCTCTAGTGAAAGTAGAGTCATGGCTGATTACAGCAAATTGACTCCTTCGGGTCCACGCCAACTCACCCCTGAGATGTAGAGTGCTTTGGAGGCTGCTGACAAACCTACCAAGATGGGGAAGAAATCGGAGTCTAAGAAAGATGAGACCGAAGGTCCCTCATCTCCTAAAAAGCTTAAGGTTGATAAAGCTGCACCTTCGGCTCCTAAAAAGAAAAAGGTCAAAAAGATGGCAAAGCGACCGAAGGCACCGATGTCTTCTTCCTCCAATGAAGAGGAGCAATCAGTTGTTATAGAAGAGGAAGTTCAACATGAAGGCCCACCTAGGGGAAACACTCCTCCCCAATCTCCAACTCCTGAGGTACAGGTTCATGTTCCTACTCCTCCTCCTTCTCCAAAACAAACCACTATACCAATCTCCGGTGCTCCCATTCCACCACCTGTCACTTCTCAACCTACTACTGTTCCACTACCACCACCCATCTTTTCTTCAGCTACAACAACCACAACAACTGGTCCAACGGTGAGTGTCAACGTATCTGATACGGGGGCACATACCGTTGGCATTGACACCCCTGTTACCGCTAAACCTCTCTCACCATCACCTTCAACAAACTCTAAGCCTATTCTGGGAGGTGAAAACTTTGATTTTCACTCCACTTATTATAGTCGTTATCGCATTCCAAGTGAAGATGATGATGATGCTACGGTGACAAAGCTACACTTAAAAGATATTCATGATAAGCTTGATAATTTTATTGGTTCCTCAACAACTTATTTTGATGTTGTTTTAAAAGCTTTTCTTGACACTGCTCTTCAACAATATACAACCTCAACCGACAACTCTACAAAGGTTGTGGATGCCTCCACATCTACCTACAAGAAAGCAGCAATCGAAGTAACATATCTAGTTCAAGATTCAATGATCTATTTGGAAGCATTCAAAGGCCATGCCGACTCCAATGCTATGAAGGTTAATACTTATGTTGATTCTCTCACAAAGTCCCTTTAAGAAGAGATGTGAAAGTTTATTTCAATGATCTTTTTGGAATCGATGTTCTATGACATGGGATACAAGGACGTTGTAACTACGGTGACGATATTCAAGAAGTCATGTTTACCACCTCAATGGAAAGGTCTGTTTAAACTTCTCTACAAGGGGTTAGCAGAAAGGGTTGCAGGGTCGGATGGGGAAAGTAAATGTTTCATGACCATTCTTTATGGTCTATACAATGGAATCAATTTGGATTATGGATCACTAATCTGGTCACAACTGGTGTAGAGCCTCAACTTCTCATCCAAACATTCTGAGATTTCATGTGGTCGTTACTGGACGTTAGTCACTCGCAGAGCCATTGAAAATTTTCAGATTCCTGTCATGGCGGATGATCTGAAGTCTTCTGTTGCTACTTTTCACACGGTCAAAATTATTGTAACTTACCCTACAAAATTCATATACATTGGTTCTATTCCTGAATCAATGAGCTGATGTGTCTCTAGTGAAAGTAGAGTCATGGCTGATTACAGCAAATTGACTCCTTCGGGTCCACGCCAACTCACCCCTGAGATGTAGAGTGCTTTGGAGGCTGCTGACAAACCTACCAAGATGGGGAAGAAATCGGAGTCTAAGAAAGATGAGACCGAAGGTCCCTCATCTCCTAAAAAGCTTAAGGTTGATAAAGCTGCACCTTCGGCTCCTAAAAAGAAAAAGGTCAAAAAGATGGCAAAGCGACCGAAGGCACCGATGTCTTCTTCCTCCAATGAAGAGGAGCAATCAGTTGTTATAGAAGAGGAAGTTCAACATGAAGGCCCACCTAGGGGAAACACTCCTCCCCAATCTCCAACTCCTGAGGTACAGGTTCATGTTCCTACTCCTCCTCCTTCTCCAAAACAAACCACTATACCAATCTCCGGTGCTCCCATTCCACCACCTGTCACTTCTCAACCTACTACTGTTCCACTACCACCACCCATCTTTTCTTCAGCTACAACAACCACAACAACTGGTCCAACGGTGAGTGTCAACGTATCTGATACGGGGGCACATACCGTTGGCATTGACACCCCTGTTACCGCTAAACCTCTCTCACCATCACCTTCAACAAACTCTAAGCCTATTCTGGGAGGTGAAAACTTTGATTTTCACTCCACTTATTATAGTCGTTATCGCATTCCAAGTGAAGATGATGATGATGCTACGGTGACAAAGCTACACTTAAAAGATATTCATGATAAGCTTGATAATTTTATTGGTTCCTCAACAACTTATTTTGATGTTGTTTTAAAAGCTTTTCTTGACACTGCTCTTCAACAATATACAACCTCAACCGACAACTCTACAAAGGTTGTGGATGCCTCCACATCTACCTACAAGAAAGCAGCAATCGAAGTAACATATCTAGTTCAAGATTCAATGATCTATTTGGAAGCATTCAAAGGCCATGCCGACTCCAATGCTATGAAGGTTAATACTTATGTTGATTCTCTCACAAAGTCCCTTTAAGAAGAGATGTGAAAGTTTATTTCAATGATCTTTTTGGAATCGATGTTCTATGACATGGGATACAAGGACGTTGTAACTACGGTGACGATATTCAAGAAGTCATGTTTACCACCTCAATGGAAAGGTCTGTTTAAACTTCTCTACAAGGGGTTAGCAGAAAGGGTTGCAGGGTCGGATGGGGAAAGTAAATGTTTCATGACCATTCTTTATGGTCTATACAATGGAATCAATTTGGATTATGGATCACTAATCTGGTCACAACTGGTGTAGAGCCTCAACTTCTCATCCAAACATTCTGAGATTTCATGTGGTCGTTTCTGGACGTTAGTCACTCGCAGAGCCATTGAAAATTTTCAGATTCCTGTCATGGCGGATGATCTGAAGTCTTCTGTTGCTACTTTTCACACGGTCAAAATTATTGTAACTTACCCTACAAAATTCATATACATTGGTTCTATTCCTGAATCAATGAGCTGATGTGTCTCTAGTGAAAGTAGAGTCATGGCTGATTACAGCAAATTGACTCCTTCGGGTCCACGCCAACTCACCCCTGAGATGTAGAGTGCTTTGGAGGCTGCTGACAAACCTACCAAGATGGGGAAGAAATCGGAGTCTAAGAAAGATGAGACCGAAGGTCCCTCATCTCCTAAAAAGCTTAAGGTTGATAAAGCTGCACCTTCGGCTCCTAAAAAGAAAAAGGTCAAAAAGATGGCAAAGCGACCGAAGGCACCGATGTCTTCTTCCTCCAATGAAGAGGAGCAATCAGTTGTTATAGAAGAGGAAGTTCAACATGAAGGCCCACCTAGGGGAAACACTCCTCCCCAATCTCCAACTCCTGAGGTACAGGTTCATGTTCCTACTCCTCCTCCTTCTCCAAAACAAACCACTATACCAATCTCCGGTGCTCCCATTCCACCACCTGTCACTTCTCAACCTACTACTGTTCCACTACCACCACCCATCTTTTCTTCAGCTACAACAACCACAACAACTGGTCCAACGGTGAGTGTCAACGTATCTGATACGGGGGCACATACCGTTGGCATTGACACCCCTGTTACCGCTAAACCTCTCTCACCATCACCTTCAACAAACTCTAAGCCTATTCTGGGAGGTGAAAACTTTGATTTTCACTCCACTTATTATAGTCGTTATCGCATTCCAAGTGAAGATGATGATGATGCTACGGTGACAAAGCTACACTTAAATGATATTCATGATAAGCTTGATAATTTTATTGGTTCCTCAACAACTTATTTTGATGTTGTTTTAAAAGCTTTTCTTGACACTGCTCTTCAACAATATACAACCTCAACCGACAACTCTACAAAGGTTGTGGATGCCTCCACATCTACCTACAAGAAAGCAGCAATCGAAGTAACATATCTAGTTCAAGATTCAATGATCTATTTGGAAGCATTCAAAGGCCATGCCGACTCCAATGCTATGAAGGTTAATACTTATGTTGATTCTCTCACAAAGTCCCTTTAAGAAGAGATGTGAAAGTTTATTTCAATGATCTTTTTGGAATCGATGTTCTATGACATGGGATACAAGGACGTTGTAACTACGGTGACGATATTCAAGAAGTCATGTTTACCACCTCAATGGAAAGGTCTGTTTAAACTTCTCTACAAGGGGTTAGCAGAAAGGGTTGCAGGGTCGGATGGGGAAAGTAAATGTTTCATGACCATTCTTTATGGTCTATACAATGGAATCAATTTGGATTATGGATCACTAATCTGGTCACAACTGGTGTAGAGCCTCAACTTCTCATCCAAACATTCTGAGATTTCATGTGGTCGTTTCTGGACGTTAGTCACTCGCAGAGCCATTGAAAATTTTCAGATTCTTGTCATGGCGGATGATCTGAAGTCTTCTGTTGCTACTTTTCACACGGTCAAAATTATTGTAACTTACCCTACAAAATTCATATACATTGGTTCTATTCCTGAATCAATGAGCTGATGTGTCTCTAGTGAAAGTAGAGTCATGGCTGATTACAGCAAATTGACTCCTTCGGGTCCACGCCAACTCACCCCTGAGATGTAGAGTGCTTTGGAGGCTGCTGACAAACCTACCAAGATGGGGAAGAAATCGGAGTCTAAGAAAGATGAGACTGAAGGTCCCTCATCTCCTAAAAAGCATAAGGTTGATAAAGCTGCACCTTCGGCTCCTAAAAAGAAAAAGGTCAAAAAGATGGCAAAGCGACCGAAGGCACCGATGTCTTCTTCCTCCAATGAAAAGGAGCAATCAGTTGTTATAGAAGAGGAAGTTCAACATGAAGGCCCACCTAGGGGAAACACTCCTCCCCAATCTCCAACTCCTGAGGTACAGGTTCATGTTCCTACTCCTCCTCCTTCTCCAAAACAAACCACTATACCAATCTCCGGTGCTCCCATTCCACCACCTGTCACTTCTCAACCTACTACTGTTCCACTACCACCACCCATCTTTTCTTCAGCTACAACAACCACAAAAACTGGTCCATCGGTGAGTGTCAACGTATCTGATACGGGGGCACATACCGTTGGCATTGACACCCCTGTTACCGCTAAACCTCTCTCACCATCACCTTCAACAAACTCTAAGCCTATTCTGGGAGGTGAAAACTTTGATTTTCATTCCACTTATTATAGTCGTTATCGCATTCCAAGTGAAGATGATGATGATGCTACGGTGACAAAGCTACACTTAAAAGATATTCATGATAAGCTTGATAATTTTCTTGGTTCCTCAACAACTTATTTTGATGTTGTTTTAAAAGCTTTTCTTGACACTGCTCTTCAACAATATACAACCTCAACCGACAACTCTACAAAGGTTGTGGTTGCCTCCACATCTACCTGCGAGAAAGCAGCAATCGAAGTAACATATCTAGTTCAAGATTCAATGATCTATTTGGAATCATTCAAAGGCTATGCCGACTCCAATGCTACGAAGGTTAGTACTTATGTTGATTCTCTCACAAAGTCCCTTTAAGAAGAGATGTGAAAGTTTATTTCAATGATCTTTTTGGAATCGATGTTCTATGACATGGGATACATGGACGTTCTAACTACGGTGACGATATTCAAGAAGTCATGTTTACCACATCAATGGAAAGGTCTGTTTAAACTTCTCTACAAGGGGTTAGCAGAAAGGGTTGCAGGGTCGGATGGGGAAAGTAAATGTTTCATGACCATTCTTTATGGTCTATACAATGGAATCAATTTGGATTATGGATCACTAATCTGGTCACAACTGGTGTAGAGCCTCAACTTCTCATCCAAACATTCTGAGATTTCATGTGGTCGTTACTGGACGTTAGTCACTCGCAGAGCCATTGAAAATTTTCAGATTCCTGTCATGGCGGATGATCTGAAGTCTTCTGTTGCTACTTTTCACACGGTCAAAATTATTGTAACTTACCCTACAAAATTCATATACATTGGTTCTATTCCTGAATCAATGAGCTGATGTGTCTCTAGTGAAAGTAGAGTCATGGCTGATTACAGCAAATTGACTCCTTCGGGTCCACGCGAACTCACCCCTGAGATGTAGAGTGCTTTGGAGGCTGCTGACAAACCTACCAAGATGGGGAAGAAATCAGAGTCTAAGAAAGCTGAGACCGAAGGTCCCTCATCTCCTAAAAAGCTTAAGGTTGATATAGCTGCACCTTCGGCTCCTAAAAAGAAAAAGGTCAAAAAGATGGCAAAGCGAACGAAGGCACCGATGTCTTCTTCTTCCAATGAAGAGGAGCAATCAGATGTTAAAGAAGAGGAAGTTCAACATGAAGGCCCACCTAGGGGAAACACTCCTCCCCGATCTCCAACTCCTGAGGTACAGGTTCATGTTCCTACTCCTCCTCCTTCTCTAAAACAAAGCACTATACCAATCTTAAGTGCTCCCATTCCACCATCAGTCACTTCTCTACCTACTACTGTTCCACTACCACCACCCATCTTTTCTTCAGCTACAACAACCACAACAACTGGTCCTTCGGTGAGTGTCAACGTATCTTATACGAGGGAACATACCGTTGGCATTGACACCCCTGTTACCACTAAACCTCTCTCACCATCACCTTTAACAAACTCTAAGCCTATCCTGGGAGGCGAAAACTTTGATTTTGACTCCACTTATTATAGTGGTTATCACATTCCAAGTGAAGATGATGATGATGCTTCGGTGACAAAGCTGCATTTAAAAGATATTCATGATAAGCTTGATAATTTGCTTGGTTCCTCAACAAGTTATTTTGATGTTGTTTTAAAAACTTTTCTTGACACTACTCTTTAAAAATATACAACCTCTACCGAAAACTCTACAAAGGTTATGGATGCCTCCACATCTACCTGCAAGAAAGCAGCAATCGAAGTAACATATCTAGTTCAAGATTCAATGATCTTTTTGGAATCGTTCAAAGGCCATGCCGACTCCAATGCTACGAAGGTTAATACTTATGTTGATTCTCTCTCAAAGTCCCTTTAAGAAGAGAAGTGAAAGTTTGTTTCAATAATCTTTTTGGAATCGATGTTTTATGACATGGGATACACGGACTTTCTAACTATGGTAACGATATTCAAGAAGTCATGTTTACCACCTCAATGGAATGGTCTGCTTAAACTTCTCTACAATGGGTTAGCAGAAAGGGTTGTAGGGTCGGATGGGGAAAGTAAATGTTTCATGACCATTCTTTATGGTCTATACAATGGAATCAATTTGGATTATGGATCACTAATTTGGTCACAACTGGTGTAGAGCCTCAACTTCTCATCCAAACATTCTGAGATTTCATGTGGTCGTTTTTGGACGTTAGTCACTCGTAGAGCCATTGAAAATTTTCAGATTCCTATCATGGCGGATGATCTGAAGTCTTCTGTTGCTACTTTTCACACGGTCAAAATAATTGTAACTTACCCTACAAAATTCATATACATTGGTTCTATTCCTGAATCAATGAGCTGATGTGTCTCTAGTGAAAGTAGAGTCATGGCTGATTACAGCAAATTGACTCCTTCGGGTCCACGCCAACTCACCCCTGAGATGTAGAGTGCTTTGGAGGCTGCTGACAAACCTACCAAGATGGGGAAGAAATCGGAGTCTAAGAAAGATGAGACCGAAGGTCCCTCATCTCCTAAAAAGCTTAAGGTTAATAAAGTTGCACCTTCGGCTCCTAAAAAGAAAAAGGTCAAAAAGATGGCAAAGCGACCGAAGGCACCGATGTCTTCTTCCTCCAATGAAAAGGAGCAATCAGTTTTTAAAGAAGAGGAAGTTCAACATGAAGGCCCACCTAGGGGAAACACTCCTCCCGATCTACAACTCCTGAGGTACAGGTTCATGTTCCTACTCCTCCTCCTTCTCCAAAACAAACCATTATACCAATCTCCGGTGCTCCCATTGCACCACCTGTCACTTCTCAACCTACTATTGTTACACTACCACCACGCATCTTTTCTTCAGCTACAACAACCACAACAATTGGTCCTTCGGTGAGTGTCAACGTATCTGATACGGGGGCACATATCGTTGGCATTGACACCCCTGTTACCACTAAACCTCTCTCACCATCACCTTCAACAAACTCTAAGCCTATTATGGGAGGTGAAAACTTAGATTTTGACTCCACTTATTATAGTCGTTATCGCATTCCATGTGAAGATGATGATGATGCTACGGTGACAAAGCTACATTTAAAAGATATTCATTGTAAGCTTGATAAGTTGCTTGGTTCCTCAAGTACTTATTTTGATGTTGTTTTAAAAGCTTTTCTTGACACTGCTCTTCAACAATATACAACCTCAACCGACAACTCTACAAAGGTTGTGGATGCCTCCACATCTACCTGCAATAAAGCAGCAATTGAAGTAACATATCTAGTTCAAGATTCAATGATCTGTTTGGAATCATTCAAAGGCCATGCCGACTCCAATGCTACGAAGGTTAATACTTATGTTGATTCTCTCACAAAGTCCCTTTAAGAAGATATGTGAAAGTTTGATTCAATGATCTTTTTGGAATCGATGTTCTATGACATGGGATACATGGACGTTCTAACTACGGTGACGATATTCAAGAAGTCATGTTTACCACCTCAATGGAAAGGTCTGTTTAAACTTCTCTACAAGGGGTTAGTAGAAAGGGTTGCAGGGTCGGATGGGGAAAGTAAATGTTTCATGACCATTCTTTATGGTCTATACAATGGAATCAATTTGGATTATGGATCACTAATCTGGTCACAACTGGTGTAGAGCCTCAACTTCTCATCCAAACATTCTGAGATTTCATGTGGTCGTTTCTGGACGTTAGTCACTCGCAGAGCCATTGAAAATTTTCAGATTCCTGTCATGGCGGATGATCTGAAGTCTTCTGTTGCTACTTTTCACACGGTCAAAATTATTGTAACTTACCCTACAAAATTCATATACATTGGTTCTATTCCTGAATCAATGAGCTGATGTGTCTCTAGTGAAAGTAGAGTCATGGCTGATTACAGCAAATTGACTCCTTCGGGTCCGCGCCAACTCACCCCTGAGATGTAGAGTGCTTTGGAGGCTGCTGACAAACCTACCAAGATGGGGAAGAAATCGGAGTCTAAGAAAGATGAGACCGAAGGTCCCTCATCTCCTAAAAAGCTTAAGGTTGATAAAGCTGCACCTTCGGCTCCTAAAAAGAAAAAGGTCAAAAAGATGGCAAAGCGACCGAAGGCACCGATGTCTTCTTCCTCCAATGAAAAGGAGCAATCAGTTGTTATAGAAGAGGAAGTTCAACATGAAGGCCCACCTAGGGGAAACACTCCTCCCCAATCTCCAACTCCTGAGGTACAGGTTCATGTTCCTACTCCTCCTCCTTCTCCAAAACAAACCACTATACCAATCTCCGGTGCTCCCATTCCACCACCTGTCACTTCTCAACCTACTATTGTTACACTACCACCACCCATCTTTTCTTCAGCTACAACAACCACAACAACTGGTCCTTCGGTGAGTGTCAACGTATCTGATACGGGGGCACATATCGTTGGCATTGACACCCCTGTTACCATTAAACCTCTCTCACCATCACCTTCAACAAACTCTAAGCCTATTATGGGAGGTGAAAACTTAGATTTTGACTCCACTTATTATAGTCAATATCGCATTCCATGTGAAGATGATGATGATGCTACGGTGACAAAGCTACATTTAAAAGATATTCATTGTAAGCTTGATAAGTTGCTTGGTTCCTCAACTACTTATTTTGATGCTGTTTTAAAAGCTTTTCTTGACACTGCTCTTCAACAATATACAACCTCAACCGACAACTCTACAAAGGTTGTGGATGCCTCCACATCTACCTGCGAGAAAGCAGCAATCGAAGTAACATACCTAGTTCAAGATTCAATGATCTATTTGGAATCATTCAAAGGCTATGCCGACTCCAATGCTACGAAGGTTAGTACTTATGTTGATTCTCTCACAAAGTCCCTTTAAGAAGAGATGTGAAAGTTTATTTCAATGATCTTTTTGGAATCGATGTTCTATGACATGGGATACATGGACGTTCTAACTACGGTGACGATATTCAAGAAGTCATGTTTACCACATCAATGGAAAGGTCTGTTTAAACTTCTCTACAAGGGGTTAGCAGAAAGGGTTGCAGGGTCGGATGGGGAAAGTAAATGTTTCATGACCATTCTTTATGGTCTATACAATGGAATCAATTTGGATTATGGATCACTAATCTGGTCACAACTGGTGTAGAGCCTCAACTTCTCATCCAAACATTCTGAGATTTCATGTGGTCGTTTCTGGACGTTAGTCACTCGCAGAGCCTTCGAAAATTTTCAGATTCCTGTCATGGCGGATGATCTGAAGTCTTCTGTTGCTACTTTTCACACGGTCAAAATTATTGTAACTTACCCTACAAAAGTTATATACATTGGTTCTATTCCTGAATCAATGAGCTGATGTGTCTCTAGTGAAAGTAGAGTCATGGCTGATTACAACAAATTGACTCCTTCGGGTCCACGCCAACTCACCCCTGAGATGTAGAGTGTTTTGGAGGCTGCTGACAAACCTACCAAGATGGGGAAGAAATCAGAGTCTAAGAAAGATGAGACCGAAGGTCCCTCATCTCCTAAAAAGCTTAAGGTTGATAAAGCTGCACCTTCGGCTCCTAAAAAGAAAAAGGTCAAAAAGATGGCAAAGCGACCGAAGGCACCGATGTCTTCTTCCTCCAATGAAAAGGAGCAATCAGTTGTTATAGAAGAGGAAGTTCAACATGAAGGCCCACCTAGGGGAAACACTCCTCCCCAATCTCCAACTCCTGAGGTACAGGTTCATGTTCCTACTCCTCCTCCTTCTCCAAAACAAACCACTATACCAATCTCCGGTGCTCCCATTCCACCACCTGTCACTTCTCAACCTACTACTGTTCCACTACCACCACCCATCTTTTCTTCAGCTACAACAACCACAAAAACTGGTCCATCGGTGAGTGTCAACGTATCTGATACGGGGGCACATACCGTTGGCATTGACACCCCTGTTACCGCTAAACCTCTCTCACCATCACCTTCAACAAACTCTAAGCCTATTCTGGGAGGTGAAAACTTTGATTTTCACTCCACTTATTATAGTCGTTATCGCATTCCAAGTGAAGATGATGATGATGCTACGGTGACAAAGCTACACTTAAAAGATATTCATGATAAGCTTGATAATTTTCTTGGTTCCTCAACAACTTATTTTGATGTTGTTTTAAAAGCTTTTCTTGACACTGCTCTTCAACAATATACAACCTCAACCGACAACTCTACAAAGGTTGTGGTTGCCTCCACATCTACCTGCGAGAAAGCAGCAATCGAAGTAACATATCTAGTTCAAGATTCAATGATTTATTTGGAATCATTCAAAGGCTATGCCGACTCCAATGCTACGAAGGTTAGTACTTATGTTGATTCTCTCACAAAGTCCCTTTAAGAAGAGATGTGAAAGTTTATTTCAATGATCTTTTTGGAATCGATGTTCTATGACATGGGATACATGGACGTTCTAACTACGGTGACGATATTCAAGAAGTCATGTTTACCACATCAATGGAAAGGTCTGTTTAAACTTCTCTACAAGGGGTTAGCAGAAAGGGTTGCAGGGTCGGATGGGGAAAGTAAATGTTTCATGACCATTCTTTATGGTCTATACAATGGAATCAATTTGGATTATGGATCACTAATCTGGTCACAACTGGTGTAGAGCCTCAACTTCTCATCCAAACATTCTGAGATTTCATGTGGTCGTTTCTGGACGTTAGTCACTCGCAGAGCCATTGAAAATTTTCAGATTCCTGTCATGGCGGATGATCTGAAGTCTTCTGTTGCTACTTTTCACACGGTCAAAATTATTGTAACTTACCCTACAAAATTCATATACATTGGTTCTATTCCTGAATCAATGAGCTGATGTGTCTCTAGTGAAAGTAGAGTCATGGCTGATTACAGCAAATTGACTCCTTCGGGTCCACGCGAACTCACCCTTGAGATGTAGAGTGCTTTGGAGGCTGCTGACAAACCTACCAAGATGGGGAAGAAATCAGAGTCTAAGAAAGCTGAGACCGAAGGTCCCTCATCTCCTAAAAAGCTTAAGGTTGATATAGCTGCACCTTCGGCTCCTAAAAAGAAAAAGGTCAAAAAGATGGCAAAGCGAACGAAGGCACCGATGTCTTCTTCTTCCAATGAAGAGGAGCAATCAGATGTTAAAGAAGAGGAAGTTCAACATGAAGGCCCACCTAGGGGAAACACTCCTCCCCGATCTCCAACTCCTGAGGTACAGGTTCATGTTCCTACTCCTCCTCCTTCTCTAAAACAAAGCACTATACCAATCTTAAGTGCTCCCATTCCACCATCAGTCACTTCTCTACCTACTACTGTTCCACTACCACCACCCATCTTTTCTTCAGCTACAACAACCACAACAACTGGTCCTTCGGTGAGTGTCAACGTATCTTATACGAGGGAACATACCGTTGGCATTGACACCCCTGTTACCACTAAACCTCTCTCACCATCACCTTTAACAAACTCTAAGCCTATCCTGGGAGGCGAAAACTTTGATTTTGACTCCACTTATTATAGTGGTTATCACATTCCAAGTGAAGATGATGATGATGCTTCGGTGACAAAGCTGCATTTAAAAGATATTCATGATAAGCTTGATAATTTGCTTGGTTCCTCAACAAGTTATTTTGATGTTGTTTTAAAAGCTTTTCTTGACACTACTCTTTAAAAATATACAACCTCTACCGAAAACTCTACAAAGGTTATGGATGCCTCCACATCTACCTGCAAGAAAGCAGCAATCGAAGTAACATATCTAGTTCAAGATTCAATGATCTTTTTGGAATCGTTCAAAGGCCATGCCGACTCCAATGCTACGAAGGTTAATACTTATGTTGATTCTCTCTCAAAGTCCCTTTAAGAAGAGAAGTGAAAGTTTGTTTCAATAATCTTTTTGGAATCGATGTTTTATGACATGGGATACACGGACTTTCTAACTATGGTAACGATATTCAAGAAGTCATGTTTACCACCTCAATGGAATGGTCTGCTTAAACTTCTCTACAATGGGTTAGCAGAAAGGGTTGTAGGGTCGGATGGGGAAAGTAAATGTTTCATGACCATTCTTTATGGTTTATACAATGGAATCAATTTGGATTATGGATCACTAATTTGGTCACAACTGGTGTAGAGCCTCAACTTCTCATCCAAACATTCTGAGATTTCATGTGGTCGTTTTTGGACGTTAGTCACTCGTAGAGCCATTGAAAATTTTCAGATTCCTATCATGGCGGATGATCTGAAGTCTTTTGTTGCTACTTTTCACACGGTCAAAATAATTGTAACTTACCCTACAAAATTCATATACATTGGTTCTATTCCTGAATCAATGAGCTGATGTGTCTCTAGTGAAAGTAGAGTCATGGCTGATTACAGCAAATTGACTCCTTCGGGTCCACACCAACTCACCCCTGAGATGTAGAGTGCTTTGGAGGCTGCTGACAAACCTACCAAGATGGGGAAGAAATCGGAGTCTAAGAAAGATGAGACCGAAGGTCCCTCATCTCCTAAAAAGCTTAAGGTTGATAAAGCTGCACCTTCGGCTCCTAAAAAGAAAAAGGTCAAAAAGATGGCAAAGCGACCGAAGGCACCGATGTCTTCTTCCTCCAATGAAAAGGAGCAATCAGTTTTTAAAGAAGAGGAAGTTCAACATGAAGGCCCACCTAGGGGAAACACTCCTCCCGATCTACAACTCCTGAGGTACAGGTTCATGTTCCTACTCCTCCTCCTTCTCCAAAACAAACCATTATACCAATCTCCGGTGCTCCCATTGCACCACCTGTCACTTCTCAACCTACTATTGTTACACTACCACCACGCATCTTTTCTTCAGCTACAACAACCACAACAACTGGTCTTTCGGTGAGTGTCAACGTATCTGATACGGGGGCACATATCGTTGGCATTGACACCCCTGTTACCACTAAACCTCTCTCACCATCACCTTCAACAAACTCTAAGCCTATTATGGGAGGTGAAAACTTAGATTTTGACTCCACTTATTATAGTCGTTATCGCATTCCATGTGAAGATGATGATGATGCTACGGTGACAAAGCTACATTTAAAAGATATTCATTGTAAGCTTGATAAGTTGCTTGGTTCCTCAAGTACTTATTTTGATGTTGTTTTAAAAGCTTTTCTTGACACTGCTCTTCAACAATATACAACCTCAACCGACAACTCTACAAAGGTTGTGGATGCCTCCACATCTACCTGCAATAAAGCAGCAATTGAAGTAACATATCTAGTTCAAGATTCAATGATCTGTTTGGAATCATTCAAAGGCCATGCCGACTCCAATGCTACGAAGGTTAATACTTATGTTGATTCTCTCACAAAGTCCCTTTAAGAAGATATGTGAAAGTTTGATTCAATGATCTTTTTGGAATCGATGTTCTATGACATGGGATACATGGACGTTCTAACTACGGTGACGATATTCAAGAAGTCATGTTTACCACCTCAATGGAAAGGTCTGTTTAAACTTCTCTACAAGGGGTTAGTAGAAAGGGTTGCAGGGTCGGATGGGGAAAGTAAATGTTTCATGACCATTCTTTATGGTCTATACAATGGAATCAATTTGGATTATGGATCACTAATCTGGTCACAACTGGTGTAGAGCCTCAACTTCTCATCCAAACATTCTGAGATTTCATGTGGTCGTTTCTGGACGTTAGTCACTCGCAGAGCCATTGAAAATTTTCAGATTCCTGTCATGGCGGATGATCTGAAGTCTTCTGTTGCTACTTTTCACACGGTCAAAATTATTGTAACTTACCCTACAAAATTCATATACATTGGTTCTATTCCTGAATCAATGAGCTGATGTGTCTCTAGTGAAAGTAGAGTCATGGCTGATTACAGCAAATTGACTCCTTCGGGTCCACGCCAACTCACCCCTGAGATGTAGAGTGCTTTGGAGGCTGCTGACAAACCTACCAAGATGGGGAAGAAATCGGAGTCTAAGAAAGATGAGACCGAAGGTCCCTCATCTCCTAAAATGATTAAGGTTGATAAAGCTGCACCTTCGGCTCCTAAAAAGAAAAAGGTCAAAAAGATGGCAAAGCGACCGAAGGCACCGATGTCTTCTTCCTCCAATGAAAAGGAGCAATCAGTTGTTATAGAAGAGGAAGTTCAACATGAAGGCCCACCTAGGGGAAACACTCCTCCCCAATCTCCAACTCCTGAGGTACAGGTTCATGTTCCTACTCCTCCTCCTTCTCCAAAACAAACCACTATACCAATCTCCGGTGCTCCCATTCCACCACCTGTCACTTCTCAACCTACTATTGTTACACTACCACCACCCATCTTTTCTTCAGCTACAACAACCACAACAACTGGTCCTTCGATGAGTGTCAACGTATCTGATACGGGGGCACATATCGTTGGCATTGACACCCCTGTTACCATTAAACCTCTCTCACCATCACCTTCAACAAACTCTAAGCCTATTATGGGAGGTGAAAACTTAGATTTTGACTCCACTTATTATAGTCAATATCGCATTCCATGTGAAGATGATGATGATGCTACGGTGACAAAGCTACATTTAAAAGATATTCATTGTAAGCTTGATAAGTTGCTTGGTTCCTCAACTACTTATTTTGATGCTGTTTTAAAAGCTTTTCTTGACACTGCTCTTCAACAATATACAACCTCAACCGACAACTCTACAAAGGTTGTGGATGCCTCCACATCTACCTGCGAGAAAGCAGCAATCGAAGTAACATACCTAGTTCAAGATTCAATGATCTATTTGGAATCATTCAAAGGCTATGCCGACTCCAATGCTACGAAGGTTAGTACTTATGTTGATTCTCTCACAAAGTCCCTTTAAGAAGAGATGTGAAAGTTTATTTCAATGATCTTTTTGGAATCGATGTTCTATGACATGGGATACATGGACGTTCTAACTACGGTGACGATATTCAAGAAGTCATGTTTACCACATCAATGGAAAGGTCTGTTTAAACTTCTCTACAAGGGGTTAGCAGAAAGGGTTGCAGGGTCGGATGGGGAAAGTAAATGTTTCATGACCATTCTTTATGGTCTATACAATGGAATCAATTTGGATTATGGATCACTAATCTGGTCACAACTGGTGTAGAGCCTCAACTTCTCATCCAAACATTCTGAGATTTCATGTGGTCGTTTCTGGACGTTAGTCACTCGCAGAGCCTTTGAAAATTTTCAGATTCCTGTCATGGCGGATGATCTGAAGTCTTCTGTTGCTACTTTTCACACGGTCAAAATTATTGTAACTTACCCTACAAAAGTCATATACATTGGTTCTATTCCTGAATCAATGAGCTGATGTGTCTCTAGTGAAAGTAGAGTCATGGCTGATTACAACAAATTGACTCCTTCGGGTCCACGCCAACTCACCCCTGAGATGTAGAGTGTTTTGGAGGCTGCTGACAAACCTACCAAGATGGGGAAGAAATCGGAGTCTAAGAAAGATGAGACCGAAGGTCCCTCATCTCCTAAAAAGCTTAAGGTTGATAAAGCTGCACCTTCGGCTCCTAAAAAGAAAAAGGTCAAAAAGATGGCAAAGCGACCGAAGGCACCGATGTCTTCTTCCTCCAATGAAAAGGAGCAATCAGTTTTTAAAGAAGAGGAAGTTCAACATGAAGGCCCACCTAGGGGAAACACTCCTCCCGATCTTCAACTCCTGAGGTACAGGTTCATGTTCCTACTCCTCCTCCTTCTCCAAAACAATCCATTATACCAATCTCCGGTGCTCCCATTGCACCACCTGTCACTTCTCAACCTACTATTGTTACACTACCACCACGCATCTTTTCTTCAGCTATAACAACCACAACAACTGGTCCTTCGGTGAGTGTCAACGTATCTGATACGGGGGCACATATCGTTGGCATTGACACCCCTGTTACCACTAAACCTCTCTCACCATCACCTTCAACAAACTCTAAGCCTATTATGGGAGGTGAAAACTTAGATTTTGACTCCACTTATTATAGTCGTTATCGCATTCCATGTGAAGATGATGATGATGCTACGGTGACAAAGCTACATTTAAAAGATATTCATTGTAAGCTTGATAAGTTGCTTGGTTCCTCAAGTACTTATTTTGATGTTGTTTTAAAAGCTTTTCTTGACACTGCTCTTCAACAATATACAACCTCAACCGACAACTCTACAAAGGTTGTGGATGCCTCCACATCTACCTGCAATAAAGCAGCAATTGAAGTAACATATCTAGTTCAAGATTCAATGATCTGTTTGGAATCATTCAAAGGCCATGCCGACTCCAATGCTACGAAGGTTAATACTTATGTTGATTCTCTCACAAAGTCCCTTTAAGAAGAGATGTGAAAGTTTGATTCAATGATCTTTTTGGAATCGATGTTCTATGACATGGGATACATGGACGTTCTAACTACGGTGACGATATTCAAGAAGTCATGTTTACCACCTCAATGGAAAGGTCTGTTTAATCTTCTCTACAAGGGGTTAGTAGAAAGGGTTGCAGGGTCGGATGGGGAAAGTAAATGTTTCATGACCATTCTTTATGGTCTATACAATGGAATCAATTTGGATTATGGATCACTAATCTGGTCACAACTGGTGTAGAGCCTCAACTTCTCATCCAAACATTCTGAGATTTCATGTGGTCGTTTCTGGACGTTAGTCACTCGCAGAGCCATTGAAAATTTTCAGATTCCTGTCATGGCGGATGATCTGAAGTCTTCTGTTGCTACTTTTCACACGGTCAAAATTGTTGTAACTTACCCTACAAAATTCATATACATTGGTTCTATTCCTGAATCAATGAGCTGATGTGTCTCTAGTGAAAGTAGAGTCATGGCTGATTACAGCAAATTGACTCCTTCGGGTCCACGCCAACTCACCCCTGAGATGTAGAGTGCTTTGGAGGCTGCTGACAAACCTACCAAGATGGGGAAGAAATAAGAGTCTAAGAAAGCTGAGACTGAAGGTCCCTCATCTCCTAAAAAGCTTAAGGTTGATATAGCTGCACCTTCGGCTCCTAAAAAGAAAAAGGTCAAAAAGATGGTAAACCGACCGAAGGCACCGATGTCTTCTTCTTCGAATGAAGAGGAGCAATCAGATGTGAAAGAAGAGGAAGTTCAACATGAAGGCCCACCTAGGGGAAACACTCCTCCCCGATCTCCAACTCCTGAGGTACAAGTTCATGTTCCTACTCCTCCTCCTTCTCTAAAACAAACCACTATACCAATCTCCGATGCTCCCATTCCACCACCAGTCACTTCTCTACCTACTACTGTTCCACTACCACCACCCATCTTTTCTTCAGCTACAACAACCACAACAACTGGTCCTTCGGTGAGTGTCAACGTATCTTATACGAGGGAACATACCGTTGGCATTGACACCCCTGTTACCACTAAACCTCTCTCACCATCACCTTTAAAAAACTCTAAGCCTATTCTGGGAGGTGAAAACTTTGATTTTGACTCCACTTATTATAGTGGTTATCACATTCCAAGTGAAGAGGATGATGATGCTTCGGTGACAAAGCTACATTTAAAAGATATTCATGAAAAGCTTGATAATTTGCTTGGTTCCTCAACAAGTGATTTTGATGTTGTTTTAAAAGCTTTTCTTAACACTACTCTTTAAAAATACACAACCTCAACCGACAACTCTACAAAGGTTATGGATGCCTCCGCATCTACCTGCAAGAAAGCAGCAATCGAAGTAACATATCTAGTTCAAGATTCAATGATCTTTTAGGAATCGTTCAAAGGCCATGCCGACTCCAATGCTACGAAGGTTAATACTTATGTTGATTCTCTCACAAAGTCCCTTTAAGACGAGATATGAAAGCTTGATTCAATGATGTTTTTGGAATTGATGTTCTATGACATGGGATACACGGACGTTCTAACTACGGTGACGATATTCAAGAAGTCATGTTTACCACCTCAATGGAATGGTCTGCTTAAACTTCTCTACAAGGGGTTAACAGAAAGGGTTGCAGGGTCGGATGGGGAAAGTAAATGTTTCATGACCATTCTTTATGGTCTATACAATGGAATCAATTTGGATTATGGATCACTAATCTGGTCAGAACTGGTGCAGAGCCTGAACTTCTCATCCAAACATTCTAAGATTTCATGTGGTCGTTTCTAGACGGTAGTCACTCGCAGAGCCATTGAAACATTTCAGATTCCTGTCTTGGAGGATGATCTGAAGTCTTCTGTTTCTAGTTTTCACGCGGTCAAAATTATTGTAACTTACCCTACAAAATTCATATACATTGGTTCTATTCCTGAATCAATGAGCTGATGTGTCTCTAGTGAAAGTAGAGTCATGGCTGATTACAACAAATTGACTCCTTCGGGTCCACGCCAACTCACCCCTGAGATGTAGAGTGCTTTGGAGGCTGCTGACAAACCTACCAAGATGGGGAAGAAATCGGAGTCTAAGAAAAATGAGACCGAAGGTCCCTCATCTCCTAAAAGGCTTAAGGTTGATAAAGCTGCACCTTCGGCTCCTAAAAAGAAAAAGGTCAAAAAGATGGCAAAGCGACCGAAGGCACCGATGTCTTCTTCTTCCAATGAAGAGTAGCAATCAGTTGTTTAGGAAGAGGAAGTTCAACATGAAGTCCCACCTAGGGGAAACACTCCTCCCCGATCTCCAAATCCTGAGGTACAGGTTCATGTTCCTACTCCTCCTCCTTCTCCAAAACAAACCACTATACCAATCTCCGGTGCTCCCATTCCACCACCTGTCACTTCTCAACCTACTACTGTTCCACTACCACCACCCATCTTTTCTTCATCTACAACAACCACAACAACTGGTCCTTCGATGAGTGTCAACGTATCTTATATGGGGGAACATACAGTTGTCATTGACACCCCTGTTACCACTAAACCTCTCTCACCATCACCTTTAACAAACTCTAGGCCTATTCTGGGAGGTGAAAACTTTGATTTTGACTCCACTTATGTAACAGCCCAAAATCTTAAGTATTGTTAAATTGCATTTTGGGGTGTTTTAAAGGGGAGACTCGGCGAGTCGGAGCCAGACTCGCCGAGTAGGGTCGCAGATTTGGTCGCGGGATTTGACTGGACTCGACGAGTCCAGGTATGGACTCGGCGAGTCGACGCTGTTCAGCGGAAACCCTAGCCGTTTCGTTTTGGGTCGTATTTAAGGGTTGTTATGTCGTCATTTCACGTCTTTTGGCCGATTGTGGAGAACCCTAGACGACTGTGGCATCTGGAGCAAAACTTGAAGGCCATTATTGACTTTGAAGGAATTGTGGTGCAAGAAGAGGAAGGGTTTTGGCCAAAGGAAGAGCAAGGAGGTCGAGTTCTGAGGTTTGGGGACACAGAGAGTATGTTTTCAGGTAAGGTTTCGGATCATTCCTGTTATTTTGATGTGTACACGAATCTAGGGTTTATGAAACCCATTTGGAGATTTGATGGATTATTATGTTGTTATACAAAGGTTTCTACCCTAGTAATAGGATGATTAGAGGTCCAGAAGTCCCATGAGTGTGTATCTCGGGAAAAACGTACCTCAGGAAGCAGTTGGATCGACTGCATGGCGTGGACTCGCCGAGTCGGATGATCAGACTCGGCGAGTAGCTTGAAGATTCACTGGGACTCGCCGAGTTGTTCTTCAGACTCGGTGAGTGGAGTCGGGGTGGCCCCGCGATTCTTCCAGGAGTGACTCGTCGAGTCAAAGAGGATACTCGACGAGTAGAAGGGGAATCTCAAAGGACTGAAGGATGACCAGACTCGCCGAGTCGCCAGGGAACTCGCCGAGTCCAGTCGAGCTGACAATGGACTGTTGACCAGAGTTGACTGGTGTGATTTCTTAGGGGCAGTTAACGTGGAAGATAGAAGTATTAAATAAGGGATATATGATGTTACAGGGAGCTTGTAGCCCGGAGGATCAAGTGCAAGGGATTTTAGGAGTTGCTATCTTCCAGTGTTCGCGAGGTGAGTCTTCTCACTATACCTCACCCGGAAGGGTTTGATTGTGTGACCGGAAGGTCAAGTATGTTGTGTGTTATGTTTATATGCTATGAATGGAAAGTTAGCTGCTACGCGTGATATGCATGTTTATATATGGGCCGGAAGGCAAGGTATTATGTGACAGGAAGGTCAGGTATGATATATGACATATGTGCTTTATGTGTTAGAGTATTTGTATTATGTGTTATATGTGTGTATGGGCCGGAAGGCGATTATCTTGTGGACCGAAAGGTCCGGGCCGGAAGGCAACGTTATGTGGATCGAAAGATCCGGGCCGGAAGGCGATGTTATGTGGATCGAAAGATCCGGGCCGGAAGGCGATATTATGTGGATCGAAAGATCCGGGCCGGAAGGCGTATGTGCGTAAGGTATATTGGGGAACTCACTAAGCTTCGTGCTTACGTTGTTTATGCTATGTTGTTTCAGGTTCTTACAGTAACGCGGGATGGCAACGGTTCGATTGTACACACCGAAGAAAGAGTTGTGTTTTGGAGGATCCTGGTCTTCTTTTATAACGGAAATGAAACTACGTTTTGTAATTTGAATGTGAATAAGATTTTAAACAAGTGTTTTTAATATTAAACTGATTAATTAAATGAAAATTTTATTTTTGGAAATCTGGGTGTTACAAATTGGTATCAGAGCCTTGGTTTGAGGGATTCGGACGCGCCTACGGGTAAATCTGGACTCAAACTGAGGAAGTAAGAAAAAGTTTTCCCAAATAAATGATTTTCTAAAAGTGAATAAAAGTTCAAAGAGAAAGCAAGAAAGAGCAGTGTGTACAATCAGCCAGAGCCAGACGGTGATTTCCCAAAATACCCTTACTGTTATATTATGAAATATCTATTATGCATTTTATGAGATATTATTGTATGCTAGAGACAGGCTAGGTATTTCACATCTTAGGACTAGAGTGGCCTGATTTGTGATGCCTTAGTCTAGGGTTTGCTGTTATGTGTGCGTTATGCTTTTGTGTGTATGTGATGAGTGAGAGTATCTAGTTAGAACGCACAAGGGGTAAAGCTACGGGGTACAGAGGTACTTCCGAGGATGAGCCGAGAAGGTGGAGCTACCACAGATGGGGAGTCCTATGTATGCTTCAATGCTCGAATGCTGCTTGCTTTGTGCTTTGTGGAGTTGTCGATGATCGGAGTTAGCTACTAAGTGGGTATGACGATACTCAGGAGGTAGAGGGCTGGCATCATTAGGAACTCTTCAGCAGCTGATAGCAAAGAAGTGGGAGGACAGCGGAAGGGACTAGGGAGTAAACCTAGCCAGATGAGTGCGCTGGTAGAGTAGAGGATTTCGCTGGAAAGCGAGCACGCGCGATGAGGTTGGTGAAAGAGCAGGTTTATCAGCTACTTAGGAACTCTGGAATGGTCCGTGTGGAAAGTATGGGTAGATGTGGCAGGTAGTATGGGCCCGTACTACTGAAAGCAGAGGACCCATACTTGATACAGGGGGCATTCTGAAGGTCCTAAGGAATAGATTGAGGGTGATGTATGGTTCGGATACCATACATCGGAGCGGATATAGAGTGATGTTATGGTCAGGGCACCATACATCGGAACAGATTGAGATAGATGTTGTGGTTCGAGTGCTATACATTGGAGCAGGTTGAGGAATGGTGCTATGGTTCAGGTACCATACACCGAAGCATGTTGAGGAGGGATGTCATGGGATGAGTACCATGGTTCGTAGTGGGTGGTGCTTGTGGCTATCTTGTTATCCGGTTATCGATCGGACGAGCACGAGCGAGCGGGATGCGAGGATTCGCGAGATCCGGTGTGATGAGGTTGCTGTAGTGTTGCGGGCTGAGTCGCCAGAATTGTTTGGGTCGATCAGGACCATTATGATTGAAGTAGTGTGATGAGCGATATGTGGCTTTCGCAGGGACGGCTGCCGCGGCAGTTACAACGGCTGTAGCAACGGCAAAGAAAGGGGCTAGTCGGGGTTTTCAGTATCGGGACTTCTATTAAGCGAAGCCTCCCACAGCCGATGGAGTCCAGGACTCGATTGTTGCTATGAGATGGTTATCGGACATGGAGGGGTGTTTCTTCACGAGTTTATGCCCTGCTGATCAGAGGGTGGGGTGTACTCTGAACCTGTTGAGGCTAGGAGCGAAGGATTAGTGGAGATTGACCACGAGGTCACTTTCCGATGCGCAGAGGGCTGCGGTTTTATGGGATCAATTCATAAAGATGTTCAGTACTCGCTATGTTCCGCGAGATGAAAAGGAGAAATTGGCTCGGGAATTCCTTGAGCTGAAGCAGGGTTTGGAGTCGGTGACTGAGATCATCAGGATGTTTATTGGGAGGGCGATGTTTCGCCCTGAGTCCGCTTCGGAGCAAGCTCAGATGCCCCGATATCTGAGTATGCTCAAAGGGGTATCAGACAGTTCGTGTCTGCGCGGAGGTGTGAGACCCTGTTGGAGTTGCAGAAGGCCGCCATGTGGCGTGAGTTAGAGGTTGAGTTGCAGTCGCGTGAGCTGAGGCAGTCCCGATGCAGTCGCAGTCGGCGCCGAAACGGTTCAGGACCGTAGACGTTGGAATGGGAGATCGGAGCGGCCACACTTGTGGGAAGTGTGGGAGGAGTCACACCGGAGTTGCTGGTCTGGTGGTGCATGCCGCAAGTGCGGAAAAGAGGGGCACTATGCGCGGGATTGTCGGCAGTCAGTGCCGATTCGGGATTTGAGGATTTGTCATCATTGTCGGCAGGTTGGACATTCGAGGGTCAACTGTCCACAGCTTTTTGCAGGATCGGTGCAGGCTCTAGCACCGGCCACCTTGAGGAGTTCAGGAGGAGGACAGGATGGAGTGGAGCCCAAGGGCTCAGGGTTGTGCTTATCGGCTTGCGGCAGAGGGAGACGGAGCAGTGCCGGGGGCAGCTGCGGGTATGATGCTGTCTTGATGTCTTGATTAGCTTGCGTTGATTGTGGCGTATTGTTTGTGCTGGTAGTGTGGATTTCGATGCGGTATTCGTTGTTTCGCGGGATTGGCATGGTTATGGATTGGTGCTTCAGGTTTCGCTTTGGCATTCGTTGTTCCCTGATGGTTTGGTATGGTTATAGTCTGGTGTTTTAGTGCCGATAGCTTTGTGCGGTTTTCGATGTGGTATCCATCCTTTGGCAGATTGCGGGTTTTGGTTTCGGATTATTGTTGAGAATTTCGTTGGTTATCGTTGGTGGGGGTTGTTAGTGGAGATGCGGCACTGGGTTGAATGACGGGTAGCATCTGCAGTTGTGGAGTGGATAATTGAAAGATCGGATTCTTTTGAGCGGATTGATCAGGGAGGAGATGTGTTATGCTGAGGGTTGCTTACGCTTGTGGGAAGCAGTCAGTGGGTAAATGTTCTCTTTGTGCAGGATTGTTCTGAGAGGTCGTTAATGACGATCGGTGGCAGTTAGTCAGTGCTTTAGTGGGGGAGAATTAGAAAATTCTCCGGGAGATCGATGCGTATGTGAGGGTGCTTAGCTGTCGGGATTCAGCAGTGTTTGTCAGCGCAAAGTATAGGCCGACGAGAGCGAGTGTTGGATATGCAGGGCGAGATACAGACCTAGGGCATTTGATTGTGGAGGCCTGAGAGGAGGTCGGGATCGAGCTTGAGTAAGTAAACGGAATTTTGCGATCAGAGTATTGGTACGTTTGAGGTACGTGATGGTTGTACTGCATTAATCCCACGGGATTATGTTGTGCATGTTTCTAGAGCTGGAACCGGAAGGTTCCCAGAGTTAGAACCTGAGGGTTCGCAGAGTTGGGTGTACGGACCCACAGAGATATAGCCTCGAGTGGCTAGTATGTGTTATGAGAGTCGGTCCAGTCATACTGGAGACTCTGTTGGTATTGCTGGATTAGTTTGAGATTTGCGGATCACGTATGTTGCAGTGTGATTGCATTGGAAGGTCTGGCCCTGGGTTGTTGATCTTGTTTAGCGGAGGCAGTGATTTTGATGAGTGGAGAGAGTGCATGGGATTGAGAGCCCCTGTAATGAGAACCAGAGTATGTGAATAGCAGTTACGCAAAAAGGGTGGTGTCGCTTGGGGCGAGCACCGTGGCACCGGTTGGAGTGGCATTAAGTTCAAGAGAGTTCCGTGGAAAAGGAAAAGAGGAGGGTATGTAACTCCGAAGGGGGTGCAAGTTCACGAAAGTGAAAGCTGCGGAGCAGAGTTATAATTAGAGTATTTCGAGTATGGTTTTGAGCATCGTGTTCGCGGCAGTGGAGTAGGAACCCATCCGGTTGGGATGTCTGACGAGACTCAGAAAGGATGCAAGGGAGTAGAGGATCTTGAATTCTCAGTGTGATTCTGATCAGGGTATAGGACGGATATTAGTGGTTCGTCTTGGGAGATGTCCAAGGATATCATTAGTGTATCGGGTTTTTCAACCTGCGAGTGTTGGAACTAGTTCAGTATGTGTATGGGATGGCAAGAGGAAACTTGTGAGGGTTGGTCTGGGAGGGAGAATGGATCTCTCGATCGGTTCGGAATGGACAAAGTGGGCTTTGGATCGGGGATCCGGTGGTTCGGGGTTTCCTAACCCTTATGGGTTGAGTGATCGTTGAGATTTGGAGCAGGGTGCATCTTGGGTAATTTCCGATTACAGAGAGTGATGAACAGTTCCGAGTTCGTACTTTAGTTGGCAAAGCAGACTCAGCAGGTTAAAGAGAGTTAGTGATCGTCTAGAGTTAACAGGAAAGTTATGCAGGCAGACGCCGGTTTGAGCTTGAGTTTCAGGTCGATGACTTAGTACTCCTGAAGGCCTCTCTTTGGAGAGGAGTGATTCGATTCAAGAAGTGGGGCAAGTTGGGGTTCCGGTACATTGGGCCTTTTCATGTGATTGCGGGGGTAGGCCGGGTGGCCTAACGGTTGGAGTTGCCCATGGATTTGAGACAAATCCATGATATATTCTTTTCATGTGTCGCAGTTGAAGAGGTGTATAGCGGATGGGTCAGCAGTGGTTCTGCTAGAGAACGATTAGGTGGATGCGCGCCTGTGTTGCGTCGGGAGGCCAGTGGCCGTCGGAGATCGGAAGATCAAGGTTCTGAGGAACAAGGAGGTACCTCTGGTATTGGTTCAGTAGCGACCTCGGAAGATATCGGAAGTGTTTAGGGAAGCCGAAACGTGTGATGCGGGAGCAGCATACAGAACTATTTTCAGAGTGAGACTTCGAGGGCGAAGTCTAATTCTAGTGGGGGAGAATTGTAACAGCCCAAAATCTCAAGTATTGTTAAATTGCATTTTGGGGTGTTTTAAAGGGGAGACTCGGCGAGTCGGAGCCAGACTCGCCGAGTAGGGTCGCAGATTTGGTCGCGGGATCGCGACTGGACTCGACGAGTCCAGGTATGGACTCGGCGAGTCGACGCTGTTCAGCGGAAACCCTAGCCGTTTCGTTTTGGGTCGTATTTAAGGGTTGTTATTTCGTCATTTCACGTCTTTTGGCCGATTGTGGAGAACCCTAGACGACTGTGGCATCTGGAGCAAAACTTGAAGGCCATTATTGACTTTGAAGGAATTGTGGTGCAAGAAGAGGAAGGGTTTTGGCCAAAGGAAGAGCAAGGAGGTCGAGTTCTGAGGTTTGGGACACAGAGAGTATGTTTTCAGGTAAGGTTTCGAATCATTCCTGTTATTTTGATGTGTACACGAATCTAGGGTTTATGAAACCCATTTGGAGATTTGATGGATTATTATGTTGTTATACAAAGGTTTCTACCCTAGTAATAGGATGATTAGAGGTCCAGAAGTCCCATGAGTGTGTATCTCGGGAAAAACGTACCTCAGGAAGCAGTTGGATCGACTGCATGGCGTGGACTCGCCGAGTCGGATGATCAGACTCGGCGAGTAGCTTGAAGATTCACTGGGACTCGCCGAGTTGTTCTTCAGACTCGGCGAGTGGAGTCGGGGTGGCCCCGCGATTCTTCCAGGAGTGACTCGTCGAGTCAAAGAGGATACTCGACGAGTAGAAGGGGAATCTCAAAGGACTGAAGGACGACCAGACTCGCCGAGTCGCCAGGGAACTCGCCGAGTCCAGTCGAGCTGACAATGGACTGTTGACCAGAGTTGACTGGTGTGATTTCTTAGGGGCAGTTAACGTGGAAGATAGAAGTATTAAATAAGGGATATATGATGTTACAGGGAGCTTGTAGCCCGGAGGATCAAGTGCAAGGGATTTTAGGAGTTGCTATCTTCCAGTGTTCGCGAGGTGAGTCTTCTCACTATACCTCACCCGGAAGGGTTTGATTGTGTGACCGGAAGGTCAAGTATGTTGTGTGTTATGTTTATATGCTATGAATGGAAAGTTAGCTGCTACGCGTGATATGCATGTTTATATATGGGCCGGAAGGCAAGGTATTATGTGACAGGAAGGTCAGGTATGATATATGACATATGTGCTTTATGTGTTAGAGTATTTGTATTATGTGTTATATGTGTGTATGGGCCGGAAGGCGATTATCTTGTGGACCGAAAGGTCCGGGCCGGAAGGCAACGTTATGTGGATCGAAAGATCCGGGCCGGAAGGCGATGTTATGTGGATCGAAAGATCCGGGCCGGAAGGCGATATTATGTGGATCGAAAGATCCGGGCCGGAAGGCGTATGTGCGTAAGGTATATTGGGGAACTCACTAAGCTTCGTGCTTACGTTGTTTATGCTATGTTGTTTCAGGTTCTTACAGTAACGCGGGATGGCAACGGTTCGATTGTACACACCGAAGAAAGAGTTGTGTTTTGGAGGATCCTGGTCTTCTTTTATAACGGAAATGAAACTACGTTTTGTAATTTGAATGTGAATAAGATTTTAAACAAGTGTTTTTAATATTAAACTGATTAATTAAATGAAAATTTTATTTTTGGAAATCTGGGTGTTACAACTTATTATAGTGGTTATCGCACTCCAAGTGAAGATGATGATGATGCTTCGGTGACAAAGCTACATTTAAAAGATATTCATGATAAGCTTGATAATTTGCTTGGTTCCTCAACAACTTATTTTGATGTTGTTTTAAAAGCTTTTCTTGACACTGCTCTTTAAAAATATACAACCTCAACCGACAACTCTACAAAGGTTGTGGATACCTCCACATCTACCTGCAAGAAAGCAGCAATTGATAAAGCTTAAGGTTGATAAAGCTGAGACCGAAGGTCCCTCATCTCCAAAAAGCTGAGACCGAAGGTCCCTCATCTCCAAAATGGGGAAGAAATCGGAGTCTAAGAAAGCTGAGACCGAAGGTCCCTCATCTCCAAAAAGCTTAAGGTTGATAAAGCTGCACCTTCGGCTCCTAAAAAGAAAAAGGTCAAAAAGATGGCAAAGCGACCGAAGGAACCGATGTCTTCTTCTTCCAATGAAGAGGAGCAATCAGTTGTTAAGGAAGAGGAAGTTCAACATGAAGTCCCACCTAGGGGAAACACTCCTCCCCGATCTCCAACTCCTGAGGTACAGGTTCATGTTCCTACTCCTCCTCCTTCTCCAAAACAAACAACTATACCAATCTCCAGTGCTCCCATTCCACCACCTGTCACTTCTCAACCTACTACTGTTCCACTACCACCACCCATCTTTTCTTCAGCTACAACAACCACAACAACTGGTCCTTCGATGAGTGTCAACATATCTTATACGGGGGAACATACCGTTGGCATTGACACCCCTGTTACCACTAAACCTCTCTCACCATCACCTTTAACAAACTCTAAGCCTATTCTGGGAGGTGAACACTTTGATTTTGACTCCACTTATTATAGTGGTTATCGCATTCCATGTGAAGATGATGATGATGCTTCGGTGACAAAGCTACATTTAAAAGATATTCATGATAAGCTTGATAATTTGCTTGGTTCCTCAACAACTTATTTTGATGTTGTTTTAAAAGCTTTTCTTGACACTGCTCTTTAAAAATATACAACCTCAACCGACAACTCTACAAAGGTTGTGGATACCTCCACATCTACCTGCAAGAAAGCAGCAATTGAAGTAACATATTTGGTTCAAGATTCAATGATCTTTTTGGAATCGTTCAAAGGCCATGCCGACTCCAATGCTACGAAGGTTAATACTTATGTTGATTCTCTCACAAAGTCCCTTTAAGAAGAGATGTGAAAGTTTGATTCAATGATCTTTTTGGAATCTATGTTCTATGACATGGGATACACGGACGTTCTAACTACGGTGACGATATTCAAGAAGTCATTTTTACCACCTCAATGGAATGGTCTGCTTAAACTTCTCTACAAGGGGTTAGCAGAAAGGGTTGCAGGGTCGGATGGGGAAAGTAAATGTTTCATGACCATTCTTTATGGTCTATACAATGGAATCAATTTGGATTATGGATCACTAATTTGGTCACAACTGGTGCAGAGCCTCAACTTCTCATCCAAACATTCTGAGATTTCATGTGGTTGTTTCTGGATGTTAGTCACTCGCAGAGCCATTGAAAATTTTCAGATTCCTGTCATGGCGGATGATCTGAAGTCTTCTGTTGCTACTTTTCACACGGTCAAAATTATTGTAACTTACCCTACAAAAGTCATATACATTGGTTCTATTCCTGAATCAATGAGCTGATGTGTCTCTAGTGAAAGTAGAGTCATGGCTAATTACAACAAATTGACTCCTTCGGGTCCACGCCAACTCACCCCTAAGATGTAGAGTGCTTTGGAGGCTGCTGACAAACCTACCAAGATGGGGAAGAAATCGGAGTCTAAGAAAGCTGAGACCGAAGGTCCCTCATCTCCAAAAAGCTTAAGGTTGATAAAGCTGCACCTTCGGCTCCTAAAAAGAAAAAGGTCAAAAAGATGGCAAAGCGACCGAAGGAACCGATGTCTTCTTCTTCCAATGAAGAGGAGCAATCAGTTGTTAAGGAAGAGGAAGTTCAACATGAAGTCCCACCTAGGGGAAACACTCCTCCACGATCTCCAACTCCTGAGGTACAGGTTCATGTTCCTACTCCTCCTCCTTCTCCAAAACAAACCACTATACCAATCTCCAGTGCTCCCATTCCACCACCTGTCACTTCTCAACCTACTACTGTTCCACTACCACCACCCATCTTTTCTTCAGCTACAACAACCACAACAACTGGTCCTTCGATGAGTGTCAACATATCTTATACGGGGGAACATACCGTTGGCATTGACACCCCTGTTACCACTAAACCTCTCTCACCATCACCTTTAACAAACTCTAAGCCTATTCTGGGAGGTGAACACTTTGATTTTGACTCCACTTATTATAGTGGTTATCGCATTCCAAGTGAAGATGATGATGATGCTTCGGTGACAAAGCTACATTTAAAAGATATTCATGGTAAGCTTGATAATTTGCTTGGTTCCTAAACAACTTATTTTGATGTTGTTTTAAAAGCTTTTCTTGACACTGCTCTTTAAAAATATACAACCTCAACCGACAACTCTACAATGGTTGTGGATGCCTCCACATCTACCTGCAAGAAAGCAGCAATCGAAGTAACATATCTAGTTCAAGATTCAATGATATTTTTGGAATTGTTCAAAGGCCATGCCGACTCCAATGCTACGAAGGTTAATACTTATGTTGATTCTCTCATAAAGTCCCTTTAAGAAGAGATGGGAAAGTTTGATTCTGTTTGAACTACGTTCCAAGCTGACCACACTTCTCTTCTAACTTTGGTCAATTCTCGCCTTGATAGCCTTCAAGTTGACCTAGCCATGGAAAACAGGGTTATGGACGAACTTGCTTGAAAGACTACACAAGTTGAAGTCCGAAGTGCTCATCTTGCTCAAGCTTAGAAGGATATTGCATCACTCAAGACTGAGCAGGCAATTCTTAAAAGCAGTGCTGGGGATGTTCTCTCGATTCTCAGTAATCTTGTTAATGCTCATGATCCTGTTTTCACCCTCACTATCCGGAATCACTTGACAGCTAAACTTCTTCCTTCTATTCAGATTTTAAATCAGATTCAGGGTGTTACGGAGCCTGTGGTCACTCCGCAACAAGGGGGAGAAGTTGATCAAAATCCTCCAATTCCACCCAAAGTCATTATCAAAACTGAACTGAAGGTTAATGTAGCTTCAAGTTCTGGTGGACAGGAAAAACCGAAGGGTGTTGTGGAAGATAGTGATGATGAATAAGAAGAAACTATTGCTTATGCTTTAAAGCGAAAGGAAAAGGGATTAAGAGGTAGATGAAAATTTTAGAATAGCCTATGAGAAAGAAGAGAAAGAGCGAAAGCATAAAGCAGATCAAGATGATCTGGTTTGCAAGCAGGCTCTTTTTCTCACTTGGACCCAGGAAAGATTAATCAAAGAAGCGATTGAGTCTCCCAGCACTCACTGTTTGGAACCTGTTGTCTCATTGAATGCGAAAAGACGAGGGATTCTCAATTTGATATGCCCATCACTTATAGGGCATTCGTGTTCCATCGTTTTGATTCAACGGTTGAAGTCCCTTCTCCTCACCCACAGGTTGATTGAGATCTGATCGATTATCATCTTAAATTTGCTGAACCCCAATACTTGACATGGAGTGCTCAGAGAATAACCTCTATCAAGGTATTGAATTGTATGCTGCTGGGAAATTTATCAACGTGAAGTTCAGGGTGACCCGAGGTTTTGATAACTCAGTTCATATGATTTTGTTAGCTGATCTTCCAAATCTGAACCCACACGATTGGATTTTGCTGTTCAATATTTTGCTTACTAATCAAGAGCAGTATGAGCCGATCATCGATCACATTAAGAGAATGTTGGCTTCCTACATCCATGAAGTTGCTAAGATGGATCAGGAGATTGCAAACTTTTTGAGAAAGAAGCCGATTGTGAAGAATATCGGGAAGCCGAGTGATCTAAATAAGATGAAATTAGGCAAGATTGATCTAGTTCATAACACTGTTATGTTCACTAGAAGCGAAGGTGAAAAATTCCTTTTTGCTCTTGTTGACAAACACTAGTTCTCCACTTCTTTCTTGGAGCACGTACTTGACATGACTCACAGGTGTAAACAGAATAGTGATTCGAATAAGAAGAACTTCTCTGACATGCTTCGGTGGTATATATCTTTTCATCACACTCTTTTGGCCATTATACCGAAGGTGTTCAAGACAGTGAATAAGTCTTCTCTTTCTCAACCGATCTGATCTCTCGCCTCTATTGACGCAAACGTGGAGATTGTTGGGTTTAGAGTGTTGCATCATATGGGCTTAATGTTGATATTTTGATTACCCGGTTTGGGCCTGTCCAACCGTGGTTTAAGCATTAGGGTTAGATTATATATTATGCATGCATGTATAGTTTTAAGGTTATCGTTCTCATTCATTGTAACCCTAAACACACCTCTACAGTCGAAGTTCTTCATCGAGCTCTTTTGAGGTGTGAGATATTAATAATTCGACATCTTTTGATCCATCTTTGTGTTCTTTTATTGCTTCATTCTTGCTTATCTGTTTTGAATCTATCGATCTAATAGCACAATAATCTCATCAGTAGAGATAGCTTTAAGGCTAACATCATATGTGGTATATTGTAGAGATAGCTTTATGGCTAATATGATATGTTATGTGGTAGAGATAGATTTTATAGCTAATATGATATTGGTTATGTGGCTTGTGTGTAGGGTATGATCTAGGGGACTCACTAAGCATTAACTTACAGTTTGTGGTTTTGTTTCAGGTACATCTGAGCCCAAGGTCAAGGGTAAGGCTTGAGGACGCGACGTGCACTCTCTCACAAACATGTTATGGGACACCCTGATGTTTTTAAATATAGTTGTAATGAATGTGGATTTGAAAACAATTGTTTTGGGATTTCATGGTTTATGGAAATGTGTTTGATTAATTAAAAATTAAAAATTTCTTTTGAAAATTTGGGTCGTTATAGCAGCTAGGAAAGAATGTACCTGATAAGTTCGGAAAATTCTGATTTAGACAAAGATGTGGCGAAAAATCTTAACTTTAGCAACTTTGAAGATCCTCTGATTTCCCAAAGCTTGCTTAGAACTACGTCCATATCTTTATTGAAAGCATAAAAAACTAAAAATTACTCCTCAGGTTGCCTCCCGGAAAGCTGTCTATTTTTAAAGTTGATGGCTCGACTTTGCCTAACTAGATTTGTTAACTGGTGTGGTTGGGACTTTTGTGTAGCTCAACTCTCTTCCTTGTCACTCCGTATCCATTCAGATATGACAAGACTGGCAGATCTAGAACTTGTTCACCAAACTGGAAAGACTCCATATTTTCTTAAGATAAGTTTTTCAAATTTCTTAACTTCTTTCGTTTTCTGATCTTCTTATTTCCAGAAATCTTCTCATTTTTCTAATTTTTCTTTTCAGAAATCGTCTCAGCAGAAATCATCACTTTTTCTTTGATCATTTTCCAAAAATCTTCTTTCTTCCTCCTCAAGCTTATCTTTTTCTATCAGCTCCTTCTCTAATGTTTCTTTAGCTGAAATCAACTTTTCTTTCACCTCCCCAAGCTTATTTCATATCAGCTCTTTGGATGTATTATCAGATAAATTCTTGTCTAAAAATAAATCTTGCAAGAAAACATCTGAAAACTCACAACAAACCTCAGATAAAGGACTGCGAGTACCCAAAAAATTAACAAAAATATTATCAGTGGTCTCATCATCATTCATTTTAAAGTTCATCACATCCCCGTCAAATTCCAAAGAAAGCATACCAGAAAAATGTCAAAATTTGTTTTTGTAGTTTTTAGAAAAGGTCTTCCCAAAATAAATGAGTTTTTATCTAATATGTCTAAATCACCCATGTACAGAATGTAAAAGTCAGTGGCAAAAGTAAGCTCACCCACTTAGACAAGAACATCATCCAATACTACTTTTGGGTGTACAATCGAGTGATCTATCAACTGAATGAGTGTCCCGATCTTTTGTAAAGTTCCTAATTTTATTTTTTCAAAAACAGAGAAGGAAGGACATTGACTAATGCATCTAAGTCAAGCATGGTATTTGAAAAAGTAAGGTTCCCCAATTTACAAGTTACCGAGAAAATCCCTTGATCCTTGCACTTTGGGGGCAAACCTTTTTGCAAAATGGCAGAAATATTTTTGCCAGCTTTGATAGTTTCATTGATCCTCATTTTTTTTCTTAGAGACATATAGATTTTTTAGAAACATGGAATAACGAGGGATGTGCTTAATTATTTCTAAAAGTGGGATATTTACCTCCACCTTACGAAATATGTCCATAATAGCTTCATCCTCTCGCTCGCGCTTCGTATTACTCAATCTTGATGGAAATGGTGGAAGTGGCCTGTACTCCTTCAGATTCAGCTTCACTGTTTTTAGAGTTTCTTTTCCTTTATATTTTTCATCTTCTTATTCAATCAAAACTTCTTCATATTCCTCTTCTTCTTTTTATGGTTCTTTTACATCATCTTCTTCTACCATAACTTCTTCATTTTCTTCAACTTCTTTTTCTGGTTCAGATATGCTTGGACCTTCATATGTTTTCCCACTTCTCAAGGAAATAACACGGATATTATGCTTTGGATTGTTTTCAGTATGCCCCGGTAACTTTCCTTGAGATTCCAGACGACCCACAGAAGTGGCAAGTTGAGACAAATGTTGTTTCAGATTCTTGATACTAGCTCTGGTTTCGTTAGGGGTGTTCATTTGGATGGATCGGTTTGATCCGATCCAATCAAGTGAACAATTAATTTCGGTTTTGAAAACATGAATCTGAATAGTCCAAACTAAATTCAAATCCGATCCGATCCAATTACAATTCGGTTGGATCGATTTTTATAATTCGGTTTTCAAAAATCGAAACATTTTAAAACCATATATAATTATACTATTACTCAACTTTACACAAGTAGCAAAAACAATTTATTTAGTTGTGATTGAAATTTATAAACAACTAATAAAAAGATATATTATAGTTAAATATTTTATAGATAGAAAACTTTTGAGAGAAAATGCATATTAATGTTTTTTTATTGGATGAAACATTTTGAACCTATTTGATGAAATAAATTACAAAATTAATATAACAATAGATTTATATTATAAATAGATAAATAATAAATGTTTATTTGATTCTTTTGGACTATTCGGTTCTTATTTTATAAACCAAAACAAATCCAAAATCCAAAATAATAATTCGGTTTTGTTGAAAACCAATCCAAAAATCCGAATATCCGAACCAAATTGTCCAATCCAAATTGTCCAATTGGATAATTTGGTTTTATCCGAATAGTGAATAGCCCTAGGTTTCGTTTTGGAATGCTTGGGTGCTCATGAAAAGACTCTGCACAATATATTATAAGGCCACACTAGTACTATTGGGTTGTTGATGTGAATTTTGGTTTTCAATTTTTTTTTGTTGATATGTTTGCTTACTCGGATTCTGAAAGTTCACTTGTTGAAACCTGGCGGTTGTTGAAATTGATGTCTTGGCTGAAAATAATTTTTCTGATAATAGTTTAGAGGCTGTTTAAAAATCCTTGGTTGCTGGTATCCTCCGATAGCTTTGACTGCAGAAACATCCTCTTGCAATATTGGACACATATTTGTTGGATGTTCAATCTTCAGACAGATACCACATTATTTCTTTGGAACTTCTTTTTCTTTTGTCAGGAGCATAACCGATTTCGTGAGTTCAGAAATTTGGGACTCTAGATGAGCATTACTTATTTCTTTGACTCCTATTGGCTGATCATAATACCACTCATCTTTGTTTCCATAATGCTTTAGCTCTATCACCAGCTTCTCGATCATATATCAGATTTCAATTGGTGTCATATAACTTAAGGAACTGATGGGTTTTCTAGGTTATAAACCAAAAAATACATGTGGCGGAAAAACACTTAAACCCTTAAGTTTACATGCAACCTAGAAAGGATCTATGTGTCTCTATTGGTTACATACCTTTTGATTATTCTTGTAAATAATCAAAGTAGAATCCTTCTTCTAGATCTTGGAAAGCTAGCACCAAAGGAATGGATGCCTCTAGTTACTTGTACTCAAAACTCTAGTAGCAAGAAGACTCGAGGAGAGAGGAGACTAGAGCATAAATTTGGCTCTATGAAAGCAAGTATATGTGTGTGGAAAATATGACATCCATGGTGTCTTATTTATACTTGCTTAGGGAAATTCTCATGAAAACCAAAGAGTCGTTTGAATGATTAATTCTAATTAGAATTAAATCCAAATCAATTCTAATTAATCAATTAATCATAACTATTTTCAGTTAATATATTAATCATATAATATATTAATAAAGCTTATATTTCAATTTCCAATTAGTTTATTATTCATATAATAAACTAACAAATTATCCTCTATCTGTAATTCTAATTAGTTACTAGTTTTGATCGCAACCCAAAAAGGACTTTGCTTCTAATTCAAGAATATACCAATTTAGTTATCGGCTTAGACACCTTAATCTAACAGTCTCCCACTTGGCTAAGTCTGTAATTACAATTTCAAATATAGACCTTGAAATAAAAAACAAAAAGTGCATTCTAAAGCCACTGCCGAACTCTGACTCAAATAAGCTTTTGGCCCTAAGATAAGTGATCAACTGTTCTTCAAGATATCATATGGAAACGAGACACGGATCAGAATCAATCTCATTGTCCAAAATTATGTTTCCCGATTTCCTGATTTGTGAAGACTTGATTGGACTTCAAATTGAGCACATTAACTAGTCATGGCTGGGCCCAACACTATATAGTCAACATCAAATCATCGAAGGGCCCAATGCTATCGCTTTTTCCTGTTAGGGCAAAAGGAACGAATTACATTGACTACATATTCATACAATTCTCACATTAAATCACACATGGAATTACCCTTTATAACATCCATTTATGAGATGCGTTTGAGTAAGCCAATGCATAACTAATCTGTAAATAATGAACTATATATCTGTGCTTTAAGAATAGAAAATTTTATCGTCTTAGAATTACTCATGACAAGATCCATGAAGTAATCTCTAAGTGTGGGTTTATCCAATACTTAATATCCCTATTTTCAAAGTACTCATGAATATTGTAGCAATTCAAATTGCAATGTCTTAACCTCAACCGGAAATCTATAATCAATGACTGTGGAATTTTGAATAATATTTAAATTACTCAGGGAAGTAAAACATGCAAAGTGGAACACAATAATAAATTAATTAACTATGACATCATACCCATTCATTAGAAATAAATCTCTATTATTTAATCATCATAACAATTGTGAATTTATTCATTGTATAATGTTTCAAGTAATCAACTAACCACTTGAATTAGATAACATCAGTCATGCCATGTCCTAAAGTGCACACTATGCCTCTCGATGGTCCTTCTTTTATGAATAGATCGATTATACATTAGTCCAATGATGCTCAATACACGATTCTAAATTCTTATCGCTATCCAGGATGTGGTGGAATTCCAACTTTACATGCATTGATGTCTTGTGATATTGAGAGTTTAAAGTCTCAAAGACTGAGTCTCCGATATTACAAAATATTCCATCGGAACATTGTTACAAGAAAAAATTCCATGGTAATGAGGTCTCAAATTCAAGGTACATTCCTTGAATACCTTACTTACATTAAAGTTTCCAACTCACATGTAGACTTTATAGCCAACTCTTATTATGGAGACATTTCCATATACCCATCTCCCATTATGGAATCATTTCCATATTCCCATATGACCATAAATTATGGACCAAGAATCATCTTGATCCAAAACATGTCACTATGTTTTTTCCAAAACAATACCATACTTCCAACTGTCCACAAACAACCAATCTTTATTAAACCTCAGAATGTTCTTGACAATTTGTTTAACAACTTTAGTCACATGGAATTTTAATCCTTTTCACACAATGCTTAAAGCATTTTGTAACATCCATAAAATTCAAGCCAATTTAAAACTTTTTAAAACATTTAAAACCGTTACATCATTACAATTTGTTTTCAAAATAGTGTTAACATCAGAGTATCCCTAGAATCAAATCATGAAAATACAAGGAGGTGCACAATCACACCTTCGACTTCCCGCGATCGCCAAAAGCACCTGAAACAATAATCGATAAATGTAAGCTCGAAGGCTTAGTGAGTTACCCCCAAAATACCAACACCATACAATCATAACCATATCATATAACCAACATAGCATGCATAATGAGCCTTCAGCCTGACTGGACCGCCTCACAGACCTTCAACCTATCTGGATTGCTCTTCGAGCCTTCAGCACGTTTGGACCGCCTCGCAGGGCCTACAACCTATCCATACCGCTCGCCGGGCCTTCGGCCTGACTGAACCTCCTTGAAGGGCCTTCATCCTATCCGGACCGCCCTGGGTATGTTGTCCTTTAGCACAAAGCAGGACCGCCTCAACCCAACCCTCAATCAAACAACATGTGCACGCAAATCATATGCTAGCATATATCAAAGTCGAACTGATCTAACAAATCACTAATAATAACAACATCCTACCACCAGGACACAGACCTATCCGGTCACTAACATAGCATCATCCTATATTCCAGGATACCGACCTAACCATGCCACTAAGCATATCATCATCCTAACTACCAGGATGCAAATCAATAAGTATATCACGTAATAAAATGGATACCAATCTGATAAGGGCGGACATTGGTGCCTTAGACCTTGTTGATATAGTGAGGAGAACTCACCTCGCAAGTGGCATACTGAAGTGATAAGCTCAAACTCTCGAATCACCGCCACGGAATCCACCACCTATATTACCATAAAACCATTCTATAAATTTCCAGTGTACCAAAATACCCCCAGAAGTCAACTAGTCCATCGTTGGTTAAAGTCAAAGTCAATGGTCAAGGTCAACAGTCCATGTTGATCCAACTCGTCAAGTGCAGCTCCCTGACTCGTCGAGTCCTTCTAGAACTGAAGAAGTCGTGAAAACTCCCAGTTGACTCATCGAGTTTCTAGACAACTCGTTGAGTCCATGCGTGTCCAAAAGTCGAGAAAACCTTAACTGACTCGTCGAGTCATAGTAATGACTTGCCGAGTTCATGCAGAAGCCCTCAAAGGCTAATCTTCATCTGACTCACCGGGTTGACCATGCAACTTGTTGAGTCACCTCAGTACTTTCTCCATTCAGATGATTTTAAGCCACCCCAAAGCTCCATATTGCAGATCTAACCTCCAAGGGCATACTTCCTACGTAAAGTTGCAAGCTTTACGTACATGCAAGGTGCAAGGGCCAAAATCAAGCTAAAGAAGAGGTTCTAGGTGAGAAAAATGCATTATCTTATTAAAGGCTAAAACTTTATGGCTTTAAGGACCAAGACGAACCTAGATTTGAAGTTGCAAGGTCAGATCTTGCTCAACACCCAAAATGAATCACCAACATGCTACAATGGCCCTAATCTCAAGCTTGGAGAGATCTAGCTAGAAGGAAGTTAAGGTAACGACTTGTTACCTTCAAGTGATATTAAACTGGAGTAGAAATCAGATCCACAACCATTCCTTGCCTCAAGCTTCTTGATCTTCAAGATCCTTTTACCAAGATCCACCTTCTAAGCTTAAAAACACACAAATATGGAGAGAAAACGTGATTTAGGGTTTCTAGACTCACAAGGGGCTGTAAGGGGAGGCTAAGGGGCAAATGATCCTTTAAATAGGGTGCAAAACCATGAAAATTAGGGTTTCATCCTCCATCTCCAACTCGTCGAGTCGTGTCCTCCTACTCGTCGAGTTGATCACTTAAGCATGTGGCTAAAAACGTTCCTAATCGATGAGTCAGGTTATCCAACTCATTGAGTAGACCTTTCAAATATGAGAATAAAGCTATAAAGTCCATACCTGAGAGTCGGGGCGTTAGAATTCTCCCCCACTTGAACTAGACTTCGTCCTCGAATTCCGCTGCGGTGAAAAACTCTGGGTAATGCTCACGCATGTCAGCTTTCGGCTCCCAAGTCCACTCAGATTCCCTCTGGTGCTACCATTGTACCTTCACCATAGGTACTTCCTTGTTCCGTAGAACCTTTACCTTCCTCTCTAGAACAACTACCGGTTTCTCTACATAATTCAGGCGCTCATCGACTTGGATATCATCTAATGACCTCCTCATCCAGAACACACTTCTCCCAGGCCTCGCTTGTCACTGGGCCCTGCCCGTTATACACATACAAACGATATCATATAATTATGATAGCACATAAAGAATCATACATAATACTATATGTTTAGTCCTAATGGCTCGCCTATCATGGGCCCTTCCCCTACGTAGCTAATGATGAGATATGGAACCCCGTCCACACTCAGCTAGTGATGAGATGCGAGACCCCGCCCACACTCACCTCCCTACCAGGCACATACAAGTATCACAAAGACAAAAAGTATAACTAAACATTAACATAGTCATCAAGTACCACCCGGCTTCGAACCATAGTCCAAAATCATACATATAAACATTCCTTGGGCCCCGCCCGATATCAGACCGAAACCCGGAAAGCATACATACATTCCTCGGGCATCACTCGGTATCGGACCATAATCCGGAAACATACAAATATAGACACTTGCAAGAACCACGAAGACATCAAGAACACCAACATCCCTAGGGCACCGCCTGACATCGAATCGTAATCCGAAAACACATAACATAAATACAGGCCGACATTGGTGCCTTCGACCCGTTCAAACTCACCTCAAATGTTGAATCTCACTGCACGAAATCCTTAGCTACTGCCCTGATAATTCCTCGAGCCATCAATGCCAAAATATTACCTAATTAGCAATTGGGTCCAAACCATGATCCATAATCCATACTTGTGGTTAAAATGACAATTTTACCCCTGCCCCATCAAGATTCATAACTAAGGCCCAAATCCACACATAAAGGCCTAATTACTAGTTAGCCTTCCCAAGCCCACTAGTGGCCGACTAATAGCCCAACAGGCTTATGACTCCCGAGAGCTCTTATCGACGAAGTCATTGTCGGTATTCTACTTAAAGATCCATTTGCACCTGACCGTCTTACGACCTGGTACATTGTCAACTAAGTTCCAAAATTGATTTTCATACATGGAATGAATCTCGCTGTCCATCGCCTCTTGCCATTTTGCTGACTTGGGGCCTACTATGGCTTCCTTGTAGTTATTTGGTTCATATTAATTTATCAATGTCCTATCACTGATAAACGTATCACCTTCAGCTGTTATATGAAAACCATATAACACAGGTGGAAAACAAACTCTACTGGAACGTCTCAGAGGTACGGACTCGTCAATTGGTTCAATAGGAGTTTCCTCCTCGGGTTGAGCGCTAGTGTTTGAGGTTCCTTCATCACTTAACTCTTGAAGCTCTTCAAGGTCAATTTTCCTCCCACTGTCCTCATGGCATATGAGTTCTATTTCATAGAAAACCTCTCTCCCCGCGATGAAGACAACATTGTCACTCGGTCTATAGAAGAGATATCCAAAGGACTTCTGTGGGTAGCCGATGAAAATACATCAGTCTCTCGTCTTACGAAAACCTCGCAACCCCAAACCTTGATATGTGCTAACGAGGGAACCTTCCTTGTCCACATCTCATGAGGTGTTTTGGTAAACTTCTTAGTTGGGACTAGATTAAGGATATGGGCGGTAGTGTTTAAGGCATACCCCCGATTGAGATAGGTAATGAAGCTCGACTCATCATGGAATGAACCATGTCCAACAAGGTTCGGTTGTGCCTCTCAGCCACACCATTAAGTTGTGGTGTCCTAGGTGGCGTCAATTGTGAAACAATTCCATATTCCTTAAGATAGTCGTGGAACTCAATACTAAGATACTCACCACCTCGATCGGATCAGAGCATCTTTATCTTCCTGCCCAACTAATTCTCCACTTCTTGTTTAAACTCTTTAAACTTTTCAAAGGTTTCTGAATTATGCTTGATTAAGTAGATATACCCATATCTACTATAATTATTAGTAAAGGTCACATAGAAGCAGTTAGCATCCCGTGTGGTGGATCTAAAGGGTCCACACACATCGGTGTGTATGAGATCCAACAAACCCTCACCCGTTGCACAAGAACTAGTGAAGTGTGACTTGGTCATCTTTCCTAGCAAACAAGATTCACATGTGTAATCCTACTTTAAGTCAAATGACTCCAACACTCCATCCTTTTGGAGTTGGGCTATGCACTTCTTGTTGGCATGTCCAAGACGATAATGCCACAAGAATGCTTTATCCAAACCATTGGAAGAATCGATATGCAACACATTATTTCCTAAGTTTTCTACAACCATCATAGTTTCATATATACCATTACAAGGTAATGCTTTAAAATAAAATTTACCATTATAATAAGCATTAATACCACCAATCTCATTATTAAATGAAAAAGTAAAACCTTGTTTATACAAACCATGAAAAGAAATAATATTTCTCGCCATATCAGATGAGTAGCAACAATTATTCAACTCTAAATTTAACCCACTACTATGAAATAAAGAATAAACTCCAATCTTAATTGGTGACAGGCGACACTTTCCTATTCCCCATGATCAAGTTCATCTTACCGTGCTCCATATCCCTACTTCTTTTAGACCCTACAAATCAGAACAAATGTGAAAACCACATCCTGTATCAAGGACCCAAGAATTAGCATGTGATGAATTATTATATAGAATAGTATAAATACGTGCGAAGGTGGGCTTGATCTTCCCATCCTTTATGTGCTGCAAGTATTTGGGACAACTTCATTTCCAGTGCCCTTTTTCATGACAATGGAAGCATTCTGCTTCCTTTGGATTGGAAGAAGATTTAGCATAACCAACTTTGGTCCCACTAGAAGAGGATCCATCATGGGACTTTCCCTTGTGGCTCTTAGAATTAGCCTTCCTCTTCTTTCCCTTCCCATGTCCAATTGCCTAGACAGGGGCAGTGTAACACCGTGATTTCCAAAAAATAAAATTTTCATTTAATTAATCAATTTAATATTAAAAACACTTGTTTAAAATCTTATTCACATTCAAATTACAAAACATAGTTTCATTTCCGTTATAAAAGAAGACCAGGATCCTCCAAAACACAACTCTTTCTTCGGTGTGTACAATCGAACCGTTGCCATCCCGCGTTACTGTGAGAACCTGAAACAACGTAACATAAACAACGTAAGCACGAAGCTTAGTGAGTTCCCCAATATACCTTACACACATACGCCATCCGGCCCGGACCGTTCGGTCCACATAACATTGCCTTCCGGCCCGGATCTTTCGATCCACATAGCATTGCCTTCCGGCCCGGATCTTTCGATCCACATAACATTGCCCTCCGGCCCGGATCTTTCGATCCACAAGATAATTGCCTTCCGGCCCATACACATATATAACACATAATACAAATACTCTAACACATAAAGCACATATATCATATATCATACCTGACCTTTCTGTCACATAATACCTTGCCTTCCGGCCCATATATAAGCATGTATATCACGCGTAGCAACTAACTTTCCATTCATAGCATATAAACATAACACACAACATACTTGACCTTCCGGTTACACAATCATACCCTTCCGGGTGAGGTATAGTGAGAAGACTCACCTCGCGGACACTAGAAGATAGCAACTCCTAAAATCCCTTGCACTTGATCCTCCGAGCTACAAGCTCCCTGTAACATCATATATCCCTTATTTAATACTTCTATCTTCCACGTTAACTGACCCTAAGAATCACACCAGTCAACTCTGGTCAACAGTCCAATGTCAGCTCGACTGGACTCGGCGAGTTCCCTGGCGACTCGGCGAGTCTGGTCGTCCTTCAATCCTCTGAGATTCCCCTTCTACTCGTCGAGTATCCTCTTTGACTCGACGAGTCACTCCTGGAAGAATCGCGGGGCCACCCCGACTCCACTCGCCGAGTCTGAAGAACAACTCGGCGAGTCCCAGTGAATCTTCAAGCTACTCGCCGAGTCTGATCATCCGACTCGGCGAGTCCACGCCATGCAGTCGATCCAACTGCTTCCTGAGATACGTTTTTCCCGAGATACACACTCATGGGACTTCTGGACCTCTAATCATCCTATTACTAGGGTAGAAACCTTTGTATAACAACATAATAATCCATCAAATCTCCAAATGGGTTTCATAAACCCTAAATTCGTGTACACATCAAAATAACAGGAATGATCCGAAACCTTACCTGAAAACATACTCTCTGTGTCCCCAAACCTCAGAACTCGACCTCCTTGCTCTTCCTTTGGCCAAAACCCTTCCTCTTCTTGCACCACAATTCCTTCAAAGTCAATAATGGCCTTCCATTTTTGCTCCAAATGCCACAGTCGTCTAGGGTTCTCCACAATCGGCCAAAAGACGTGAAATGACGACATACAACCCTTAAATACGACCCAATACGAAACGGCTAGGGTTTCTGCTGAACAGCGTCGACTCGCCGAGTCCATACCTGGACTCGTCGAGTCCAGTCGCGAACCCGCGACCAAATCTGCGACCCTACTCGGCGAGTCTGGCTCCAACTCGCCGAGTCTCCCCTTTAAAACACCCCAAAATGCAATTTAACAATACTTGAGATTTCAGGCTGTTACAATTCTCCCCCACTAGAATTAGACTTCGCCCTCGAAGTCTCACCCTGAAAATAGCTCCGGCTGCTGCTCCCGCATCTTCGGTTTCGGCTTCCCTAGACACTACCGATCTCTCCCGAGGCCGCTACTGAACCAATACCAGAGGTACCTCCTTGTTCCTCAGAACCTTGATCTTCCGATCTCCGACGGCCACTGGCCTCTCGACGTAACACAGGCTCGCATCCACCTAATCGTTCTCTAGTAGAACTACTGCTGACTCATCCGCTATACACCTCTTCAACTGCGACACATACCAGTGTCATGGATCCGTCCCTATTCCGTTGACAGCTCCAAACGATAGGCCACCCTTCCTACCTTCGCACCTTCACGAAAAGACCCAACATACCGGGGGCCCCCATTTACCTCTCTTCCTAAATCGAAGCACCCGTCAGAAATACGAAGTCGCTGACCTGAATCACATACTCGTAACGGCGTCTGCCTGCATAACTTCCCTGTTAACTCTAAACGATCACTAACTCTCCTTAACCTGCTGAGTCTGCTCTGTCGACTGAAGCCCAAACTCTGTACTGTCCATCTCTCTCTGTAACCGAGAACCACCCAAGATGCAACTCTGCTCTTAAACCCCAACAACCACTCGACCAATAGGGGTTAGGAAGCCCTGAACCACCGGATCCCCGATCCAAAGCCCACTTTGTCCATCCCAGACCAACTGAGAGATCCATTCTCACTCCCAGAGTAACTCTCACAAATTCTCCTCTTGCCATCATATACACATGCTGAACTAGCCCCAACACTCGTAGGTTGGAAGACCCGATACACTGATGATATCCTCGAACATCTCCCAAGATGAATCACTACACCCACCCTACACTCTGATCAGATTCACACTGAAAATTTAAAATTCTCTCTCTCCATGCATCCCTTCTGAGCCTCAACAGACATCCCAACCGGATGGGTTCCTACTCCACTGCCGCGAACACGATGCTCAGAACCATACTCGAAGTACTCTAACCATAACTCTGCTCTGCAGCTTTCACTTTCGTGAACTTGCACCCCCTTCGGAGTTACATACCCTCCTCTTTTCCTTTTCCACGGAACTCTCTTGAACATAATGCCACTCCAACCGGTGCCACGGTGCTCGCCCCAAGCGACACCACCCTTTTTGCGTAACTGTTATTCACATACTCTGGTTCTCATTGCAGGGGCTCTCAATCCCATGCACTCTCTCCACTCATCAAAATCACTGCCTCCGCTAAACAAGATCAACAACCCAGGGCCAGACCTTCCAATGCAATCACACTGCAACATACGTGATCCGCAAATCTCAAACTAATCCAGCAATACCAACAGAGTCTCCAGTATGACTGGACCGACTCTCATAACACATACTAGCCACTTGAGGCTATATCTCTGTGGGTCCGTACACCCAACTCTGCGAACCCTCAGGTTCTAACTCTGGGAACCTTCCGGTTCCTGCTCTAGAAACATGCACAACATAATCCCGTGGGATTAATGCAGTACAACCATCATGTACCTCAAACGTACCAATACTCTGATCGCAAAATTCCGTTTACTTACTCAAGCTCGATCCCGACCTCCTCTCAGGCCTCCACAATCAAATGCCCTAGGTCTGTATCTCGCCCTGCATATCCAACACTCGCTCTCGTCGGCCTATACTTTGCGCTGACAAACACTGCTGAATCCCGGCAGCTAAGCACCCTCACATACTCATCGATCTCCCGGAGAATTTTCTAATTCTCCCCCACTAAAGCACTGACTAACTGCCACCGATCGTCATTAACGACCTCTCAGAACAATCCTGCACAAAGAGAACATTTACCCACTGACTGCTTCCCACAAGCGTAAACAACCCTCAGCAAAAACACATCTCCTCCCTGATCAATCCGCTCAAAAGAATCCGATCTTTCAATTATTCACTCCACAACTGCAGATGCTACCCGTCATTCAACCCAGTGCCGCATCTCCACTATCAACCCTCACGAACGATGACCAACGGAATTCCCAAGCAATAACCCATAACCAAACCCACAACCTGCCAAAGGTTGAATATCGCATCGAAAACCGCACAAGGCTACCGGTACCAAAACACCAAACTATAACCATGCCAATCCCGCGAAACAACGAATACCGCATCGAAATCCACACTACCAGCACAAACAATACGCCACAATCAACGCAATCTACTCAAGACATCAAGAGAGCATCATACCCGCAGCTGCCTCCGACACTGCTCTGTCTCCTTCTGCCGCAATCCGATAAGCACAACCCTGAGCCCTTGGACTCTACTCCATCCTGTCCTCCTCCTGAACTCCTCAAGGTGGCCGGTGCTAGAGCCTACACCGATCCTGCAAAAAGCTGTGGACAGTTGACCCTCAAATGTCCAACCTGCCGACACTGATAACAAATCCTGGGATCCCGAATTGGCACTGACTGCCGACAATCCCGTGCACCATGCCCCTCCTTTCCGCACTTGCGGCATGCACCATTGGGCCAACAAGCTCCGGTGCCATCTCTCTCACACTTCCCACAAGTGTGACCGCTCCGATCCCCCATTTCAACGTCGACGGTCCTGAACCGTTTCGGCGCCGACTGCGACTGCATCGGGGCCTGTCTCAACTCACGCAACTGCAACTTAACCTCTAACTCACGCCACATGGCGGCCTTCTGCAACTCCAACAGGGTCTCGCACCTCCGCGCAGACACGAACTGTCTGATACCCCCTTGAGCTTACTTGAATATCGGGCATCTGAGCCTGCTCCGAAGCGAACTCAGGGCAAAACATCGCCCTCTCAATAAACATCCCGGTGCTCTCAGTCACCGACTCCAAATCCTGCCTCAGCTTAACGAACTTCCGAGCCAATTTCTCCTCTTCATCCCGCGGAACATAGCGAGTACTGAACATCCCTCTGAATTGATCCCATGAAACCGCAGCCCTCTGCGCATCGGAAAATGACCTCGTGGTCAATCTCCACCAATCCTTCGCCCCGAGCCTCAACAGGTTCAGAGCACACCCCACCCTCTGATCAGCAGGGCATAAACTCGTGGAGAAACACCCCTCCATGTCTGATAACCATCTCAAAGCAACAATCGAGTCCTGAACTCCATCGAATGTGGGAGGCTTCGCATAATAGAAGTCCCGATACTGAAAACCCCGACTAGTCCCTTTCTTTACCGTTGCTACAGCCGCTGTAACCGCCGCGGCAGCCGTCTCTGCGAAAGCCGCATATCGCTCATCAAACTACTTCAATCATAGTGGTCCTGATCGACCCAAACAATTCTGGCGACTCAACCCGCAACAATGCAGCAACCTCATCACGCCGGATCTCGCGAATCCTCGCATCCCGCTCGCTCGTGCTCGTCCGATCGGTAACCGGATAACAAGATAGCCACAAGCATCATCCACTACGAACCATGGTACTCATCCCATGACATCCCCCTTCAACATGCTTCGGTGTATGGTACCTGAACCATAGCACCACTCCTCAATCTGCTCCAATGTATAGCACTCGAACCACAACATCTATCTCAATCTGTTCCGTTGTATGGTGCCCTGACCATAACATCACTCTGTATCCGCTCCGATGTATGGTATTCGAACCATAACATCACTCCTCAATCTGTTCCTTAGGACCTTCAGAATGCCCCCTGTATCAAGTATGGGTCCTCTGCTTTCAGTAGTACGGGCCCATACTACCTGCCACATCTACCCATACTTTCCACACGGACCATCCCAGAGTTCCTAAGTAGCTGATAAACCTGCTCTTTCACCCATCTCATCGCGCGTGCTCGCTTTCCAGCGAAATCCTCTACTTTACCAGCGCACTCATCTGACTAGGTTTACTCCCTAGTCCCTTCCGCTGTCCTCCCACTTCTTTGCTATCAGCTGCTGAAGAGTTCCCAATGATGCCAGCCCTCTACCTCCTGAGTATCGTCATACTCACTTGGTAGCTGACTCCCATCATCGATAACTCCACAAAGCACAAAGCAAGCAGCATTCGAGCATTGAAGCATACATAGGACTCCCCATCTGTGGTAGCTCCACCTTCTCGGCTCATCCTCGGAAGTACCTCTGTACCCCGTAGCTTTACCCCTTGAGCGTTCTAACTAGATACTCTCACTCATCACATACACATAAAAGCATAACGCACATATAACAGCAACCCTAGACTAAGGCATCACAAATCAGGCCACTCTAGTCCTAAGATGTGAGGTACCTAGCCTGTCTCTAGCATGCAATAATGTCTCATAAAGTGCATAATAGATATTTCATAATACAAAAGTAAGGGTATTTTGGGAAATCACCGTTTGGCTCTGGCTGATTGTACACACTGCTCTTTCTTGCTTCCTCTTTGAACTCTTATTCACTTTTAGAAAACCATTTATTTGGAAAACTTTTTCTTACTTCCTCAGTTTGAGTCCAGATTTACCCGTAGGCGCGTCCGAATCCCTCAAACCAAGGCTCTGATACCAATTTGTAACACCGTGATTTCCAAAAAATAAAATTTTCATTTAATTAATCAATTTAATATTAAAAACACTTGTTTAAAATCTTATTCACATTCAAATTACAAAACATAGTTTCATTTCCGTTATAAAAGAAGACCAGGATCCTCCAAAACACAACTCTTTCTTCGGTGTGTACAATCGAACCGTTGCCATCCCGCGTTACTGTGAGAACCTGAAACAACGTAACATAAACAACGTAAGCACGAAGCTTAGTGAGTTCCCCAATATACCTTACACACATACGCCATCCGGCCCGGACCGTTCGGTCCACATAACATTGCCTTCCGGCCCGGATCTTTCGATCCACATAGCATTGCCTTCCGGCCCGGATCTTTCGATCCACATAACATTGCCCTCCGGCCCGGATCTTTCGATCCACAAGATAATTGCCTTCCGGCCCATACACATATATAACACATAATACAAATACTCTAACACATAAAGCACATATATCATATATCATACCTGACCTTTCTGTCACATAATACCTTGCCTTCCGGCCCATATATAAGCATGTATATCACGCGTAGCAACTAACTTTCCATTCATAGCATATAAACATAACACACAACATACTTGACCTTCCGGTTACACAATCATACCCTTCCGGGTGAGGTATAGTGAGAAGACTCACCTCGCGGACACTAGAAGATAGCAACTCCTAAAATCCCTTGCACTTGATCCTCTGAGCTACAAGCTCCCTGTAACATCATATATCCCTTATTTAATACTTCTATCTTCCACGTTAACTGACCCTAAGAATCACACCAGTCAACTCTGGTCAACAGTCCAATGTCAGCTCGACTGGACTCGGCGAGTTCCCTGGCGACTCGGCGAGTCTGGTCGTCCTTCAATCCTCTGAGATTCCCCTTCTACTCGTCGAGTATCCTCTTTGACTCGACGAGTCACTCCTGGAAGAATCGCGGGGCCACCCCGACTCCACTCGCCGAGTCTGAAGAACAACTCGGCGAGTCCCAGTGAATCTTCAAGCTACTCGCCGAGTCTGATCATCCGACTCGGCGAGTCCACGCCATGCAGTCGATCCAACTGCTTCCTGAGATACGTTTTTCCCGAGATACACACTCATGGGACTTTTGGACCTCTAATCATCCTATTACTAGGGTAGAAACCTTTGTATAACAACATAATAATCCATCAAATCTCCAAATGGGTTTCATAAACCCTAAATTCGTGTACACATCAAAATAACAGGAATGATCCGAAACCTTACCTGAAAACATACTCTCTGTGTCCCCAAACCTCAGAACTCGACCTCCTTGCTCTTCCTTTGGCCAAAACCCTTCCTCTTCTTGCACCACAATTCCTTCAAAGTCAATAATGGCCTTCCAGTTTTGCTCCAAATGCCACAGTCGTCTAGGGTTCTCCACAATCGGCCAAAAGACGTGAAATGATGACATACAACCCTTAAATACGACCCAATACGAAACGGCTAGGGTTTCTGCTGAACAGCGTCGACTCGCCGAGTCCATACCTGGACTCGTCGAGTCCAGTCGCGAACCCGCGACCAAATCTGCGACCCTACTCGGCGAGTCTGGCTCCAACTCGCCGAGTCTCCCCTTTAAAACACCCCAAAATGCAATTTAACAATACTTGAGATTTCGGGCTGTTACAGGCAGTAGTAGGAGTAGACTCAACAAATTTGCCTTTCAAACTACTTTCAACAGTTCTCAAAAGGCCCTGAACCTTGCTTAGAGTGACTTACTCCTTGTTCATATGATAGGTCATTCTAACCTGATCATAGCAAGGAGGTAATGAGTGTAGGATAATGTCAATAGCCAACTCTTCATCGAAGTTGATATTCAACTTCAGCAACCGGTCCACAAACATTTGCATCTTTTGCAAGTGGGTCGTGATGCACTCTCAATCCTTTATTTTGGTTGTGATCATGGAGGCAATGCTTTCATACCTTTCCTATCGAGCACTTTGATGGTACCTATCCATCAAGTCTTGATGCATCTCATACGGCAAAAGTCCTCATAGGACTTTTGAAGCTCTACAGTCATGGTAGCAATCATGATATACGACACCTTTTTCGCGTCCCTCTCATGAGCCTTATATTCAAAAATTTGTTCTGGAGTGGCAGTGTTTTCATCAATCTCCTTTAGCTCTTTATCGAGAACATATTCTTTGTCCTCATAGCGAATGGCCATGCAGATGTTTCGAATCCAATCATTGAAATTCGATCCATAAGAGATGATCCTCCCACATAAGTTCATGAGGGAGAAAGAGCTAGAAGGGATTGGATTTGAAGTATTGTTTGAAGTAGACATCTGAAAAGAAAGACAAAGTTTAGATTAGATAAGGATCCTTAATATAACACTCAAATGAAATATTAAGGCTTGGAACCAACACAATATTCTACAATTCGGAAGAGGGGTGCCGTAATCCAATTGCAAAATATTTGAAGGTAGGTAAATTACGATTTACCAATTTACACCATGAAAAATGAGAATGAAGATTAGGTTTTAAAAGAATTGAAATTCCTAGATTCTTTGAGATTCATTGAACTTTTCAATGGAATGTTTAAATCTCGATTATGCTTTCAATTTTGTGACTGGGATACCGAGGATCACAAACAAGGTGTGAATAACCATGAAAATGTGCTTGGTACTCTTGATGTTACTTATCACCTAATCAATGTGCCGGTTAACCACACACGCTCCATTGATCTTATGATAAACATCAAGCTACCATTTTCCACCTTTGTTAGTCCCAAATTAGTGTGTTGGTTAACCACACACGCTCCAATAACGAATTAGCAAGGTGCAATGTACAATTTCATGGAATACCACCATTTTCACATTTTTCCTAAAGTAACTAAGATTGGGAATTTATAAAAGTTTAGTTACTTTATAATATCATTATACTTATTAATCAAGATTAATGTCCTATCCTACCCATTCGGCTAACGACCCTCCACTAGTCAAGAGTGCGGTGGGTAAGAGTGGATACCTAATGGCAGTCATATTATAGGCCGCTTGCTTAAACACCCCTTATATATTAGCTTCGTGAATGTGGCCTACTAAGGGTATGACGGAATTATCTTACACATATATATAAGTATTAAACTTTTAATATTATAATAGTATAGGGTTGAAATTTAAACTTTTAAAATTCTAGGGTTTGGAATTAAAGTTTCATAAATGACTAAATGAGACTTTTCAAATTTCAAAACTTGAGGACAAGTTTTGAAACTTTTGAAAAACTCTTGAGTTTTAGAATTTATGTTACATAAATGAGACTTTACGAATTCTATAACTTGAGGGCAAGTTATGAAACTCTTCAAGACCTTTGGAATTCCATAACTTAAGGAGTTAATGTTTCATGAATGAGACTTTTCATGTTACAAAACTTGAGGACACGTTATGAAACACTTCAAGAAACATTTAAATTAAATTTAACTAATAACATAATCATATAATTTATCATATACCAATTTGACCTAATACTACTCATATAGCTAGATAATTTCAAATTCTACAAATAATTAGTTTTAAACAAAATCAAGTAATTATCTTAAAATTTGATAAACATCATGTTATTGGATGAGGATAATCATTACCATTTCATGTAAAATCAAATTTTATGAGCCAAAACAATTTGTGGTAATTATCCTAATCCAAAACAGGCCAAAACCTTCGAAAATTCTACCAACAAATGATACAACTCGTCGAGCCAGGCAATGGACTCGTCAAGTTCATCATCATATGATCCAACTCGTCGAGTTCCCTTATGTGACTCGTCGAGTTCATCTTGGCAGAATCCAAAATTGCAATATTTCAGCTTTGAAAATTAACACAATTTAATCAATATAAAAGAAAGCACCTATGGTGCACATACAACCATAATGCTTTGGATCAAAGTTTTCTCTAATTATAAATGAAATATTCATTTTCCAAAGCATGAAGCCTAACTAGCATGCAACTTGATATATGAATCATAAAAAAAAACTAGTTAAAAGATTACCTCTTGTTGTAGCTTGTAGGCCTTGGCCTTATAAGAGCTTGGCACCTCAAGTGTGATGCCTCAAATAAGTCACACACACCAATAACAATTAGATGAATATGATAGAGGTTATGGAGACACCAAAATAGGTTAGCTTCTTCTTGAAATACAAGGGGTGCTGATTTTGGAGCTAAGGGAACACATTTATAGTGTAGAATTCCAAGATTCATTTGTAAACCCTAATTCTTACACTTAGGCTTATGATCTAACAATTGATTTGGACTAACAGTTCATGGACTGTCTCATAAGCTTAGTTCATCACAACTCAATCATGGATCATTAGCCCAAACCATATGTTTCACTGATTTACATAATCAGTCCTTGTTTATTTAATCAGTCTCTTTTGATCACTAAATTAATTCCAAATTAATTCTTGATCAATACTAATTTAAATAATATGATTAATTAATTAATTTATTATTCTTATAATATATTAATAAATCATAAATAACCTCGTTCTCAAATATACATCCTATCAAATTGTTCTGATGAAGGCAACATGAAATGCACCACGCTACTATCGGGTCAAGTACATACCAATTGTATTTATGGGCTTAGACAGCGTATCCAACAACAACGTCTACTTTTATGTTTTGTAGTGGCAACCCGACACTATCTTCTTCAGGGTTGGTCGAGTTTTGTCGCCTATGTCATGGATACCCGGGATAAGGTTAAGGCGACCGTGGATGATGTGCCGATTGTGCGGGATTACCTTAATGTATTCTCAGATGATTTGCATGGGGTGCCTCCGGAGAGGCAAGTGAAGTTCAAGATTAATCTGGTTCCAGGTGTGGCTCCGATAGCCAAAGCACCGTATTGGTTGGCTCCTCCCGAGATGCAGGAGTTGTCTACATAGTTGCAGGAGCTATTAGATAAGGGATTTATCTGGCCAAGCAGTTCGCCTTGGGGAGCATCGATTCTATTTGTGAAGAAGAAGGACAGGTCTCAGCGTATGTGTATCGACTACTCGAGAGTTGAATAAGGTAACCGTGAAGAACCGTTATCCCCTCCCGAGGATTGATGATCTTTTCAACCAACTTCAGTGTGCATCTAGGTTCTCCAAGATTGACTTGCGATCGGGTTATCATCAGATGAGGGTCAGGGATGAGGATGTGTAGAAGACATCTTTTCGGACTCGATATGGCCATTATAAGTTCATGGTGATGCCTTTTGGGTTCACCAGTGCTCCAACCGCGTTCATGGATCTCATTAACCGCGTGTGCAAACCGATTCTATATCGATCTGTGATAGTATGTATTGATGATATCTTGGTTTATTCAAAGACTCAGGAGCAGCATTAGGAGCACTTGACGGAGGTGCTAGAGACCTTGAGGAGGGAGAAAGTTTTCGCAAAGTGCTCCAAGTATGAGATCTGGTTGTGCGAGGTGCAGTTTCTAGGGCACCTTGTCAACCAGAAGGGTATTCTGGTCGATCCGGCCAAGGTCGACGTCATGATGCACTAGGAGGTTCTGAGGTCTCCATTTGAGATTTAGAGTTTCCTTGGCTTGGCTGGTTATTATCGTTGATTCATCTAGTATTTCTCCAAGGTCGTTGTTCATTTGACCCGTCTGAACAAGAGGACGGTCACATTTTGCTGGGGGGCTGAGCAACAGGCAACTTTTAAGACTCTTAGACAGCAGTTGTGCGGGGCACCGATTCTAACCCTGCCATAGGGTGTTGACGAGTCTGTGGTTTATTGTGATGACTTGATCACATGTTTGGGGTCAATGTTGATGCAACAGGGTCACGTGATCGTTTACGATTCAAGGCAGCTGAAGCCTCATGAGGCAAATTATCTGACACATGATTTGGAGTTGGGGGCCATGGTTTTCGCCCTCAAGATATGGCGGCATTACCTATATGGGTTTCATTGTACCATTTACACGAACCACAAGAGCCTGAGGTACATGATAGATCAACCAAATCTAAATATGAGGCAGTGTCGATGATTGGATGTGGTGAAGTATTATGATTGTGAGATCCTTTATCACCCGGGGAAGGCTAATGTGGTGGCTGATGCTCTTAGCATCAAGTCAATCGCGGCTCCAATCTGGGATATATGTTTGAAGATGACGGTGATTACTCTAGTATTGGAGCGGATTCGAGAGGCACAGGTTGAGGCTATAAAGGAAGAGCACCGGAAGAGCGAGTGTATTGTGGGGCAGGTGGCTTCCTTTGATTATGATAGTCGTGGGTTGTTAACTCTGCATCAGCGCGTCTGGGTTCCTTATTAGGGCGGTGTGCGCCGGATCTTGATGGAGGAGGCTCACAAGTCGAGGTTCTCCATTCATCCAGGGCAACGAAGATGTATAGGCATCTTCGTCCTAATTATTGGTGGCTCTGCATGAAGCGGATGTGGCTTGGTACATGGATCGGTGCTTGACTTGCAGGAAAGTCAAGGCCCAACATCAACGATTGTAACGACCGTAGATTCGGGCTAGTCAATTAAAAGACAATAAGCATCAAAAATGAATTTTTTTTATAGAACGTTATTTAGAGTAAATAATCTTAACTAAGTTATAGTATATGTCACAAGGGTTCCGTACATATAAAGAATGCCGAAATCCGAGTTATAACGAAAAAGTTATGACCTGTAGAAGTTTTACGATAAAACCGACACGACAATGGGAATCATAAAAAATGAGTTTGCGATAAAATACATTTTAGCCTTAACGATCTAAACGAAAGTCATAGTATACGTTAAACCGAGAGCGTGCACAAAAAAACGTCCAAATCTGACTTTGTATGAGGAAGTTATGATTTTTCTAAGATTTGACATAACAATATGCAGCCCGGAAATCGAATATTAGGTCGACCAATTTTTAGCCGATACAACCTAAGCGAGAATTGAAGATCTTGTTAATAGAAGCTCAACGATAAAAAGACAGATGAAAACAGACTTCGAATGACAGTGTTATGAATTTTTAATAGACTTTACCTATCCACGCCTATTAAAATATAACTTTAAAAATAAAGTCAAAATTAGCCAATGGAGTCTAAACAAAAGTTGTAGAGTACATCGCCACCTACGTGTAGATATAAAGAACGTAAAAAATGGAGCTCGTATGAGAAATTTATGGAATTTAGAAGTCAGAAGTGGTTGATGTGAGAATACACGTGTACGCCCCACGCAGATAAGCCCTACACCCCGCGTTCTCGCATGCTTGGCTCCAAAGTCTCCATGTCGCCCATCATATATCCAATGCTTGTCCCGTCGTATGCCCAACATTTTCTTGTACGCCCAACGTACATGCGAGGAACACCCCACGCAACTGAAGTTCAACCCGTATAAATAGCATGCGAGGGCTGCCACTTCTACTCACGCCATAACCCTTCTCTCTCTCTCTCTCTCTAACCTCTCTCTAAAACCCTCCCAAAGCCCTAGTAACTTCTAAGTGCTAGAAGAAAGACCTCGGAGCGCCAAAAGGCTCCGAGAAAAAGAGCTTTTTGGCTCGAAAGTTCTGCCGCCGCAAAACCCGGTTTCTAGCCAAATCTCCCGGTAAGTGAGTTATGCTTACCCTACTTTAAGTATAACTTAGGTTTAAATTTATTATCATTATTATGAACTTATAAACAATATATATATATATATATATATATATATATATATATATATATATATATATATATATATATATATATATATATATATATATAAAGTGTTATTATAATATCTTTTAAGTACTCGTGGTATGGGGAATCTGGTTTGAAGGGCCACATAGGGCTGTTGGATTTCAGAAGTGCTATAATCCCAAAATGGTCCTGCCCTCCGGTGTTTCATGTCTGGCCCCTGTCTGTACATAGTGGTTGAAAAGTATTGTTTAACACTGATAAAATAATAGCGCTGGTAAATAGTCACGATAAATATTATACTAAAATTAAGTGGTAATAATATTAGGTTTCGTCGAAGGAAATTATATTGCTAAGAATCGAAGCGTTGTCCAAGTTGGAATCACCACTTTAACAAGTGAGTGCGTAGTTACTATCATCTTACACATAGATATGAAATATTAAAATATAAATTACGTGCTATGTGTGCATATTATTTGTGTTCCTGATATCGATGCAGGATGAACGATTTATACATGTTTTGAATGATTTAAACTGTATATGTATTTTATATCTACAAATATGTTGGGTAAAGCATAGGTAGATGAATGATGATATAGATGAATATTGGCAACTGTGCCACATCCTATAGATGTTTTTGAACTACGATATACTCTAAACATCCTGGCACCTGCACCAAAAGGATAATATCGGCAGCTGCGCTTAATAGAGAACATCATAATCCTGGCAGCTATGCCTAAAGGATAAAATCGGCAGCTGCACCTAATAGAGAACGCCATAACCCCGGCAGTTGCACATAAATGATAATATTGGCAGCTATGCCTAATAGATAATATTGGCAGCTGCGCCATAGGCAACAATGAACTTTGTGCCTATTCCTTAGGAGAATCCTTAGGAATGAATGTGTGAATGATAGATGATTCTTAGGGAAGATCCTTAAGAAGGTAAGGAGGATGGGTAATTGGGTTAATTATTTGATGATGAAACATAATAACTTTAATATTGTGGGATGAAAACGCTATGTACTCACAAGGTTTCCCAACCTGACCCACTCAGTTTATTTGTATCACAGGTGTCGATACGAAGCTATATTACACTGAGAGATTAAAGGAGATGTAGATCACTAGTAAATGAATGTAAGGTCTATTTATGCTTATGTTTCTATATTGATGATGAAATCCCAAAGTTTTAATATAAACAAAATATGTTTCTTCAGAAATGCTTTGATAATATATTTATCATGTTTTTCTGGGAACAAATTTCGCAATATTATTCTTTAAAACGAATACTCTGATTTTCAAATAAGGATAAATAATTTTTTTTTAAAATGACCGTGAATTTGGGGATGTCACAGCAACCTCACGGCACGATGCAGCCGGTGGAGATTCCCGACTGGAAATGGGAAGGCATCACTATGGATTTCATCACAAAGCTTCCCAGGACTGCGCGCGGAGTGGATTTTATTTGGGTCATCATGGATTGATTGACCAATATTGCGTATTTCATTCCGATTTAGGAGAGTATTTCCACAGAGAAGTTGGCTGAGATTTATATTCGGGAGATTGTGGCATGTCATGGGGTGTCGGTATCCGTGGTTTCTAACAGGGATGTTCATTTTACTTCTAGATTTTGGAAGTGATTTCATGACGTGTTGGGCACTCTTCTCCATTTTAGTACAACTTTTCATCCGCAGACCGATGGTCAGAGTGATCAGACTACCCAGACCCTTGAGGATATACTGTGTGCGTGGGTGTTGGATTTTGGTGGGAGTTGGGATACGTGTCTTCCGTTAGTAGAATTTTCATATAAAAACAGATATGATGCTAGCATCAGTCGACCCCCTTTTGAGAATCTCTACAAGAGGAAGTGCATGACTCCAATTTGTTGGGGCGAGGTCGTCCAGCGGCTTATGGGTAGTACCGAGGTGGTACTCAAGACCACTGAGCTAATTCAGCAGGTTCGGAGTAGGATCCAGTCAGCTCAGAGTCGGCATAAGAGTTATGTCGATAGGAGCCGGTCAGACTTAGAGTTACAGGTGGGAGATGTGGTTCTCGTGAAAGTGTCACTTTGGAAAGGTGTCATCCGATTTGGGAAGCGGGGCAAGTTGGGTCCCATGTATATTGGTCCTTTCAAGGTTATGGATAGGGTGGGCCAGGTTGCGTATCGCTTGGATCTTTAAGATGAGCTCAGTCAGATTCATAGCACGTTCCATGTCTCTCAGCTGTGGAAGTGTTTAGTGGATGATTCCACAGTGGTTCCATTGGCGGATATTCAGGTGGATGACCGCAAAAATTATATTCAGAGACCGATGGCGATTTTGAATCGAAAGACGAAAACCTTGAGGAATAAGGTAGTTAAGTTGGTGAAGGTTTAGTGGCAGCAATGCAAGGGGTCGAAGTGAAATTGAGATCCAGAGGATGAGATGAGGGAGCACTACCTGAAGTTGTTAGAGTCGGCAGACTTCGAGGACGAAGTCTGATTCAAGTGGGAGAGAATTGTAACGCTCGATTCCAGGTATGAAATTATTTTCAAAATGTTCATGGATTATATTTGAACATGGCTTGTTGAAGCCTCAACACAATGTGGCGTTAGGACTTTGGCCCGTGGAGTTTAATTAATCAACACAATGTTTTATGGTATCTCAACACGGCGTGTTGGAGGTAGGGAAAGAAACCATAATTTTTAGGGTGTTGCACCCTCTTTAAAGGCCTTAAGTCCTCATGGATGGCCTCCTTACCAGCCTCAAGTGTCACTAAAACCCTAATTGGTCCCTTATGCTTTCTCGGTGGTGTTCTTGAGCCTTAAGTGGATTGTTGTGGTCATTTTGCTCATATCTAAAGGGAGCTTCGAAGATTGAAGGTGCTTAGCTTGGAAAGAAGGTTATAGATCCAAAATCTCTCCACTTGTTGTAGTCCCTTTGAGGTATCAAGTTTGAACCTTGGCTTATAGATGTTTACATCTCCTTATTTCATGCTTTTGGTCCTTTTTGGGTTAATGATGGAGTAAATTCGTTTTGAGGACTTGTCATTTCAGATCTGAACTTGTCTTGAACTCATTAAGCATAAAGGTGCAAGCTTTATGAGAAGAGTTGTTCCATGCACGCATTAAGTCCTTTTTTAAGCTTAAGAGCTTCATTTGAGCATGCATAAACGTAAAGTTGGCAACTTTGCATCATTTTCCAACTCAAGGAGGTCAGATCTAGGTTCTAAGGCTTTGTCTTCATGGTCTAGGTGCTTAGTGGTTAAGCCATTACTCTATCAACTCTTATGGTTGGGTTTTGGGACCCTTTTTGGTAGTCCTAGGGGTAAAGTTGGAAACTTTACCTTTCTAAATCTCAATTGGGTTTATATATGAGTTTAAGAACTCTTGGAGTCGAAGGAAACAACTTGTTGTATCAAGCTGTTGGAGCTCGAGGAAACACAATGTGTTTTCAAGGAAACACGGCGTGTTGGCTGGGATTTTCCTGCCTATGTCAATAAAGGGAAAACACGGCGTGGTTAAAGGGAAACACAACATGTTGGGTCAATATGGGAGGTTGACCTTGACCTTTGACTTTTGTCTTTCCCCAAGTTTGACCTAAAAATGGGTGTGGAGGTATTTCGAATTGTATCTAGGGAACTATTACTGTTTAGGTGTTGGTTAGAGCTGATATTTGGAGCCGGGATTTATTCAGCTATCATTTAGATTTGGAGGTGAGTCTCCTCACCGTGTTTAGCGGGTCGAAGGCACCAATGCCTGCCCATGATTATGCCTTAGTTGTCTGCATGACTCTTGCATGTGTTATATATTTGTATGCTTACTGGGCGGGGCCTGATGACCATTTTGTATGTTACGTACCTTTGTGATTATTGCATGTGTATGTGTTTACTTGATATATGTTATATGTATGATGGGCGGGCCCCAATCTATTACTGAGAGGGGCTCGATGTCGGGCGGGGTCCGATGTCATCCGAGGCCGATGACAGGGCGAGGCCCATTATATTTTTATATGTATGTATAGTATGCGATACTTTGGGGAATTCACTAAGCTTTGTGCTTACGGTTTTTAGTTTATGTTTCAGGTACTTTCGGTTCCAAGGGAAGAACTTGGTTTGACTGCATCTCACACACTATATGGATTCTGTTTTTGGGACATACTCTGATTTTCTTGATGATTGATATACTTATTTTATGGGTTGTAAGAGCAATGCTTTTGGAATATTGTTTTGTTAGAATTTAAAAATTGAAATTTTTGGGTCATATTTTTGAGATGTTTCACTAAATTTAGCATAGACATCATTCTCATAACTCCGTAAGTAGACCAATCAGTATTATGACTGAAATTATTGATAAATCTTATTTATACATTCATAATAACGACTATGAACATATATATAAGTTACACTTAAAGAGTAATAAATGCAACTTAATTTACATAAATTTTAGGCGAAAAACCGGAAAGTCATGCCTAAATCTTCTATTCCTTTGGCTCTCTAATGCTCCAGAGCTTCACTAAAATACTTTAAAAACATGGGAAAAGTCGAACCGAAAAGGAGAGAAAGAACACAGAGAAAGGAGGTTTAATTATATGGGAAACGGTTGAATTTCCAAGAGTATATATAGGTAGCAGACGAGGCGCGCCATGCCCTTAGCTAGCGTGTCCGGATGCTTATGGTGCCACGCGCCGTCGAATTGTTGGTCCTCGTCAATTTTCCAGTCCTCGTCAATTTCTCATCGTGCCACGTTAACTTGTATATGGAAGAGTCCGACTCTCATTCAACCACATGGCGCACTCCGGTGCAGTCATGCCATAACAACATGTATTTTTTTTGCAGATAATCAAACGACCATAACTTCTGCATACGAGCTTCGTTTTCGACGTTGTTTATATCCCCAGAATCCTCTCAATGAACACTAAAACTTTACTTTAGGCCTTAACAAATAGTTCTCAATCTATTTTAAATTTATATTTTTATAAAGATTAGATTGTTAAAGTCTGTGCGAAAATCATAACTCCTTCTTACGAACTCCGTCGATTGTCTCTCTATCGACGTGTTCGTTTTTACTTGATATTCAACTCTTTTTTACATTGTTTTGGCTAACAATCAACCAATATCAATCTCGATTTTTGTGTCGTACACTGTTGTATTTTGTTGCATCCAAACTTCGAAAAATCATAACGTCTTCATACGAAGTCAGATTTAAGTGTTCTATATATCTACGGGGATCATATTGATGTCTACTACACGTTTATGATGATTATTTTGGCTAAAATTTAATATATTTATATTTCGAATTCTGTAATTAGTCGTTTAAAGTGTATGGTGAGAATAGGGTTTTACAACTCTACCCCACTTATAGATATTTCATCCCTGACATCCTACTCCTAGCGCACCTTAATATCATACCTACATGTCATCTTATCAGAGTTATCAAGATTAACTCATGATTTAGCTGACATTTTTGCATCGATATTTCCCATAAAACTTCATTTTCTACTTTAGTTGTACTCCCGAACTCCTCGCGAAGTCTTCCAAAACCGGGAACTCGTCGGTCTGGACTTTCAGAATTTATACTCTACGACTGACGTGTTGGATCTATATACTCAAGTATCATTATTGAGTTATATTGCTAATAATATATGATTTTATAAGATCACACCTTTATCAAGTTGTCACATTTTGTATATTTATTATTAATATGATTACTAATAAATAAATTAAATTCTTGTATTTAATTAGGGAATAATTATTGTTTTGTGAAAATAATAATTAAAAGAGAGTATAACTAGTTATTATATCATATGGTATGATAAAATAAGTCATGTAGAAAGATTTAGACATGTTGGTTAATCAAGATCAAATTAGTGAGTTTGTATACCACAGTTAATAAACTAGCTAGATAAATTTTGTCTTCTTTAAAGGCATGGCTGACAATTACAAGGCATGAGAGGTTACTTGTCAACCTCCATCATATGTCCCCATGCTTCTAAAAGGCTAACAATATTTTATGTTATTATAATCTAAACTAGGCGAATACTCACGCGTTGCGCATAATATATATATATATATATATATATATATATATATATATATATGTGTGTGTGTGTGTGTGTGTGTGTGTCTATGTGTGTGTGTGCTTTTTTTAATTATAAAGTTGAGGTTGTTGTTAACTTTGATATATTAATTCTTATACTAAGTTGTTATTAAACATAGATTATTTTGAATCATATTACAATGTATATATCAATGAGTCCTACTTGCAGGTTACTCATAAATAAAATTAAAAATAATACATGGTTTAATTTTATTTATAGTTGTTGTCATTGTTAATTAATTTTTAAATTTTTTTTGCTTAACATTTTAATTTCTATTATTGTAATTACTTAAAAACATCAAACATTTTTTTTAAAGGTAACAATATAATATTTTACATAATGTTATTTTTGACTGTTGTTGTAAGTTATTTTTAAACTACTTATTTAGAAACTCTTAATGATTATAAAAATAGTTTTAGATTTTTTAGTTATTTTGGGGTTACAATTTAGGTTTTGTATGTAACACTACAATTTAAATATTTATAAAATAATCTTTGGATTTTATTTTAAGTTTAATTGAAATTTCAACTTAAATGAACCATTTAATGTTATATTTAAATTAATAATTAAAATATTCGTTGTACGATGATAACTAAGATATAAATTCTAATCATTAAATAACAATAATTCACATTCAACAACATATCCAAGCTAATAAGTTTAGTATAATCTGTTAAAAGTTAAAGAAATAATTTTATAAGTAGAAGTAAAAGATGTTAGTTTAATATTCAAGTTTAGTTAACTTAAGATTATAATTTAGGTTACTTAATTAAGATTATTAACCAATTTATAATCAATAGTAGAAAGACATTGAAAAGTCATGAGAGTTTCAAATGAATGTGATGCTTTAAAATATGTCTCTTTTATAAGTATATTAGGCGAAACCTCGCGCGTTGCGCAAGAATGCGTTTAAGTGGTTAAAATAATGATGGGAAAAAATAGAAATATGTTGAAATTTACGTTTTTAGTCGTGTTTTGGGCATTAACTGAATTATCAAATAACATAAAAATCTATCAACTTATATTTTGATAATTTCTAATATAGTCCATACCTTATAAACTTTACTTTTACTTTTATAATATCAATTATATATTATAAGTTTTTGTATAATATTGCCATAATCTACTTTTCTTATGTCCGATAATATTTTTTGGATGAAATAAGAAATAAGTTGTTTTGAATGAACTATTAATAAACAATATTCTAATAAACTGTGTATTACACTATTTATATTACACTAAAACATCCAAGGTTTCATATATGAACTTTCAAATATTAAATATTGAAATTAAGAATAAAGTCATACAAAATATATCATTATACATAAATGTCAACAAGAGTTTTCAAATAAGTCGATTAGTAAATATGATATTTAATTTTAATTACATATTTTGCAAGGCGTACGTTTGACTATATGTTGGTGTGCCGAGAATCGTCTTCCTTAATTTGTACCTAACAAAATTAAGGTGAATAGGAATATAAAATAGATATTACTAAGCATTAATATAAATAACTAAAAAGGGTATGTGAATCTCCTACCACCGGTTAAAGACAACATACCTCTCTAGTAGTATCGATTCCTATGTGAAATTGAAGTAGTCATTCTATATACACCTTGTTTTCTAATTACATAAACACATATAAGTAACCATACATAAAAATGTTATCTTTATGTAGGGAAAATATTTTAGTTAACTAACAAATTAAATAATATAAGTTTAAGAGTTAGGAGTTTCAAAACATTAATATTTTTTATCAATCAATCAATTAAGTAACATATGTTGAAATTTTTACAATCATTATTAAAAAGCATTTGAAATATTAGATTTTAAATGAATTTTGGTTGAAGTGTTTTGACCTCTAATATATATATATATATATATATATATATATATATATATATATATATATATATATATATATATATAGAGAGAGAGAGAGAGAGAGATGGAAAGTATAACATATGTATGAGTTTTAATTAATTATCTTTTTGAAACGGTACAGTTAAAAAAAACATATTTAAAATATTTAATTAAATATTTTCGACATCACCCTATATAACATATGATCAATATATTAACGATTAAACCAATATACAACGACTGTATTACAATAATAATAAAACAAAGAAAATATAAAAATGAATTAGTATAACAAACTTACAAATTAAAAGCTCTAATATAATAACATATCTCCAAAATTGGTCATAATACCTCAACCAAACACACCTGTAAGTTTGTTTTCTTTCCGAAATTTATATATGATTTGTATGCATGTCTACCCAAAAGATTGGCCTTTGTATAGTAAACTTTTCACTAAATGCTCATTAAACATAATATAACTTATAAAACTTTTAAGTGTTAAATCATAATTAAGAAAACTTTTGAGTTGTATTAGTTAAAAAGGGGGTTTCAAATGAATGTGGTTTGAGGAAGTTAAAAAATGGGGTTTCAAATGCATGCGATTCAAGAAAAACTGCTAGCTTTATAAGTATGTATGAGTAGGCGAATGCTTGCGCTTTGCATAATGAAATAATTATGCAGTTTAATATGGTTATATATATTATGGTAAAATAAATAGTTAATGTTCCTTTTAAGCATATGGTTAATTGAGAAGTTACGATTTTAAAACAAATAAGATGCTAACATAATGCAATGAACAAAATTACTAGATTATAATTGATATGGCTTAATCTATTCGGTATAGGTTGTATGTATATATATTTTTTATTTACAATTTTACTAAAGAATGCAAGAACAGGAGGCCTACCCATAATTCTTGAAGAATCTGAAACTCCAAGAATTAAAGAAGATTTAAAACCTTTAAAAATTAATGAAAAACTCGAGCATAGAGATTTAATGGCAGAAATTCAGAAGTTCTACAAAATATACAATGAAAAATGCGAAATTAGATGTCTTAAATTACCAAACATTACAGAAAGAATGCAAGAACAGGTGATCTACCCATAGTTCTTGAAGAATCTGAAACTACAAGAATGAAAGAAGATTTAAAACCTTTAAAAATGAATGAGAAACTCGAGTATAGAGATTTAATGGCGGAAACTCAGAAGTTCTACAAAATCTACAATGAAAAAAATGTGAAATTAGATGTCTTCAATTACCAAACATTATAGGCAATAAGTAAGTTATCTAATCCTATTTTAATAAATTTCAAAAAATGTAATTCAACACATGTGGAGTTTACTTAAGAAATTAAATGCATACGACAAAAAATGAGAACCCATATTTAATCAGTTATACAATAATTACATTAGATACTAATGTGTATGTTAAACTAATAATAATTTTGCATTATTTATTAGTATAAATTATTTGTAAATCAAAATATATACATACTATTTAATCTCATACAAATACAATTTTGGAAACCTATCTCAAATGCAAAAGTTTTGATATTCTATCTTGAGACTTTAACTTCGGTAGAAAATATGGCCTTCACCGACCGATGATCGGACAACTTGGATTCATTTCTAGGGTATAGTATTTGCTTTAGTTTGTCCCCAGTCTATATTATCCTATCACACCCACCATATTCATAATCTGTTTAGAGTATTTGAAATTGTACAAACTAAAGGAGTGGAAATTATGACATGAATGATATAAAGGGATTTAATTACCATGCAACATGAGCAAACTAAATGAGTGGAAAGTGTAAAATGAATGATATAAAAGGATTTAATTACCATGAAGGAGTAGGTTTTGTTTCATCATTCTTGCCAAATTTACATTTGGAAACATATTTATAAGTATGTAGGAGCAAAATAAATTATTCCTTCATGTCATGTTCCAAATTTACCATCCATAGTTCCATTCTTAGCTTCTAAATTTCAGTTATATAAAGTGTGTGATGTGTTATTAATTACTTTGAAGGTGAAAAAGTGTGGGGGTTTCAAATGCATGAGGTGTTTGAAAATTTGTGTGGGGGTTTCAAATGCATGAGGTGATTGAAAAAATGTCTCCTTTATAAGTAAAATATGATATGATATAGATATAGATGTATGTCTCTCACGAGAGTATAAAAAGGATGCATGTGCATCCAATTTTGGCATAGTTTTCTACTCTTTTACATGGTGTCCAAAACTTCCATTCACTTCTTCACTTTTCTCTCTTTTAAATCTACTTTAGTCATTAAATCTCCCTTGAGTTGTCTCCTTTAGTGATTATTTGAGTTAAGAGCTTAAAAGCTTAAGACACCCAAAAATACAAGAAGGACCTAGCACTCCAAATGAGAGGTGAAGAGACTAGTTGTATTTACTTTGTAATATCATTGGCCAAGTCTCTATGACTTTTGTGCCTAGACATTACAAAAGGAACATTGCGTAAAAGTTTAGACTCTAATAGATTCCAAGTGAGAGGTGAAGAGACTAGCTGTATGATAGGTTATAATAAATTAGTTAGACTAGTTGTATTTATTTTTAAATATAAAAAGATGAAGAAATGATCACCTTGAAGATGAATTAACCCCTTGCACTACTAGAAAAGCAGCCTTTTACAACGTGCAATTTATGACACGCACGGGTTTATGATACACAAAAGTGTGTGACGTAAAAGTAATGTCATCTCTCTTAAAAATTTAAAGGATTTAGGACACGCATTTTTGCGTGCCCTAAAATTAGTGTCTAAAAAAAGCACTGAGGGAAACTATAATAAAATGTGTGTCATCTAAGGTTGTCGCTTTATAAATTTTAATAGCAGGCGCGTTCCATCGCGAAGGAAAAATAAAATCCCAAAAACTTAAAAACCCCGCCTTCCTTTTTTAGGGCTTTTTGTCAAGAAATTGCCCTGGCCTCCTTCCTGTACTGCACATTCTCTCTTTAATTTCCATTTCTCTCTTTCTCACTTCGAAAAAACCCTTTCTCTTCTTCTCAGTTCTCGACGTCAACAACTTCTCTCACCTCCGACGTTTCTCTTGGCGCAGACGCCTCCCACCTCTGACCTCTGTCCAGCCCCGCCTCGCCATCCAGTGCTTTCCAGCGACACCCAGTTGGTGGATCCCCTCCTTTCTGGCGCTTTCCAGCGACACCCAGCCGGTGGAGTCCCTCCACTCCGATAGACGCCGACACCTCCGATGTCTAGTTTCATGAGGATTTTACGACTATGACTAAGAGACTTCAGAGAATCTGAAGGCTACTATGAAGAGCACGAAGCAGCTCTGTGTTGTATGTTCCTTTTCCTTCATTTCTTATTACCACGTTCTCATTAATCTGAACGTTGCATATCTCCTGTTCTTGTTATTGTTCATCGACATATTTACACCAACAAATTAAGCGACCTACGGACCTCCGACATGGTTATTGACCTCCGGTGAGTGCTAATGGTTCTCTTCTTGTGTAATTATCATCGAATTTGATAGTATTAGTACTTATTTTGACTTCTGGACCTGGTTCTTTGCTATTGTATTACATTGACTCAACTCATTACTTCATTACTTAATTAGCTTAGGTTTCTGGTAAATAGATAGAAATTTTTTTATTCATAGTCAGATAAAAAGATTAAATCTTATAGTACATGAGTTTGTTGATGCGTTTTCTTTTATTCTTTCAGGTCCACATACTAACAAGGAACAAAAACCCAATTTCCTATTGTTCTTTCAAGACCCAAACAGGTAAAGACCCCTTACATTGTTTAGATCAATCTTAGAAGTGGGTTTTCTCGATCTGTGTTTTTTTCTTTTTTGATTTCTTTTTTCTACTTTTTCTATTTTGTTTATAAGGTTATTTCATAGTACAGTAGTAGCTAATTGGCAAAGGGCTGCTTCATCTCTACTTGTTGCTATTGGTTCTCATTTACCAGACCTTGTAATAGAAACAGTAAAAAAGAATATCATCATTCTTTCACATCTATCTTTGTTCCAAAATGTATGCCTGATTGTTCAAGCTTTCTTATTTACTTCCATAGATGATGGAAGAACTATTTATTCACTTGTCTGCACAAAACTTAGCTCTTCCAGCTATGGTTCAAATACTTGCATACTTTGCTACTTCTGATGGTCAGTCCTCTATCCAATGATGAAATTATGGCCAGGGGTACTTTCATAAATATTCGCATTGCTAACAAGCTTTTAAACGGTGAAGTGGGACCCAAAACTATCCACATTCCTGTCGGCGAAAAGCTTTATGTGTTTGACGTTGCAATGGTATGTCACATAACACATTTTATTTATTTTAGTAAATTTTAAAACTATGTTGGATATGTGACAGTAAATGAAAATAATGGAAGAGCACTGTTTTATTGGTTCTATGAAGCTTGGACTCTCCCAGATGAGAAGCCCTTGGTGATTTGTCTTAATGGAGGTAAGAAAATATCAAGTTAAAGAAATAAGCTTTTAAAGGACTAATTTATTGTACAAAGAAGATATTCTTCTGATAATTTTTTTTCATGACTTATTTTTTTTAGTTTGAATCTATTAGCTTGTAAACAATTAAGAAGTGTTGGTGTGAGGTCAGTCTTTATTAATATCCAATTCACCCACTTAGTTATGAACAAATATTAGTTTTTGGAGTTTGATTCTCCTCTTGTACCCTATTTTGGTGACATTACATGGCTAAATGTTATAGGTCTCGGGTGTTCTTCTTTGGGATATGGAGCTACACAAGAGATTAGGCCATTCATTGTGGGTAAAGATTGAAGTGATCTTCAGTTAAATCCATACTCATGGGATACATGTATAATTTTAGATTAATTATCAAATTAATTAGGATGCACATTTTTGCTGATGGATTATGCTTTTTTTTTTGTTCCTAATAGTAAAAGATTATAGATTCTTAATGTAATGGGTCTCATTTTAAACTTGTTAATATGTGGTGCAGACGCCAATATGTTGTTCCTGGAATCGCATGTTAGAGTTGGTTTTTCCCTGGTTATAGTCATTTTTTTGTGATTTTGTTCCTGGATATATAGTTGTGCGGTTGAATAAGGGACAAAAAATGTTACAGAGCTCAAATAAGGAATAAAATCAATGATATTTGGCATAAAAAGATTAGAAAAAATCTTAATAAAAATTAAACATCAGGAATGACAATGATATGGCGTTTGACATAAAGAGAAATGTGATAGGGTATAATCCAATCAATGTTACAACAAAAAATTGGAAAATTTTGTGTTAGGCTTGTTGTTTCAAATTTTGTGAGAATCTATAATTATTAACAAAGTTCTATATATATATATATATATATATATATATATATATATATATATATATATATACAAACAGTTACATGTAATTGGATAAACATCATGAATGCCAATTATATGGCGGTTGACAGTTTCTTGGTTGTGTATAGAGTAATGACTTTTTCTGGCATATTTAAAGCATATAGGGCTATTTTACAGGTGAATCTGGTGGTCAAGATGAGATATGCTTTGACTATTATAATTCATATGCTTTACTTGTAACTTGTAAGTAATTTTCTATATGGCATTCCGACCTGTAGGTAATATTTACCATTTGTATGGGGGTATTCATGTCATTGTTGATATCAGGTAATTCTTATTGTAGTGTATTTATTCCAAATCCCACATTCTTTGGATGGAGAAAAGGGTAATTTTGTCTTTTCCAACTAACATTCCATGTTCGATTCTTCTAATAATTATATTAGCATATTAATTTTTTGACTTTTATTTGATCAGGTCACAAGAATTATCGGAGCAGGGGTTCGTTAGTCTTAAAGAATTATGAAAGGAAAGATGCAACTCTACTTAGTTGGAATTTGATGTTTATTATCTTTGTGTATATCTTTTTATTTTGTATAGCATTACATTGCAGAAGGTGTCCCTTAATAGAAATGTAGTATTAGGTTATATAGTTAGGGAAAACCTCTTAATAACAATGTACAATTAGATCCCCTTAATATCAATGTATTACAATTTTTTTACATGATGTTATTGGATGAAATTGATTGTTTTGGTATATATTTGTTTACATATTTTTGTATTATGCGTAAATGAGTATCGCAAAGATGTGTCGTAAATGCATATCATAAATGGTTACTGAAGTTTATGACACGTAAATGCGTGTCATCTTCATTTATGACACGGGCTTCCTTGATACGCATTGCATGTCATAAACAAGCGCGTCGTAAGGTTACGACACACAAATGTGTGTCGTCTTCCTTTATGACAAGGCCTTCCTTGATATGCAATGTTTGTCGTAACTGCGCATCGTAAATGCATGTCATAAACGTGTGTCTTAAATAGACGACGTGCAAAATCGTGTCATCTCTCGTTATGACAAGGCCTTCCTTGACACGCATTTGTGCGTCGTCTAAGCGTTTTACGACATGCATTACGCGTCGTAAAAGGCTGTTTTTCTTGTAGTGTTGAAACCATAATCCCAACCATGAGCTTCTATTCTTGGTTTTTGGACTTAATTATAGTCTTAATGGTTTTAGTGTTACAACGTTTACAACATGAAGATTTGAAGTTGTTTTTGCAAGCAAGAGTTGCCTTGACAAGTGGGAGTTTGAAGACCTTTAGAAGTGGACGTTAAGTCCTTCAGGAAAGACTTAATAATTATTGTGATGACTCACAAAAATTATTATTAGATATGACTTGTTTTATACAAATTTTAATGCATGCATGTGATATTTATTTTATCTAATTGTATGTTGTGTTTTATGTAGTTTTTACATGTCAAATAATATTTTAGCATAAAATAATATCACTTGGAGTTTGAGTAAAAATTTAAAAGATAACATAAGATGTTTATAAATGAATATATATATAAAAATGTTTTTACCGGTTACCGGTTAAAAATCGATTTTTTTGTTAAAAGTAGTTTTATTGTAAAATTCATAAATATCCAACTTTAAAATATTTAAATTGGTTTAAAAGGTGTTTAAGTATTATATATACTCCATGCATTTATAATAAATAAGGAGTTTTAAGACTAAAATCGGTTTATAACGTTATAACGACAAATAATAAAACTATTGATTATTTTTACGTCGAAACATAATATATGATATTAGTGTTTTAAACATGACGCAACATGTTGATATTATGTTTTATGCATGTCAAATGAGATTTAAAACATAAGTATTATCACCTAAGTTTTGGTTTATCGAAATATGATTTTTCTCATAAGATGCATAAAATTGAGTTTATAAAATAAAATAAGTTTATTTTACAAATTCATGAAATCATAAGATTTTGATTGTTAAAACGAGATTTAAAATTATGATTTTAGAACTCCTCCGGAATTCAAAGTCTTAACTATAAAATGATGTTTTATTAAGACTATTACCGATTGTTAACCGCTCTACGTCTAAATTTTAAAATATCAGATTTTAGTTTATAATTGATCGCGGCTAATAGTAAATAAAATGAAGATTTATTTGGTACCTAAAAAACCTTATAACAAGTGATATAATTTTTAGAAAACGATACATAAATTGTTGGATGTATGCAATATTTATGAGACCATGTTTGTATAACTATATTTGTAAAACATATTTATAAAACCTTTTTTTTAAATGCAAGTCAGTGTCATCCTTTTGAAGGACAATTTGGGCATCATTTGTATGGTGTTTGTGGGCGACGGGTCACCTAACTACTAGGATTGTCTAATGATGTTCGGGGTAGTTTTGTATTTTTTTAGTGATGAAAGGATCACATTGTCACTAGTTAGTTGCAATATTACAAGTTGCTTCAAGTAGGAAAACATGATTGAGGTCTTGTGCAATAAAGTACATCTAGGCATGAGATGTCTGACGCATAGGCGGGATCAAACATGCCAAGATAAGAAAAAGTAGTTTGGGATCCCATTATCTAGGAATTATATATCTTATGCAACTGGTAATCGCTACCTACAGAGTTTGATTAAGTGGATGGGATAAAGGGTCACCTACCATTTACTTGTTTCGATACTTGGATCCAAGACTTTAGTAAATTAATGTTTTAGAAACAATAAAAGGTATTAATTTTTAAAGTGTTCATATTGAAAATACTAAATGAAATTTTGTTAAATTCTATATATAAATGTTAATACTCGTACACCCTATAGAACCTCTATCTTATTGACTTTCAAGAGATAGTAACGTTTGATTGTTATAATTTCTATAACTGGTATAATACCTTGAAGTTCTACCTTATAGATAAACAAAAATTATATACACTGAAAGATCTCATATTTGAACAACCTCTGCTAACAAGTTAATCTAATCACAATGCTTTGATGGAAGCATTATTGTGATGATATTGATGTGTCTCACATCATACTGTAGTAATTAACCTTGACTTGCAGAAAGTCTTAGATGATTATAAAACATATCAGATGTCGCATCAAATAAAGCAGATGTTCAATCAGAATATTAGAACGTGCTTCAAACTTGTTCAAACCATTTAATAAAGGAAGTCTAAGAGATTGTGTACTCTAATAGACCTATAGTTCAGTTGTGGGAAATACAACATAAACCCAGAAATAGAGAAAGGACCAAAATTATTAGTGTTATTTCTATTGTGATGAAACTGGACATTAAAAGAGGAACTGTTCCTCCTATCTCACCAAGTTGAAGAAGTCTGACATGAGTAAGACTTCAAATATCTATATGATAGAACTGTTTAATTTTCCATCATTCACTTGAGTCTTTTATACTGCATGTGACACTAATAACTGATATTATGTGCTGATGTTTTGGAAAAAATAACCCATTTATTACAGACGAAGGATATTTCGTGTTGAAGATATAACAAGTGATGTTATAGTTTATGTTTAAATAATAGATGTTTTGTACCTATTCTTTTGGGAACATGTAACAATCGTAATTTATGAATAAATTTATATTTACTTATCATTTCATGGATGTTCACATTCATGATCTGAAACGATATATTTTGTGTTAAGAATATTTTCTCATAATCCTATTTATGAAGTAAATCTATAAGATTTCATTAAATTAATAGTTATAGTGATAACACCTAAATAATCAAATGATATTTGTTTGAAACTAACCTTTATCATGATCATCATGACTATATAAATAAGAAACACATATACGAACTTCAAAAGGATGAGATTTTTTAAGCCAAATTAGCTTGATTCATTTGATATATGTGAATCCTATTTATATGGGAAGCTGATTCGCAAGTGGCTTTATCCATTAGTCGTTAAAGGAAAAAGGCTTGATAAATAATTGTACATAATTGATGTATATAATTTTTTCAATCCATGAATAGTTTTGGTGATAGATACTTAGTCAATTTCACTGACAACTTTTATTCGTTGTTGTTGAAACCTTTGATTTTCTCAAATTGTTTCACAGTAAAGATTGAGATACAGCTTAATGAGACCATCATTAACCTTTCATTGTGATAATGAAATTGAGTTTTATAAACCATGTCTTCTTGGAACATCTTAAAATTGTGGAATCGATTCAAAAGTTATTCCGCCAAAAACACTCACTTGTCATTCATATGGTTCTTGTGGCACAGGGTCACCTAGTCACTTGGATCTATCTAATGATGTTCGAGGTAGCATTCATATTCTCTAGTGGGATAGGGTCACCTAGCCACTGGCTGAATGTCGATAATACAAGTTTTTGAATTGGATAAACATAGACCTTGCAGTTTACTATATGATGTATTTTAAAGAACTATCTACTTTATAAATTTCTAGAATAATTCTCACTGCAACATATATATATATATATATATATATATATATATATATATATATATATTTCCAACTAAACAAGTAGATTGTATACTTTTATTAGATTAAGGATGTATTGCTTTATCCTTATATGAAATGTATGGACTCATGATGCTTATGTTAGACAATAAGCTTAACCACTCTAGCATCTACTTCTTGCCAAGATTTTACTTCTTGCAAGGTTGGAATGTCATTTCCTATGAGTAGTATGTCATCAAGATAAACACTAGGAAATCTACTACACTCCCACTCGCTTTGACATATATGCAAGACTCATCCTCACTCCTAGAAAAACCAAATTCTTTGAATTTTTCATGGTAGAAAAGATTCCAACTGCGAGATGCTTGTTTTAATACATAGATGGATTTCTCAAGCTTACACACTCTATTGGGAACTTTGCATCAACAAAATCCTCTGGCTGACTCATTTAAACATCTTCAACCTACTTCCCATTAAGGAAAGCAGTTTTAACATCCATCTACCAAATTTCATAATCGTGAAAGGCAGCTATGGCGAACATTCTTCTAATATATTTAATCTTAGCCACTAGTGAGAAGGTCTCATCATATTCAATCCCTTTGGTTTGAGTAAAGCCCTTCGCAACCAGTCGTGCCTTGAATGTGTGCACATTACCATCAATGTCAGTCTTCTTAGATCCATTTGCAACCAACTATCTTTCGGCCAGGTTGTTGATAAACCAAATTCCAAACTTGGTTGGCACACATTGACTTGGTCTGACTGTGCGTTGCCTCCTTCTACTTGGCTGCCTCAAGTCCTGCCATTATTTCTTTGTATTTAGCTGGCTCATCCAAATTTCTCAGTGTTTGATCACTGATAAGCATATCACCATCTAAGATTATATGGAAACCATAGAACTTAGGTGGCATGCTAACTCTACTTCAACGACGAAGTGCTAACGAATTGTCAACTGCCATAACTGGAATTTTTTCCTCTTCTTGAGTGCTAGTTTCTTCTAAGGTTCCTTCATTGGTTGACTCTTAAATCTCTTCAAGGTTAATTTTTCTCCCACTATCCTCTTTGCATATGAACTCCCTCTCTTGCGAAAGACTCCTCTTTGTACTACAAAGACCATGTTTTCTCTAGGCTTGTAAAACAAATATCCAAAAGATTTTTTTTGGGTAGCTAATGAAAATACATATCCCACTTCTGGCTTCTAGCTTGTCATGAGTCTCTCTTCCAAGAAAAACTTCACAACCCCAGACTTTGATATGTGCTAACGAGGTAACTTTCCCTCTCCAGCTCTCGTGAGGTGTTTTGGCAACCTTTTTAGTAGGGACAAGATTGAGGATATGGGTGGCTATCTCTAAGGAATACCCCTCCGTAGGAAATGGGAAGAGTGGATTGACTCATCATGGTATCCTAAGAGGAGTCAATTGTGAAACTATTCCACATCCTTGAGGTAGTCGTGGAACTCGATACTAAGATACTCTCCTCCTCTATCAGATCGTTGCATCTTTATCTTCCTGCCTAATTGATTCTCGACTTCATGCATACACTATTTGAATAACTATATATACTATAATCATCTATAAATGTTATATAAATCGCTTAGCATCTCTAGTGGTGGATCTCAAGGGTCTGTTGGGTTTTGTATAGTACAACATCCTATGGTGCACATACAACCCTAAATGCCTTGGATCTATGTTTTCTCTAATTATACATGTAATGGTATTTCCAAAGCATTAAGCCTATAACCAACATGCAATTGACATAAATAATATGAAATACTAGTTAGGATGACATACCTCTTATGTAGATTGAAACCATGTTGTATTTGGCCTTAAGAGAGCTTACCACCAAAAGTATGAATGCCTCAAATGGCTCACAACTCACTTAGGGAAAAGGTGGCTCTTGAGAGAGAATCTCCATACACCAAAAACACCTCCAAGAACTCCAAGAACTACAAGTTGGCGTTTTTAGGCTATGGAGTATGTATTTATATGTAGAATTTCAAGGGTCATGAGTATAACCCAAATCCATACCCATAGGTTCTATGATCCATGGTACATGTGGCCCAACTCTTTATGTGTCCATACATAAACTTGGGCCAACATGAATCATAAGCCCAACACATATAAATATAACTAATTACCATAATTAGTCCCCATAGATTTAATTAGTGTCTTTTGATCACTAAATAAATTCCAAATTAATTCTTGATCAATACTAAATAAAACATATGATTTCATATTAATATATTAGAACTTATAATATATTAATATATCATATATAACCTTTTCTCAAGATTCCATCCTAACAAATTGTCCTGGTGTTATGCATCCCAAATGGACCATGCTACTCTCGGGTCGAGTACATACCAATAATAGTTATGGGATTAGACATCTAATACAAAAGTCTCCCACTTGGATAAGTCTAAAACTATTATTGAAAATACGACTCCAAAATCCCAACTAGCAATCGTAGCTTTTAAAATCCGTTGTCAAACTCTGACCTAGTCAAATGACGTGTCCATTAGATAAGGGATCATATATTACTCCATTCTAGATATCATATGGACTAAGACGTGGATTATAATCATTCTCTCTGTCCATCTATTGTTTCTCGATTTCCAATTTATGACGACCGACTAATTGAATGAATCAAATCAGTCCAGGCCCAGCCGAGCACTTGAGGTTGTCATCACTAAATCATCGAGGGGCCCATAGATATCGCTTTTATCCCTCCAAGGGTAAAAGGAACGGATAAACTTCGACTCATATGTTTGCTCTATCTACTCATCAAATCACACACAACAATGTGTTTTATAACACCAAGTTACTGGTGCATTTTAACATTATCAATGTGCAACCGGCTTGTAGACTGCAACTCATATCTCTCTGTTTCAAGAATATAAGATATTATCGTCTCATGATCACTCATGATAAAATCCATAAAGTGATTCAAATGAGCATGGGTTTAATCCAATACTCGAATCTTATTCTAGGAACACTCATGAATACTGCAACTACGTCTAAAACACCTAGACAAACTTCAGACCCATTCATGACAGTCTTGCATCAATACCTACTTCTGAAGTATGATTGACTGTGGACGGTTTGAATAATCTAGTTATTTGGGAATTCAAAAGATGCAAAGTGAAACACAAGAATAATACTAATCCTATATGGCCCTAAAACTTTTGAGTCATATTGATTACTCATTATTCATTGTATAGTGTTTCAAATAATCGACTTTATACTTGAATTAAAACAATAGTTATGTCTGTTGGATAAGGTGTCTAAGTCCATAACTTATTTGGTATATACTTGACCCGACCGGCATGGTCCATTTGGGTTACATCTCACCCGAACTATTTATGGATAATTTTATGAGAGTTATACACATATGTTTATTAATATATTATAAGTTATAATATATTAATATGAGGTTATGTTATTTAATTAGTTTTAGTCTTAAATTAATTATGAATTAATTTAGAGATTAAAAGGAAGACTAATTAGATTATGGGCTATTTGTTTTATATGGTGTGGGCTAACACTCATTTGTTGATGGGCTAGGCTTGGATGGAAGTCCATGGATGATCCATGGAGATTTTAACCCATGGATCCTTGGAAAAGGAAAGGTCATGGGTTATTAGGGTTTTACCCTAACCATGCACACTATATAAGCATGCTTATGGAGCATGAAATGGCAACTAGTGAACTAGTGTGTGTGTGCTTGTGTGTGGCCGAAAATACAAGTGTGTATTCTCTCTCAAAGTTTTCCAAGAGTTTGTGGTGTTTTGTGATTCCATTTGAGGCATTCACACTATTGGTGCTTGGCCCTCAAACTCCTCAAGAACCAAACTCATCAACAAAGGTATGTAATCTCTTCTAACTCTTTTATGTTGAAATGTTCCCCATGCCATGTTAGATAGGTTATGAGCCTTGGAAAATTATTATTTTGCATGTATTTAGACAAACATAGATCCAAGGTTTATTAGGGTTGCATGCACACTTAGGAAGTGTTAGATTGCTCAAAACCCAACAGTGGTATCAGAGCCTAGGCTTGCTTGTTTGAATACTTGATGCAAATTGCTGAAAATCGAAGATTTTATGCTGTCTGCACAGCTGACTCGCCGAGTCCATGAAGGGACTCGACGATTTCCAAGGAAAAACTCATCTAACTCGGCGAGCTGGTTCATGCACTCGACGAGTTGGACCCCCAGACAGCATATCTTCGTTTTTTGGTGCTGGAATTGGTCTAGAATCATTACCTTAAACTGTTTTGGACTCATAAAACCTGTTTTTGATGTGGTAATGATGATGGTGGACCAATTTCAAAGTTATAATCAAAATTCCATGATTTTATGTGCTCATATAATTCTTGAAATTTTGATGATCATGTTCATGTTCTTGTGAATTTAGAAGATGATAGGAATTATTTGCTGCATTGTTTAGGATTAATTCTTGATCATTTATGTGTTTTAATGGAGTCCATAATTTGTCCTCAAGTTATGGATATCCAAAGGTCACTTTTCTTTAACACACATTAAAAACACATAAGTTACATAAAATGAAGAGTCTTCATTTTATGAACCTTTAGTTCATAAGTTATGAAATGAAAAGTTTTGGATGGTTACAAAAGATGAAGAGTCTTGTCCTTAAGTTATGGAGGTTCAAGAGTCACTTCATTAATAAATATATAAATAAAATATAACCTTAATTAATTCCATAAGTTATAAAATAAAGAAAAATAATTCTTTTATTGGTTTAAAGTCTTCCATAACTTGTCCTCAAGTTATGGAATTTGAAGAGTTTTTGGATTAAAACTACTTTAAACACATAAATCATGGAATTAATTACTTTTGAATAGTTTCAAAACTTGCCCTCAAGTTTTCGAATTTGGAAAAGTTTCACACACTTTAATAAACTTTAATTCCAACACTTAGAATTTTAAAAGTTAAAATTCAACACTTATACTATTTATAACATTAATGGTTAATTATATATATATATATATATATATATATATATATATATATATATAAGAACAAGTCGTTTTACCGTTAGTAGGCCTCATTCACGAAGCCGGTCTATAAGGTGGGTATAAGGTTGTTGCCTATAAAATGGCGACTTAATGGGTGTCCACTCTCACCCACAGCTTGCTTGACTGGTGGAGGGTCGTTAGCCGAACGGGTAGGACAATGACTTTAAATTCTCATTAAAAGTATAATGATTATTATAAAGTAAGTAAATATTTTTTTATTTAATTCCCAATCTTAGTTACTTTAGGAAAATGTGAATTTGGTGCTAGCCCATGGAATTCACACTTTGTACCTTACCAAGTCGTTGGTGGAGCGTGTGTGGTTAACCGGCACACTAACTTGGACTAGTAAGGATCACGAAGGGTGACTTAATGTTTGTCATAGATCAATGGAGCGTGTGTGGTTAACCGGCACATTGATTGGGTGATAATATTAAGGGTACCAAGTGAATTGGTATGGTTATTCACACCTTGTTTTGTGATCCTCGGCATCCCAGTCACAAAATTTGAGAGGGCACACTCGAGATTGAAACATGTCATTGAAAAGTTCAATGAATCTCAAAAGATCTAGGAATTTCAAATCCAATTAAAACCTAATAAATTATTTCATTTTTCATGGTAGAAATTGGTGAATCGTCATTCGCCTACCTTCAAATATTTTATAGCTTGGATTACGGCATCCCTCTTCCAAATTATAAAATATTGTGTTGGGTCCTAGCCTTAATATTTCATATTGGGTGTTATATTAAGGATTTTGAATCAACTAACTTGATTTTCTCCCATTATAGATGTCTGGTTCAGACAACTATGATCTCCCCAAATCTCTTGAAGATGGTGTCCCTCAACATCATGCTTCACTTCCTCCACCTCCTCCAATTATTCTCCTTCACCCACAAGTTCTTGAAAAGTTCAAAGTCACTCAATCCCTATTGGTAAGCATAGTCTATGTGTGCTCACATCTTGGAGATAAAGTCACATATTGACAAGCCGGGAGAGTTGGGTGTCAAAGTCTCGTGAAAGTTGGATGTTCAATCACTTTCTTAGTAACATAGTGAGTCTCTTTGGGACTACTATGAGGCAGACTATGACATGACCCTTAATGATGTTATCTATTTGCTTGGTGTTGTGGAATCAACAATGATTCGGAACACCAGTAAAGCAAATTTGATTAAAAGAACAACTTCCCAAGTCTTAAATGGACATTGACAATGGTAGCATTGGATATCTAGAAAAGGATTTCTCTTCCCAATGGAAAGGGATCGGCCATAGTCAACTCGGTTGACCAAATGGTAAAGAGAAAGGTTAAGTCTGAGATAGTCTCATGTGCCATTACCAAAGGGTCCATGTGTTTTGTTGCCAAAGGAAGGGGCATTGGTTGCGAAGCTGCCATATTTACCTGAAAGATCATAAGGTTGATCAAGTCAAGAGGTTTGACTCTACTTCGGGTAAAGTCCACTGTCTAACTCTATTAAGTTCCTATTTGGAGATTCTTATTACATAATGTGAATGGGTCACATGCTGATGTTTTAAGAATCAAAGAAAAGATAGGAAGCTTAAAGTAAGTATATGTTGATTCTGATTGCGAAGGTGGGTTTCGATCGCATGGTTCGGTAATCAGAATTTTGAGCTGTTGCTTAAGAGTTATAATATATTGCTTATGAATAGATAACAACAAGCTTTTCATGTGGATTGTAAGGATAAGTTTTTCCGCAAAGTTTTAAAATAAAAGGAAAAAAGGGTTTTAATTTTATTTATTTTAAAAATATCCTTACAATGGCATCTGTGGAAAATTGTTGCTTATATGTTTCTAGTAATAGCAATATTGGAAAGTGGATTTGATTCTTTCATTTGTGGTAGTGTCTGAATTTACCAAATGAAGAAAGTTTTTCATCACCCAAGTTTCAATTGGATAGAAACTTGGAATCATACAAGTTGTATTGTATGATGAATGAGAATTTTCATCTTTGAAAATTAAGACTAATACTTTGATCACATGTATATGTGAGTCAATTGAAGGACTGAGGAATTAGGTACACTGGGTGTGCGCTGGTCAAGGTCCACCACAAAGATTGATTTGTCATGATTTACTAAATATTAGTAAATATGATTATACTTATAAGGTTAAGTATAATTCTGTAACATTGGAAAGGTTACAATGTATGACAAAACAAATGAGAGGAATCAAATTAGGCAGAAAGATAAAAGTTTCTCAAATCTGAAAGGATGGGAGAGTAATTTAGTATCGTATTTGATGATCATCTTAATGATTATGAAACCATATCACAAATTCATACTCTAAGGACGTCTTAGTGCATTGTTATGGCTAAGAAGAGAGGTCATGAATTGTTGGATTGGTTAAAATCAAGAAGATGAGTCATACTTCGTTCCAAAACAATTCTTAGAGTCATACTCCAAGATTGTAACCTTGAGTGACATAAAGGAAGATTTATTAACACTAGTCAAATGTAAGAGTAAAATGTTTTCTACTCTTGTACATTTGAGATTGGTAAGTTGTGATGTCTTGGATGAGACAAAGACCAACTAAGACCAATTGTGTGAAGTGTTAGTCTTGATAAGAATCCGCACTATCCCTTGAATATTTGTTTTGTCAAGGAATGGTTCTTGACTGGGGAAACTTATATGTCAAGGGGACAGTGGGAGCCTTAAATATCCTGAAAGAGTTTCAGGATTTAATCAAGAGTAAAACCTGTAATTTATCACTAGCACACGACTTAAGGTTTGCAACCTATCGTGTTGACATAATTCTTATTTCTGTACCTACTTCAAATAAGTTGAATTTGCATGTGAGTTATCAGAGTTCAACTTGGAAGCATTGGTGGGCCTTGTGCTACCAAGGTGACAAGAAACTAAGACTGAACAAGTTTAATCCATGTAAGGCTGAATTTGTCACTAACCTTATCTTGTGATTATGGTTTTGACAAATTCACATGGATAGGAACTCATACACTATAAAATCTAAGTGTCATAAGGTTTCTCTCCAATTCATGAAAATGATGGTGAGGAAACGCTTTCACTAAGTAGATTTTACATAGATATCAATTGTGTTATTTGCATTTTCAAAAGTCGTTAATGGAGCGCGTGTGGTTAACCGGCACACTAACATGGACTTGTGAGAAATGGCAAATGCCTAAGCAATTGAGACTATGATTACGGTATCCCTTTTCATAGTTCTGAAAATTTTTTAGACACACATGTGAGCTACCTAAGAAAGGGTGTATGAATCTAAATTTCAGAAGTCCAGCAGATTTCTGGAAATATGTCAGAGCTAGTGGGAGCATAAGTGTTATGCTGATAATCATCATGTTAGTGGGAGCATGATTATTACGTTTAGTGTTGCAAGTTAGAAATGTTAATTATAGAAAACAAAGTTTCAATTCGTGAAGTTGCAGGGGTTGAAAAGTTGTTTTGCTATAATTAAGGGAGAGGAAATTATACTTCGTTTCAATTCTAAAGCTTAGATTGAGATTTTAATCATCTTTAGTCAAGGATATATGTATGAATTTTATGTTGGAATGGTTCAACTTGAAGAAATTCTATATATATTGCGTTTTCAAAATTCGATTATGATTACGGCATCCCTCTTCATAATTAAATTTTGAAAACATGGCAAATAAAAAATATTGTAGCAAAAGACTAGTCTAGTATCATGTCTTTATGTCAAACATCATGAATCGTGTCCCATATGCTTCAGATATAGGATCGATTGCATGTGCTATAATATTCATCTTTTATAAATTTTCCAAATGCTTAAGGCATTGAGAAGGGAAAAGTCTAGAACTGGATATGACTAAAGTGATTAAGCAATTATCGAGGACAATCTGAGGTTCGCCAAAGATTGGTTGCTCAGGGAAAGTTGGAAGTATGATGTAAGTTGTCGGAAAGGACCATATTGACATATTCTAAAAAGAAGTAACTCTTGTTCGGAAGTGATAGTCAAAATGGGACTATGGAAATGTCTCCATAGGTGGAAGTTATTCAATCTATGTAAGATTAGAAAACCTTAATGCAAGAAGGATGTTCAAAGCAATGTACTTTGAATATGAGACTTCCGTTCCATAGAAGTTGACCTTCTTTGGAATACTCTGTAATGACTGGTGACAAGGTTTTGGTGACTTTGTGCATAATCATTACAAGAGGAACATTGCATAAAAGTTTAAAATCTAACAGATTTTTTGGTAAATGATAGGAATCGGGGATTCTCACATTTACGATAAGGATTTGGGATTGTGAAATGAGTATCATTGGAATCATGTTCAATTGATCTACATCACAATGTAAGGATCATAGACAAACATAGTGTGCATACTTGGAGTATGGCATAACTATTGTTTTAAAAAAACAAAGTGTACATGCTAGGAGCATGGGACGACTGTTGTTTTTATTCAAGTCTTAAGTTGATTGTTTGAAACATGATACAATGAATAATGGGTAATCAATATGGTGATAAGTAAAAGGTGGTTCTATTTATATTCAAAAGGGTTCTGAGACCATATTGGATTCGATTATTATTGTGTTTCACTTTGCATGTTTTGACTTCCAAAATAACTAGGTTATTTTTTCTGCATGACTAAGTTATTTAAACACTCCACAGTCGTTCATATGTTGGAAGTAGGTATGAATCAAGACTGTCATGAATCGAGTTTGTAGATGGCTAAATGGGTTTAGTCATAGCAATGGTTGCTACCACATTCATGAGTGCTCATAAGTTATGAGTATTGGAATAAACCCACGCTCACTTGTATCACTTCATGGAATTTATCTCGAGTGATCGTGAGACGGTAATATCATATAAATCTTCAAACCAAGAGATATGAGTTGTTACCTATGAGTTGGTTGTGCATTGATTGCACGTAAACGCATCAGTAACTTGATGTTATAAAACGTGCCTTTGTGTACAATTCAACAAGTAGTAGAACAAGCATATGAGTCGAAGTTTATCTGTTCCTTATAGAAATAGAAGCGATATTTGGGCCCCTCGATGATTTTGTTGTGACCTATGTACCGGACGGTTAGAACTAAATTGATGTGTTCGATTAAGTTCTTTGTCAAACAAATCGAAAATCGGGAAACAAACTGCTGGACAATAAGTACGACGTTGTTCCATGTATTTGTCCGGCTGATATCACGAGAACAGAGGATTATACGATCACTTATCTAAAATGGTGCTTCATAGTTCAACAGAGTTTTCGAGAGCTACGATTGCTGGTTGGTTCCTGAAGTTATATAGGCAAATACAGTTATTATACTTATCCAAGTGGGAGTCTGTTGGATAAGGTGTCTAAGTCCATAACTTATTTGGTATATACTTGACCCGACCGACATGGTCCATTTGGGTTGCATCTCACCCGAACTATTTATGGATAATTTTATGAGAGTTATACACATATGTTTATTAATATACTATAAGTTATAATATATTAATATGAGGTTATGTTATTTAATTAGTTTTAGTCTTAAATTAATTATGAATTAATTTAGAGATTAAAAGGAAGACTAATTAGATTATGGGCTATTTGTTTTATATGGTGTGGGCTAACACTCATTTTTTGATGGGCTAGGCTTGGATGGAAGTCCATGGATGATCCATGGAGCTTTTAACCCATGGATCCTTGGAAAAGGAAAGGTCATGGGTTATTAGGGTTTTACCCTAACCATGCACACTATATAAGCATGCTTATGGAGCATGAAATGGCAACTAGTGAACTAGTGTGTGTGTGCTTGTGTGTGGCCGAAAATACAAGTGTGTATTCTCTCTCAAAGTTTTCCAAGAGTTTGTGGTGTTTTGTGATTCCATTTGAGGCATTCACACTATTGGTGCTTGGCCCTCAAACTCCTCAAGAACCAAACTCATCAACAAAGGTATGTAATCTCTTCTAACTCTTTTATGTTGAAATGTTCCCCATGCCATGTTAGATAGGTTATGAGCCTTGGAAAATTATTATTTTGCATGTATTTAGACAAACATAGATCCAAGGTTTATTAGGGTTGCATGCACACTTAGGAAGTGTTAGATTGCTCAAAACCCAACAATGTCATGCTCCAAGCATGCATACTATGCTTACCTATGGTCATTTCTTTGTGAAATTAATCAATTGACAACATTTCAATGATGCTTATTTCACAATTCCAAATTCTTAATGTAAATGTCAGAATACCAAAATCTTGCCATTTACTGTAATTTGTTAGATTCTAAACTTATATGCAATGATCTTCTTGTAATGACTATGCACAAAAGTCACAGAGACTTGGCAAAAGACATTACAAAGTATTCCAATGGAGAGCTATTCCATGGAACCGAAGTCTCAAATTAAAAGTATATTCCTTTGAACATCCTTCTTGCATTAAGTTTTCAAATCTTACACAGATTTAAAGAATAACTTCCACCTATGGAAACATTTCCATATTCCCATTTTGACTATCACTTCTGAACAAGATTTGCCTCTTTTCAAAATATGTCAATGTGGTCCTTTCCAAAATTTACACCATACTTCCAACTGTCCATGAGCAACCAATATTTAGTAAACCTCAGATTGTCCTCGACAATTGCTTAATCATTTTTGTCATATTTAGTTCTATTCCTTTTTCCCTCTTAATGCCCTAGGCATTTGAAAAAATTAGAACAAATGAATATTACAACACATGTAATCGATCCTATATCCACAGTATATGGAACACGATTCATGATGTCTCACATAAGACATGACACTAGACAAGTCTTTTGCTATAATATTTATATTTGCCATGTTATCATAATTCAGAATATGAAGAGGGATGTCGTAATCATAATCGAATTTTGAGAATGCAATTAACATTTCCATATATAGAATTTCCTTATGTTGAACCATTCCAACATAACATTCATATATATGCTTGACCAAAATTTGATTAAAATCTGAATCTAAGCTTTTAGAATTGGGATGAAGTATAATTTCCTCTCCCTTGATTATAGCATAAAAAACCTTTCAAACCTTGCAACTTTGCAAATTGAAACTTTTGTTTTTTTATAATTAACATTGCTAACTTGCATTACTTAACATACTAATCATGATCCCACTAACATGATGATTATATCCTTATTAGCATAACACTTATGCTCCCACTAGCTTTGACATGTATCCAGAAATCAGATGGACTTCTAGAAATCAATACTTATTGACTTTCTTCTAAAGTTTAGATTTCTGATACTTGATGCTCCGATAAGTCTTTACAAGACTTCTCAAGCTCATACACTTTTTCAGATTAAATAGCACATGTGTATGTTTGAACCTTTTAGAACTTAAACTAATAAGTCCCGAATGTTCAAACTATTTGCCATTTCTCACAATTTGAACTATGAATAGGGATGTCATAATCATAATTGAATTTAATAACGCAAATATCGCAATTTCTATCTCCTTAAAATCTACTTAGTGAAAGCGTTTCCTCACCATCACAAGACAAGGTTAGTGACAAATCTAAGCTCATATGGACTAAACTTGTTCAATCTTAATTTCTTGCTACCCGGCAGCACAAGGGCCTACCATTGCTTCCAGATTAATATGCAAACAATTGAGAACTCATAGAAATCACAAACATAGTCAACTTTAATTGGAATGGGCACAGAAACAAGAATATGTCAACATGATAGATATAAACCTCAAGTCGTGTGCTAGTGATAAACAATACCCATGATTAGTTCTTGAAACTTTTCAAGATCTTTAAGACTCCAACTGACCTCTTGACATATAAGATTCTTTTGTCAAGAACCATTCCTTGACAAAGCAAATATTCAAGAGTTGGTACGGATTCTTATCAAGAAAAAGACTTCACACAATTGGCCTTAGTTGGTCTTTGTTTTATCCAAAACATCACAACTCACCAATTTTAAATGTACAAGAGTAGAAAACATTTTACTCTACATTTGATAAGTGTTTTAAACTTTCTTAACATTATGTCACTTAAAGCTCAATCTTGGAGTGTTACTCTAAGACTCAATTTTGGAACGAAGCATGATTAGTCTTTTGATTTAACCATTTCAACAATTCACGATTCCTCTTCTTAGTCAAACAAATGCACTAAGATGTCCTTAGATGACCAATTGTGATACGGTTTTTCATAATCATTAAGATGATCATAAAACATGATATTGAAGTACTCCCCATCTTTTCAGATTGGAGAAACTGTTATCTTTCTACCGAATTTGATTCTTCTCATTCGTCCTGCCAAACATTGAAACTTTTCTAATGTTTCAGACTTATATTTAAACTTGTAAGCACAACCATATTTACTAAACTTTCGTAAATCATGACGAATAGTCGTATCGTTCTTTGTGGTGGACCTGATCAGCGCACAACCAAATGTACCCGGTCTCCTAGTCCTTCACTTGACTCACATATACATGAGAGCAAGGAATTAGTCTTAATTTCCCGAATATGAAAATTATCATTCATCACACAATACAAGTTGCATGATTCAAAGTTTCTATCCAACTGAAACTTGGGTGATGAGAATCTTTCCTTATTTGGTAAACCATGACACTAGCACAAACGAAAGAATCAAATCCATTTTCCAATATTGCTATCAATGGAATCATATAAAAAACAATTTTTCACAAATGGCATTGTAAGGAAACTTAAAATAAAAAAAAAAAACTTTTCTTTTATTTATAAATTTGCGGAAAACTTTTCCTTACAATGCTATTACAAATGAAAAACATGTTGTTATCTATTCCTTAGCAATCTATCATGACTCTTAAGCAGCAGCTCAAAAATTTTGATCATCGAACCATGTGATGGAAATCCATCTCTTCGCGATTACAATCAACTTACTCTTTTTTTAAGCTTCATTTCTTTTCTTCGATTCTACAAAACATCAAAATGCGACCTATTCACATCATGTAATAAGAATCTCCAAATAGGAACTTAATAGAGTTAGATAGTGGACTTTACCTGAAGCATAGTCAAATTCTTTAACTTTTACCATCATAGTGAGCTTTCAGGTAAATAGGGCAGCTTTGCAACTAATGCTCCTTCTTTTGCCAATAGAAACATATGGACTCTTTGGGAATGGTACATGGGACTATCTCAGACCTAGCCTTTCTCTTTACCATTGGGTCAACCGGGTTGACTATGGCTGATCCTTTTCCATTAGGAAGAGAAGACTTTTCTAGACTTTCAATGTTTCCATTGTCAATGTCCATGTAAGTTTGGGTAGTAGATCTTCCAATAAAATTTGCATTTCCAGTGCTCCAAATCATTGCTGATTCAGCAGCGTGAAGCAAATAGGTAAGATTAATAAGGGTCATGTCGTGATCTATCATCAGGGAGTGACTAAAGAACCTAGTCAAAAACCAACTTCCTCGAGACTTCGACACCCAACTCTCCCAGCTTGTCAATATGTGACTTCATCTCCAAGATGTGAGCACATATAGACATTGCTTGTCAATAGGGATTTAGTGATCTTGAACTTTTCAAAAGAACTTGTGGGTTAGGGAGACTAATTGGAGGAGGTGGAGAAAGTGAAGTATGATATCCAGTCCCATTAATGCACAACAAAGGGATTAATCTTTCACCTTGATCTCCATTTGGGATATCATCTTCATTAAGAAAGCTTTATCTAAAAGAATGAGGAAGACCATAGTTGTCTGAACTAGACATCTATGAGGGAGAAATTCAAGCAAGTTGATTTAAGTCCTTAATATAACACCCAATATGAAATATTAAGGCTAGGAACCAACACAATATTTAACAAATTGGAAGAGGGATGTCGTAATCCAATTTGAAAAATATTTGAAGTTAGGTAAATGACGATTTACCAATTTCCACCATGAAAAACGAAATTTAACATTAGGTTTTAAATGAATTGAATTTCCTAGATCCTTTGAGATTCATTGAACTATTCAATACATGTTTATATCTCGATTGTGCCCTTCAAGTTTGTGATTGGGATGCTGAGGATCACAAACAAGGAGTGAATAACCATGCAAATTACCTTGGTACACTTAATGTTACAACCACCTAATCAATGTGTCGGTTAATCACACACGCTCCATTGATCTATGATTAACATCAAGCTACCCTTTTCCATGTATTGTCAGTCCCAGATTAGTGTGCCGGTTAACCACACATGCTCCACTAACGACTTAACAAGGTGCAAAGTGCAATTTCACGGGTTAGCACCAAATTCATATTTTCCTAAAGTAACTAAGATTGGGAATTTAATAAAGTTGAGTTACTTTATACTTATCATTATACTTTTAATGAAGGGAGAATTAATGTCTTGTCCTACCCGTTCGGCTAACGACCCTCCACCAGTCAAGGAAGCGGTGGGTGAGAGTGGACACCCATTAACTACCATTTTATAGGCAGTAACCTTATATCCCCTTATAGACCTGCTTCATGAATGAGGCCTACTAACGATAAGACTGACTTTGTTCTTATACATACATACATACATACATACATACATATATATACATATATATATATATATATATATATATATATATATATATATATATATATATATATTAAACTTTTAATATTATAATAGTATAAAGGTTGAATTTTAACTTTAAAAATTCGAAGGGTTGGAATTAAAGTTTTGAACAATTCAAAAACTTTTGATTTCCATAACTTATGAGTTTAAAGTGGTTTAATGAAAAACTCTTCAAGTTCCATAACTTGAGAACAAGTTATGAAAGACTTTAAAATCATTGAAGAAAATAAGACCCTTCATTTTCATTACCTATGGAACTTTATGAGTTTTAAAATTTTTGAATGAGACTTTTCATATAACTTGAGTACAAGTTACAAAACTCATATGACGAATATTTTGGATCAAAATTTGAACAATAACTATCATCATACAACTTTCTATTGATAAAAAACAAACTCATAAATTAAGATAATTCATATCAAACAAATTTCAAAAATTAGCCTAATCATATAAACTAATACAAGTCATGAAACTTTGACAATTCTCTAATAATTGGAAGAGAATCAACATTACCATAACAACAAAATTAAATTTTATAAACAAATTTTTTTTGAGATAATGATTCTAATCCAAAATAGGCCAAAAAACTCGAATTTTTGCTGTCTGGACTCCCAACTCGTTGAGCCCATTACTGGACTCGACGAGTCCAAGGCAAAAAGCATGCTACTCAGCCAGTCACCCAGAGGACTTGGCGAGTTCACTAAGCAGAAGGAAAAATTTTTGACTTTTTTAACTTTGAAAACTTATAAAACATCAAGTATATTAAAAAAACAACCCATGGCTCTGATACCACTATTGAGTTTTCTGTACTACAACATCCTATGGTGCACATACAACCCTAAATGCCATGGATCTATGTTTTCTCTAATTATACATGTAATGGTATTTCCAAATCATTAAGCCTATAACTAGCATGCAATTGACATAAATAATATCAAATACTAGTTAGGATGACATACCTCTTATGTAGATTGAAACCATGTTATATTTGGCCTTAAGAGCTTACCACCAAAAGTATGAATGCCTCAAATGGCTCACAACTCACTTAGGGCAAAGGTGGCTCTTGAGAGAGAATCTCCATGCACCAAAAACACCTCCAAGAACTCCAAGAACTACAAGTCGGAGTTTTTAGGCTATGGAGTATGTATTTATATGTAGGATTTCAAGGGTCATGAGTATAACCCAAATCCATACCCATGGGTTCTATGATCCATGGTTCATATGTCCCAACTCTTTATGTGTCCATACATAAACTTGGGCCAACATGTATCATAAGCCCAACACATATAAATATAACTAATTACCATAATTAGTCCCCATAGATTTAGTTAGTGTCTTTTGATCACTAAATAAATTCCAAATTAATTCTTGATCAATACTAAATAAAACATATGATTTCATATTAATATATTAGAACTTATAATATATTAATAAATCATATATAACCTTTTCTCAAGAATCCATCCTAACAAATTGTCCTGGTGTTATGCGTCCCAAATGGACCATGCTACTCTCGGGTCGAGTACATACCAATAGTAGTTATGGGCTTAGACATCTAATCCAACAGGGTCCACACACATCTGTGTGTATGAGATCTAACAAACCCTCACCTTTTTCACAAAATCCAGTGAAAGGTGATTTTGTCGTCTTCCCCAAAAGAAAAGATTCACATTCATCATTTGGCCTTAGGTCAAATGATTCCAAGACTCCATCCTTTTGGAGTTGGGCGATCTATTTCTTGTTAATGTACCCTAGAAGACAATGCCACAAACATGCCTTGTCTAAACCATTAGACGAATTGATGTGAAATACAGTATTGCCTAATCTATCAACACAAGTCACAGTATCATACACACCGTTACAAGGTAAATCTTCAAATATAAAAACACCATTTTTATAAACTAGAATTAAACCATTCAAATCATCAAAAGAGTAGAGAAAACCTTGTCTAAGAAATGCATGAAAAGAAATAATGTTTCATGTCATTTATGATAGGTAGCAAAAATCAAGTAAGCTAATCCTAACATCACTACTAAGCACAAGTTGATAAGTCCTAATCTTGGTAACAAAAGAAGCTTTCATATTTCCCATGATTAGATTCATCTTCCCATGCTCCACCTCCTCACTTTCTTTTAGTCCCTATAAATCATAATAAATGTGAAATCCACATCCTGTCTCAAGGACTGAAGAATGCATAGATGGTGAGTTATTAGTTTGAATAGTGTATATACATGCCGGCGATGGCTTCATATTGCCATCCTTGATGCTTTCCAAGTATTTAGGGAAAATCCTCTTAAAATTGTTGGGTTATGAGTATAACATCATTCATATGGTGTACATGCAACCCTAATTGCTTTGATCTAGGTTTTTCTAACTTGAACATACAACTATGAATACCAAAGCAATAAACCCTAATCTAGCATGCTTATTTCGAAATTGACATAATAAACAAGTAAAAATGATTACCTCAACTTGTGATGTAGTAATAACAAGAGTTCCTTGACCTTTGAAAGCTTAGTGCCCCAAGTGTTGCACCTCTAATGGAGTCACAAACACCACTAGCAACAAGGAAGAACAAGAGAGAGAGGAGAAGGCTTCAAAAGTTGGCTAGGGTTCCTTCTAAAGGCAAAAGCCGATTTTGAGAGCCATTGGGGTTCCTTTTATAGTTGAGGATTACTAGGGTTTTCAACTTGGAAACCCTAATTACCTTGCTTAGGCCCTAAGCAACATATGGACTCCCATTGGACAAGCCTTGGACAAAATCCTTATGGACTCTCATAGAGATTTCGTCCACCTTAAGCCAATAAGGTCCATAAGCGCAAACTATAAATATTACCGATTTACATAATCAGTCCCCGTTAATTTAATCAGTCTCCATTGAAAGTACACAAACAAATTTATGTTAAGTAAAAACGTAGTAACATTACCTTCTAGGGCTTCTTCTTTACAAACCAAAGAAAGTGGGTTCAAGACTTTCAGAACTTTTCAAAAAACATAAGATAAGAAAGCCATAAAAACATCTTAATATAAAAAAACATAACATCTAGCATGTATATGTGATTAAAAAAACCAGAAAGATAGAGGGAAATGTTGTTTACCTCAGAATATGCACTTAAGCCAATGAATTATAAGGTAGAGGGAAATGTTGTTTACCAGCATACAGTGTAAATTGCCGGTGAATACCGTTACCTTAAGGCCAATGAATTATAAGGTAACCCGGGATACTCGTAACCATATTGACTAGAGTACCAGACGCCCTACAAGCGTCTAAAATATGACATTTGTCACCCGTTGGCTTGGTAGGCCGGGACTGTAGCTAGCAGTCTGGGTGCGGGGTTGTCAATCCTGTATAGATCTATACACACAATGTCCGCTCTCCCTATAGGAGATTCTGGTTACCAACTAGACGACGGAGAAGGCCGTGTCCTGAAGATGCATCCCAAATAGTGGGTAGAGACTTCCAAATAGTGGGTTTCTAATGTAAGTGCTGAACTAGAGGTAGAGACTCATAACTGAATTGACTGAAGTAAACCCATATGTCTATGCTTGTATACATAATATATAACTAATGAATCAAACGACCTTCGGATGGACATCCGATCCCACCAGACCACATCTCAACAAAGAAAAGGAAATAGGGCGAACAAGCCTTCCTAAGTCCTTCAATCATTATTTATATGCATCTATACAAGCACAGACATACATCTAACTACGCTTGAGTGTGTATCAAGTGGAATCATATCGTGAAGTATAAGTGTACAGTGTGGAATAACCGACTTGTGATGTATAAGCGTACAATGGAACATCCGAGTCGTGAAGTATAAGCGTACAGAGTGGGATAATCGAATCGTGAAGTATAAGTGTACCAAGTATAAGTGTATCACAAAGTGGAAACGACGATAAGTGAAGTAAGAGCGTCTATCAAGTATAAGCGAAATAGAGACAATAACAGGTATAAACACATCATGAAGTGAAAGCGTTATCGAGTAGGAGTTTAAAATAAATGAAAACGAAGCGGCAGTAACTAACAAGTAAAAGTATACATGAAAACCTTGGAAAAACCTTTATACTTAAGAAAATCGCATTTTGTATTCTTTGGTAAAATAAGTGTGAAAACCTTTAGAAATCTTTGGAACCTTTATAAACCAGTTTGAAATGATTTTAGATAAAACAGTATAAGTAAGAGTTTTGAAACAGTTGAAAACCATTATAGTGTCCTACTCGGTAAAACAGTGTAAAGTGTGGTAAAATCTTGTGCATGCGGGTTATCAATAACATGTGATTGATATTATAATTGGCATGTTTAATTTGTATTCCCTCCTTATAAAACATGTAAAAACATTAAAAGGTTCATTCAGGGGTATGAACTCACCAGACAAGGAAATGCAACGGTTTCGGACACTAGACGTTGGTTCGGGGCTTGATTACTCGTGATGTCCCTATGTAAAATGTAATAATGTCCATGTATAATTAATTAGATATACATTCACTAATTATATGGAACATTACACTCCAACGAGGTTAAACACCTCAAAACTAGCGTTTGGAGTGACCCCGCTGACATCTACGGACGTGTAATGGCACTAGGGACTTGGGATTTGAGTTTACTCCCCAAGAGCAAACATTTAAGGGAGTTTACAGCCACATAACACATACATACATGAGTTCACGGCCGTGAACTCATGTTGGTGTGATTTTGAGTGTTTAATGGCTTGTTTGGACTTGGGGATTGTTGGAATGAATTTCTAAAATGCCTTGGAATGATTTAATGGGACTTATACCATTTAAAAGGGAGTTCACGGCTGTAAACTTGGAGTTTACGGCCGTAAACTCTCCCATGGTCAAGAATAATTGTTTTGAGGCACTTAAATCAATCACATGTGATTCTAGTAATTTTTCCAAGCCTTGGGGTGATTTTGGGGCATCATTTGACACACTTTTAGGAGTTTACGGCCCATGAGCATGCTCTATGGCCGTAAACTCTTATATGTTGCATTTTAATATGTTTAAGGCCCCCAAACTATTTTTAGATGGTTCTAGTATTTACCACAAGGCTATTGGTTAAGTTTCAAGGCATTCTAACATGTAAAAAGGTGTTTACTCCCCATGTTTGAGGACTTTACGGCCCAAGCACATGCCTTGGCTGTAAACTCTCTTTTGTCCCTCAAAATTCAAATTTAAGGTGTTCCAAGTCCAGGTTTGTAAGCCTCAAAGTCGTATCTAAGTCCCAACAATGATTTGGAAGGATTAATTGGCTCTAAAACCCCATATTTATGTGTTTACGGCCCAAGCGTGTGCCTTGGCCGTAAACACTTGTTCCAGGTCCTAAATCTCATTTTAAACATTAATTTGAAGGCTAAAGAGGTTCGATAACAAGTTAGGAATGTTACCTCTTTGATTTGGAGCCTTAAATCTATGTTTTTTGGACCTTAATCTTGGATGAGGAGAGAGGTTAGAGAGAGAGTAATGAAATGAAGTCAAAAGCTTCAAATGAAAGCTTTGAACACTTTATATAGTGTCTAAGTTTTGGACACGGTGGAATTCTACCCGATACTGTCGTTTAGTGGGGCTTTTGGTCGCACTCGATTTAGTGGTCGTAATAATAAAAACTAACTTTTCCAACTAAATGGAAATGTGTAATACGAGTTTTTATTTCTCTTATCACGACTTAACAACATAAAATATAAACAATGAAATATTTATTTAATTGACGACCTCTAATTAACGGAACTTTTATAAACTGGAATATTCCGTTAATGGTAACGGGGAAATGTAACGGAACAACTTGGGTTGTGACAATAGAGAGAGAGAGAGAGATGAACCTATAATGTGCGATGTTGGTGATGCGGTTGTAGCAGGGGTGGAAATAGTTTCATAAAAGAAGGTGGCCTTTGATGCTATGGTCCTCTAACGATGGTGACGGTTCGAGATGGGGAAAAGCTGGATGAAAGGGAGAGAAAAGTAAAGGAGAGATATTGACGGTAATGAGGGCAACATCTGAAACAAGAAAAAGTGAGATTGTTATTACCTGATTTTAATACTCCAAAACCTTCATAAAATGAGTTATCGTTAAAGCGGATCTACTGATCCAGATCGATTTCTTCCCCTTTTTCTTTCGTTCTTACATGCAAGTCCAACTAAATCAAATTCATAAAGAATAATAAATCACAAAATCAAAAAAAAGTAAGAACACAAAAGAAGTACCAAATAAAAAAATTGCACTTTTTTCATAGACTTGTGTTAGGGTTTGGCGGAGGAGGTATCGTGATGGTTTTTAGCAGTGAAACAGAGGGAGAGTGAATCAGGTGTCAAATTCAAAATGAGAATGATGGGAGTGATAGGTTTGGTGAAGAACGAAGAGGAACATATTTGGTTTTCAAATTCAAAATGAGAATGATGGGGTGATGGGGAAAACCGAATTTCTAAAGATCCGAGGAAACGAAGGTACATATCTTGGGTGTCATCATTAGGACGGAAGATGATGTGGTGCTTGTTATCGGATCAAGGAGATGAAGGAGGGTGGAGCGTTCGATTTTGGAGAGAAAAGATTAGAGGGAGTGTAACTATAGTTCCTTGATTTATGCTTTGAATTGGTCATCACGATTAAGGAGAGAAAAAGTCAGGTCAAAGAGAACGAAAGTAGATAATTAGGGAAATAGATGAGTGAGAGAGGTAAAGATATGCATCGCTTTATTGTACATTCAGCTTAAAGTTTTGGACGTCTTAAATCTACTTTTAGAAATAGTAAGGTTTGTATAATAATATAGTAAGATATATATATATATATATATATATATATATATATATATATATATATATATGTATGTATGTATATATATATATATATATATATATATATATATATATGTATGTATATATATATATATATATATATATATATATATATATATATGTGTATATATATATACATATATATATATATATATATATATGTATGTATGTATGTATGTATATTGTAATGCCTCAAATTTCAAATACAATTATTATTTTAAATGGTCTCAAAAGCATTTAATATCCAACTACTATATCATTATTAATAATAATAGGGGAAGCAAATTGAAATTTAAATAAACACTTGGTGCGGTACGTCCTCCTCTTGTCGTCTTCTTAAAGTCTGAGTTTTATCATTCCCTTTTCCACTGCCATTTGCTACGTTATTTCCCGGGTTGCGTACATTTAAAAATGCTAATGGGTAAGCCTAGGGCCTAGTGAGTTCGTGGTTTTTATGCATATTGACATTAATATAATAAAAACAATGCAACAATTTATCAAATATAATTCTTTTCATTTTTTCCACCCTTGATGACATATTACGATACTACTGTCATTTCTAGTAATTGAAAAAAAATAATACACTTTTCATCCATTGGCTTTAAGTTTTATTTACTTTAGGCTATTATCAAAAGAAATCGAAAGGGCGTATTATATGATCACTTGTCTTAAATGGCGTATCATCATCATCATCTTAGTTCAGCGAGACCTTGAAAGAGCTACGATAGCTGATCGGTTCCTGAAGTCATTCTTGCAGTTATAGTTATTAGACTTATCCAAGTGGGAGACTGTTGGATTAGGTGTCTAAGTTCATAACTATTTCTGGAATGTACTTGACCCAATTAGCATGGTCCATTTGGGTTGCATGGCATTGCAACACTTGGATAGACTGAATGAGAGAAAGGACACTTAAGAATTATTAACATATTATTAGTTCTAGTATATTAATAATATTACTTAATTAGTATTGATCAAAGAATTAATTTGGAATTAATTAAGTGATCAAAAAGAGACTAATTAAATATATGGGGTTGATTGTGTAAATCATGTATTCTTGTATAGTGGGCTAATGATCCATGGTTTGTATGGATTGTGTTAAAACCCATAAGGTGCTCCATGGATAATCCATGGAGGTTACAAACCCATGGATCATGGAATATGGAAAGCCATGGCAATTAGGGTTTACATGGTGTAACCCTACTTGTGCCACAACTATATAAAGACCCCTATGCAAGCAAAATCGGCACTACTTGTACAAGATAGAGGGCTAGCTGATTTTGAGGTTTAGTGAACTTCTCTCAAGGTTATTCCAAGAGTTGTAGTGTTGTGTGAGACATTTGAGGCATTACACTTGAGGTGCTAGGCTCACAAGGTTCTCAAGGAATCCAAACAACAAAATGTATGTTCTTCTTCTAACATTTATGTTTAAAAGTTCCCCATGCTATGCTAGATATGTTAAGAAGCTTGGAAAAACACTTTTGCATGTATCTTAGTAAAACATAGATCCAAGGTTTCTAGTGTTACATGTACACCTTAGGTGTGTTAGAATACTCAAAACCCTTCAGTTTATTCATACATTTGGTGTAAATTAATTATTATCAGTTTCTAGTTTAAGATATACAAATTAATTTATATTGATAAATTTAATATATAAAAATATTAATTTTGCTTCAAATTAAATTTTTAATAACCTTCCATAATTCTAGTCTTCAAAAATTTGGCAAGTATTAATGATTTTGTTATGCATAATTGATTTGTACAAAAAGCTTTATATGTTATACCTCTTAAAATTCAAGATATGACTAATGTGTTTTATAATATAGTCATATATATATATATATATATATATATATATATATATATATATATATATATATATATATATATATATATATATATATGGTGAGGTTCAATAGAGAACCATAATTAACCATAGAACCAAGGAACCAATCGTTTTTTTCAACTTTTAGAACTTATTTTTTATCAAAAAAAAAACTAAAAATATAGAAATTCATAACTTTTTATCCTTTTTCCAATGATATCAAGTTCGATAAAAAAATCCGTCAAATTCACAATGTGAATCTAAATTTACACGGTGAATCCGAAAAATATATTTAACATTCACAATGCTAATTTATGAATTTAGATATTTTTAGTTTTTTTTCGATAAGGAATAAGCCGTAGAGCATGAAAAAAAATATTTGGTTCCTTGGAGAACCAATAATTATGGTTCTCTATTAAAATATTCTATATATATATATATATAAAGTTAGGTTATTGTGTTCTAACTATTTATTGTGTGCATATAGGATTGATTGTGAACCAATCATTATAGTTATTTTAAGAAAGTAATCAATGTGTATTATATGTTGAAGATATAATGAGTATTAATTAAATTTTCACCATTTAATATGCATTAATTACTTTCTTAAAATATCTAAAATGATTGGTACAAAATCAATCTTACATACACATAAGGCTGGAGGGTGTGGGGTGCGGTTCAGCTGAAACCGCAGCTAATGTGGGACTGAAACACCGCCCCCTCCATGCGGTTTTGGAAGTGCGGTTAGGGAGTGCGGTAATGAGAGGGAGCGCTCCCTTCCTCTCTCTCTCTTCCTCTATCTCTCTATCTCTCTCTCTTCTTTCCACTCCGTTGGTGTTTAAAGGAAACTGCAGTAATGGGAGGGAGTGCGGCTCCACTCCCTCCAGCCTAATAGTAAAAATATTTTAACCTAACTCTCTCTCTCTCTCTCTCTCTCTATTTATCTTCCTTAATAAATGAAAGTTTTTTTTGCCATAAGTCAATCTTTTATGAGTTTTGACACTTGTCATTTTGTGGTATTTTTAAAATAGATAATATCCACATTTAAATTTATGTTTTTTTCAATTTTTAAATTAAATTAAAAAGCCACATAATCTTATATTTATATATGTAAAGTATCAAATAAAATAAATATTATAATAAATTGCAATTAATATTTTCTTTATTTCTTATTTTAAAATTTTATTTTAAAAAATACATATTATTTACATTTTAATATTTTATTTTCTTTAATCAACCCGTATAATATACGAGTTTTACACCTAGTATATATATATATATATATATATATATATATATATATATGTGTGTGTGTGTGTGTGTGTGTATATATATATATACACACACACACACACACACACACACATATATATATATATATATATATATATATATATTACTTTCTTAAAATATGTATTAATTAAATCTTCAGCATTTAATATGTATTAATTATTTTCTTAAAATAACTAAAATGATTGGTTCAGAATCAATTTTACATAGATATAATTGATAGTAAAAACATTTGAACCTATCTCTCTCTCTCTCTCTATATATATATATATATATATATATATATATATAAGTACTTTTTTCTTTCCTTTTTGTCATAACTTTGAAACACGGGTGTTGGTGAGATATAGCAAACACCATATCGACAATGGACCTATGAAGCATATGTCTAAAAATGACGTCTTCTTTAGACTTTTAACAGGGTTATTTCCATAAAAGACCCTATATTTTGATTTCTTTTTAGACCTAAATCTTTCTTTTCCAAAAAAGACCTAACGTTTAGCTATTACTTGTTATTTTAGACCTTAGCATGTTATCAAAAGGGAAATCAAGTATTTTCATTTCATAAAAAACCCTACATTTTGTACTTTTTCCAGTTTAGACCTAAAATGTTTTTTTTAATTTCAAAATAAACTCAACTTTAAAATTGGTTACATCCTTTAACACTAATTGTATAAGATACTTAACTACACTGATTTAATGAAGCTTAACTTCGTTCATGCATAAAAACGTGATTATATCCTTTCAAATTAAAATGAAATCCTACATTTTATTTTGGTAATTCTTATGATTATCCTTAAGATTCAATAATAACAGTGATATACAAACACCATGTATTGATCTAAACTCCATGTATACATAAGATGGATTAATAAAATGAGGTAGTATGTCAACTATTCAATTTTCTTTTATCTACAACAAAAATTCATAGTTTTGTCAGTTTTACTCATTCACCACATTCCAACCATTGTATTTTGATACTTAAGTGTGTATCGTTCTTGTTATTTGGATTTTCAATTTATGCTCAAACGGTTTGATTCCCAAAATATAGTTTTATGTATTCATATGCGATGTTAATAATTTTTAAGAAAGTCTTAAACTTGAATCTCATATATCTAAACAAAACTAATACAATGTTTAGGATTAATATTTTTACGTATTTATTTGATATAAATATAACATATTATTTAATAATGAGCTAATGCTACAAAATATTCTATGACTATAGTTTAGGAGTATGATAGTGAGTGCGTTTGTTAACTGTTCTAAAAAAGTTGATTAAAAAATTCGGCCAAAAAAATAATATAGAAAAGTGAGAAAGGGAAATATGTCCAAACTCACCAAATAAGTATAATGGACAAACTAAACAAATTATTTTGTATATAGTTTGTTAAATTATATGGTATTTTTTTCTACAAATATAAAAAAATTGTTATTATGCTAACAGATTATTCTTAGCCACATATTATCCATGTTACCAAAAAATATCAAATTAACATCAAACTTTTTATTATCGATAATAATAACATTTTCTTTAAATAATATATCATGTTTAATTATATAATATATATCCAAGATAAAGTTTAATTATATATTTTAGACAAAAATAAAATTTTGCAATTCTTTTAGGTTATATTCGCTCAAAAGATAATAGATTAGATAATATTTTTAGTGTATACATGTATGCTTTCTTTTTAGGTGTAGTCAATAAGTACTTTATATATTTGGTCTTGAAGATTATAACCAATTTTAAAGTTGAGTTTATTTTGAAAAAAAAAACATTTTCCGTCTAAAATGGAAACAACTACAAAACATAGGGTCTTTTATGAAACAAAATACCTAATTTACCTATTGGTGACGTGTTGGGTGTGAAATAACAAGTAACACATAAAAGTTAGGTCATTTTCGAAAAAGAAAAAAAAATTAGGTTTAAAAAGAAAAAAAAAAGTCAGAATATAAGGTCTTTTATGGAAACAACCCCTTTTAAAAAGAATTGATTTGATAATTTATTATAATAATACATACAAGGAAACACCACTCAACTTAAATTTTGGCAAACTAAACTTCTTAAGAACCCATGGTGATAGACTAATAGAACAATTCAAAACAAAAAATTGTTAAATCGTGTCAATTTCGTGTCAAATTTTGAACACGAACACGACAACATGTTTTTTACACTTGACATGAACACGACACAAACACGAATTCGAATTTCAATTTCGTCTCAATTTCGTTTCGTGTCGTGTATTTTTGTTGTGTCGTGTCATCAATTATCACCTCTAAAAAGAAGATTAAAAAATAGTATTGCATTTTCGTTTTACTTCGGATATGACCTTGTTTTTCATGACAAAAATAACAACTTAATGTTAATTTTTCAAATCAGACATGGATAACTTGTTGAAAGCTCAAAATTTAGCGAGTTAAGTTTTTAGCAATAAACCAAATTAAACGAGGTGATGTTAATACATTATTAGTATCATAAGTTTTGTTTTTTAACAAAAGGTTTCTAATATATATGATAGATTTTTTTTTTGTCAAAATGAAACCACTATTTTAAGAGCCATGTAATTATATTTTAAGATTAAATGTAACCTTTAAGTAAAATATTTAGTTATTTTCGAAAAATGGTGTACATGGTAGTTTTTTTTTACCAAGTTTATTGCATTACATATTACCAAACTAGGTGTGATACCCATGTATCACATGGGTTAATTTAAAAAAAAATTAATATAAAATTCAAAATATTTGAGAAGTTTGAAATTATAAGAAAAGTGAGAAAAATATTGAATTATAAAAATTAAAGTGTTTTTTTTCTCTTTTAAATTTAAACAAATAATTTAAATAAATAAATAAAGGAAATTAATGAAACTTTAATTTAGTAATTTTGAAATTAGAAGGAAAGTCCATTAATAAAATTGATATGCATTTATTATTAGATTTAAATAATATTTGACATTTAATAAAATAGAAAAACGATAAAATGATAAGTGGAATAAAAATTAGTTTAAAATTACCATAAAATTACATCTGGCAAATTGAATGAGAGGATGACAAGTGGCAAAAAAAAACTTTTATTTATTAGAGTAGATTTATTGCATTAATGTGGAAAAAAAGAAAGTGGACTATATGCCGATGTGCATTAGCAATCATATTTTTAATACTTAAAATACATATGAGATAAATATAATTTTAAAACATAAATAACATAAATATGGAAGGTATATTAAGAACGTTTAACCAATTTTTATTTTTATTTTTTCATAATTAGGTGTGAAACCCGTATACTACACGGGTTTATTACAAATAAAAAGTTTAATATCAATATGTAAACAACTAAGAGAAATTAAATATCTTCCTACCTTTTAATCCTACCAATTATCTTACCTATTTAAATGATGACATGTATTATATTAGTATCCTAAAATATCATTAAATCTGATTAAATGGACATTAAATTTTACACATGTCATCATTTCATTGGGTAGGAGAATATGTAGGAACAAAAAGTAAGAGGATATTTAATTTCTCAAACATTAAACATTTTATAAAGTAATTGAAAAAAAAATCAATGAGTTTGTAACATTTATATGAATTTATTATCAAATTAATAAAATGAGAACCTTCCATATATATAAGCGTAAATTCTAGAAAGTTAATGTAAAATGAAAAACCTAGAAAAATGACAAGTGAAAATACGGAAATGAAAAAAAAACAAAAAAACACTCATGTGGCAAAATGAAGGAAAAGAAAACATGGTGTAAAAAAAACACTTTCATTTATTAGAGAGGAATTAATGAAAATTTATCAATGAAATATGGTTATAAGCAACTTAGAATAATTTTTTTTTAAAGAAAATTATATATATTTTTTGCAAGATGAAGAAAAAAAGATTTACGATTTTCAAAGATTTTTTTAATACATTTCATCCTCATACTTAATGAGTTTTATGGTTTAATGTTATAGCCGTAAAAAAACTATTAACTAAATTAAATTAATCACCGTCTTAAAATTATTCTTTGTCATCGTTTTGCACGGGTAAACGACTATATATATATATATATATATATATATATATATATATATATATATATATATATATATATATATATATATATATATATATATATATATATGGTCGGCCTAGGGGGGGGGGGAACTATTTCAATAGAGGAAGAATTTTGAGATCAATTCAAGTCTTAAAACTCTCAAACATATCTTGTTTATTTCATATAGGCAAAGGCCCTATATATATATATATATATATATATATATATATATATATATATATATATATATATATATATATATATATATATATATATATATATATATATATATATATATATATATATGGTCGGCCTAGAGGGGGGAGGGGGGAACTATTTCAATAGAGGAAGAATTTTAAGATCAATTCAAGTCTTAAAACTCTCAAACATATTATGTTTATTTCATATAGGCAAAGACCTTATTTATAGGCTCAAGAGAGCCAGTTACATTACACATTTGCAATTATATGATTAATACGACAAACTATTTTACAGTTTAGCCCCTGGACTATAGAGGGACTAACACTAACACTTTATGTTACATCACATTCTAATTTTACTGACAACTAATAAATTATTCTACCGATACTTTTAAATAATTACATTAGTAAAATTTTACATTTCATTCCACATTGAAGGGACGCGTGTCTTTAATGACATAATTTAATCTATGATTATAACGATAAAAGTAGATGATTATACTTGAATGATGTGTTGGAATAATCTTGATGATGATTATATGGATGACTTTGGATACTTTGGATACACGCTCTGCTATTCAGAAATAGAACAACTATCTCAACAAAGGAAGAACTTTGAGATCAACTCAAGTCTGAAAACTCTCAAATATATCTTGTTTATTTCATATGGGCAAAGACCTTATTTATAGGCTCAAGAGAGCCGGTTACATTACACATTTGCAATCATATGATTGCAATACGACAAAATATTTTACAGTTTAGCCCTTTGGACTATAGAGGGACTAACACTAACACTTTATGTTACACCTGATTCTAATTTTATTGACAACTAATAAATTATTCTACCGACACTTTTAAATAATTACATTAGTAAAATTTACAATTTCTTCCACATTGAAAGGACGCGTGTCTTCAATAATGTCTTTAATAATAATGGCTTTAACGTTATTGCTTGCATCATTCCTCCCACCTCCGAAAGGACGGATATTTCTTAATAATGTTTGCTTGCATCATGGCCGACGTTAATCCTCCATGAATGGTGTTTCTTCTATATTTTCCTTACAGTGACTGCAATTATGTCGTGGTGCATGCATGATGTGGTTACAAAGTTGTTTCTTGAGATCAGTGGATAATTCAGCTAAATGATGAGAAAAATTATCGAACGGTTGTTCGAAAGTTTCAATTGCTTTTAATGCTTCCGGGGTGATTTCACTGTCCGTTAGAGAATAGATAACGAAGGTTTTGCTGGCATAATTCACTCTGATTCTTGACTTTTGATCTTTACCGTTGCCTATGCAAGAAGATGCTAGATAGACACCAGCTAGTGCGAAAATTAGATGATCATGTGTTGGTGTTTCATGGGGTAGATCGTCTCTTGTTGGTTTCGAGCCGTTGCTTATTCCCATGTTTGCGAAGGTAATGCTTGGGACAAGTAGTTGAGAGTCTTTGTCAAAGATGGGGTAACTAGAATGCATTTTGACGAATAGTCCTCTTTCTTGTTTGGCAAAGCATGTTTTATAATTTCTGATTATGGTTTGTACAGCAGATGGAAAAGTCGTTGATGCAGTGGAGGTTGGTGCCTTCTAAATAGATGGTGTCGATGAATCCATGGATAAAATAATTCCATAAAGTCATATGATCTGATAAATCGGCTAGCAAAACTGCTTTAGGGCCTGGTCGCCTGGCTACTGGGTAAAATCCTATCAAAGAATGAACTTCGGTGTATTAAATGAGGTTGTCACATAAGTTGGCAAATTTTTGAGCAGATGGTTTTTTCATAGCTTCTTTTTCTTTAGTTGATGGAATGGCTTCAAGGGCAATTTTTGCTTATAATTGGTTAAGAGATCTAGGGATGGATACAGGTTTTTGTGGAGTAAGGCTGGATATGGGTTTTTGTGGTGTAAGGAGAACTGTTTTTGAACATTCGACATTATCTTTTATGACTGCTTCGTATGCTTCGTTGTATGCGGCTTCTGCTTCATTTTTTGTTTTTAACTTTTGTGAATGACATTTTTTTCCAATAATATATGAATTTAAATTTTTTTGTAACTTTGTTTTCTCCGTTGAAAACCACATACTATTTCTTTATGTTTTTATGATCTGCTTGAAGTGTTGGATATTCTTCCAGGTTTGGTGTCATAAGTTGTTTTTCAGTTTTGAGTACTGTTTGTAGCTGACTATCATCGGATGATATTTCCTGAATGTCTTCTTTTGGTTGCTTTGTTGTTAAGCTGCTAGCTGCTTCTTCTTTAGATGCTGAATAAGATGATAAAATTTGTAATGTTTTCACGTTTGACTACTTTAAGTTGTATAATTAATGATGCTTCTTGCTTATGCTTTTGTTTGAGCCGGTGTTGTATTTTCTTCATGATTGCTTCCATGTCAATGTGTCTGCTGTCTGGATATTTGCGCCTCTTGGGTACCTGAATGTGTGCTTATATTTGTTTGCTTTTAATATTTCAAATGATAATATGCGAATTTTCATATAAATGTATGCTTTGGTGATATATTTATATCACTATATACTTTATTATTATATGCTTTTAGTGGTATTTTCATACCACTGTATGCTTTTTCATTGTATACTTCGGGTGGGTTAGATATGAGGTTTCTCTCACGTTCTAATCCCAAGAATATATTTTTCCATAAGATTATGTATCTGCATCTGAAACAGAATCAATTGTATATGCATAAATATCTATGTCTGAATCTATATCTGAATCTTCTATAGGTTCATATCCAAGATCATATGCAATTTTTAATAAATTTGTTTCTCATTCCTTTTTAGTCTTTTTTGGGCATTCATAAGCTTTGTGTCCTTCTTCTTGACATATCCAACATTTACAATCTTTTTTATTCGATGGGCAATAACTTGTTTTTGGTTGATATTTTTGTTTATATTGTTTTCTATTTCGAAAATATTTTCTTTCACCTTGTTTATATTTAGGTTTATAAGTTTGTTTTTTTCAAGTTTTCTTTTTATATTGTTGTCTTTTATTATCCTTACAACCATTTTGATTAACTTTATTAGAAAGGGTGTTACAACATAAATCAATTTTTGCATCTTGTGGTGTTTTTTGTTCTAAACATTTCTTGTGCATCCATGCTTTTAATATACTTATTTGTGCTCCTAGAGTGTCTGCAATTTTATTTTGTTATAAAGCTTCTTGGAAATCTTTTATTACACTTTGACTTACTAATGATGGTAATTTTTGATAAAACATGTCTAATGCTATCTTTTTTTCTAGTGAAATCTATATTATAATAATGTTCAGAATATTCACATATAAATGGGTCTAAATAACACATGTTTCAGATTTGTAGGTTAGTTAAATGCCATAATGATTCTAATTGAAAAGCTTCTTAAGATGTTTTATATTTTATTTGTTTTCCTATGAATTCTTGAATAAGCCGATTCAATTCATTTTTAAATGTTTTCATAGCATCAATGGAGCTATCATCATTGTTTCGGTTTCATTGAGAGATGAAAGGAAACGATATGCGTTACCTTGTGTTTTATGTATAATATAATTAAGAAATTTTTTTGGGTGTAGATTTCTTAATTCTTCAGTCAATTGAATTTGAATTCCTATTTTATTACTCCATTCTTGAATTTTTGCTTCGGGATTTTGATAACAACCAATAAACAAAATATCTGAATTTGTTGGAAATGTAAATAATTTAGGTATATATTATGGGGGTATTTTTTTCCCATTTTTTTGTTTATTTTTAACCATTCCTTGTCGATATAAAATTTTTCTTCTAATGAAGGGGTCTGTAAATATATTGACATTGATAATCGTCTTCAACATATGATTGTTTCCGTTTTAATCCAAAATTATTTTGTGATTCTTTATATGGACTTGAATAAGGGTTTTCATCATCGGATGAAAAATCATATATTACTTCTGCATCATTATTGTATGAATTGTTTTCTATTTCTGTATTATTTTCTTGAATTTCGGATGGAATTTCTAGTGTTGCAAATAGTTTAGTTAATGTTTCTACCTTTCTTGTAAAGTTTCCATATTAATAAGTTTTGTAGGTACTAGTTTTTAGAAAACAAATCTTTAGTTTCTTTTTAGTAATGGAGTAGCTATTATTGGTTGAAAGTTAGTTTCATTAAATATTCTACTATTAGTCATATTTGGTGATTCAAGTGATAATAAAAGGGTAAATAATTTATCTATATAAATTCTATCTTCTGTTTTAAACGTAATACTATGATGAGAAATTGTTAATGCATAAGTTATTTGATATGTAATAGTAAACGGATGATTACCTTTTAACATAAAATTTTGTCTTAATAATTTATATCGTACAGTAATATTATTACTTAGATTTTTATCTTTAAGACTTAATCCTAGTTGAATATTAACATCATATTTTATTTTTCCTTCAATTAAATTACATTTTCCTTTTGCAATAATACTTTCTTTATTATTAATTATACGATCATCTCTGATTTCTAATTCTAATGGTGTATCTAAGTCACTAAAAGTACTTTTTAAAATTACTTGAATAGTTGATATATTAATATAAACGATTTTTATTCGATCTACCTCTTTAATATTAGATAATCTATTTCTAATTTGTTGTTTATTTATTATGGGTATATTAATATTTCATTGAGTTGATTCTATAGGTATTGGTTCTTCTCCTATAATTTTTCCATAATATATAATATTTTTTCTAGAAAAGAAATTTTTTAACGATTAATTTCTAAAATTATATTTTTCTGATAGTGTAAAATTTCATTTTCTTATAGCATCTTTATTAATATTATGTTTATTAATTAAAGCATCAAAAATGTAGCTAGATTCATTTTCTTCGTTATTAATAATGATTGGTGAATTTTCTATTTCTTGAAACATATGTAGCAGATTAGTTTTGTTATTTTATCTTCAAGATTTTTTTATTTGTTCTTGTTTTCAATTTAAATTTTTATTTATTATATGTATTGCTTCAATATTCGATATACAATTATTTATTGATATGTTAGAATCTATTTTTAATTTTAAAAGAAATTTTTTAGACTGTTTCAGTGTTTTACGAAAAAAAATTTAATTCTTGTTTATTAATATTTAGACTTAAAAAACTCATGATTAAAACCTTTAAAAACAAAATAACGATTTAGTTTTTCTTTCAATAGTTACAATTAAAAATTATAGATTTTAATAGGATTGTGGGGTTAGTTATTTATGATATTTATAATGGTGGTTATGATGCCAAAGTTTTTATACGGAGAATTAAAAACTTTTTTTAGGAAACATATTTCTAAATTGCAGGTACATAGCAATAATTATTTTAAAAACTTTTTGACGAAATATGTTTAAATTGTAGGTAGATAGTAATAATTGTTTTTAATATTGAATTTATGATGATAACTCATAACGTTAAATATTTATAATAATATTTATGATGATGCATGATGAACAGTTATTCAAAAGAACGAAAGATTTAACATTCATAATCATAATAAGAACGATACTTAGCTCTAATACCAAAATTAACAACATAATTTAATCTATGATTATAATGATAAAAGTAGATGATTATACATGAATGATGTAGGAAAATTTAAGGATTATGGCGGAGATCTGGATACCAACTTGGATCATGATATCACTTTCCGAACTGATATTTCTACCATATGTCTGGGTTACAAGAAATTCAGCCTAGGATAATCCAAGTGGACACTTACGTTTCTAGGCACAGAAAACGTAAGCCAATATGCTAGAGGATTCTATGAAAGTATGATGAAAAACAAGAGCTTAAGATCGCAACCCCCTTCTGTAGAGGAAGAGCTACTTATATATTAAACAAGATTAGGGTTTCATTAGGGTTGGGTCGTCATTGGTTGCTTTGGAAGCAAAGTAATGTTAATCCGGATTTAGGGTTATCAAAACTAACGGGCTTTCGTTAGTTTTACCATAACCGCCCTCAAGAAATTGAAATTTCCACTATGTTCCCATATGTAAAATTCGGTGAGGTTTTGGGACGCTGCCCCAAAATTCTTCCTCTGTTGAAATAGTTGTTCTATTTCTAAATAGCAGATCGTCTATCCAAAGTATCCAAAACCATCCATATAATCATCCATCTAAGCATCATCAAGATTATTCCAACGCATCATTCAGGTATAATCATCTACTTTTATTGTTATAATCATAGATTAAATTATATCGCCCAAAGATGGTTTGAAGCCCTAATATATCGACATATGCAAATTATATATAAAGTATGCACACAATTATAATAAACTTGCTGCAGGCTAGATGACAGAGCCGCTTGTTTTCCTTTTTGAAGGTCGCGTGTTCAAATCTTTCTATAGACCTTATGACATCTTATTTTAAGCAATAATAATAATAATTATATATATACAACTTAAGTAAGTGTAATAGTAGTGTATGTCTACTTCACTAGATTTATTGGTTTCTTAAATATTGAACAAAAGGTCATGTAGTTGGATTCTTGTCAAGTAAAAATGTTTTTTTTAGCTTAATTACGACAAAGTTTTAAGCAAATTAAATATAAAACTAAATTTAGTCGGTTAATATTTGTTTGTTTGTAATTGCTTTGTATATCATTTCCACCAATTAAATATCTATATGTGAAATTTGTTTGTTTATAATAATTTATTTTTAGTTAAAATACCGTATTTCAAACTTTAACATTAAATTTATTTTAAAACTTAATTTAAAGGGATAAACATAAAAATGATCATATTATTATCGGTAATATGTGTAAATATCTAATTTTTACCGGTTTACCAAAACGACTATCAAGTTCGAACTAAAAATTCAAGATTTTGTTAATATATATAGTGTTTTTTTCCTCTTTTGCATCAAATATTTAAAAAAAATTCTTTTAATCCATTAATTTGAAATGTTCATCGGAATTTGGACTTGTCCTTGGAGTTTAAAAGTAGTTTTTTCTCTTCGAAATGATTTGTTCGATATCCAAAACATATTTTTGTTTGAAAAATTCATTTATGTAATATAAAGTTAGTCCGAAATGAACTTATTTCGGATGGTGGTTATTTCAACAAATAGCTCAAAAATATCTACAAAGAGGTAAATTTATGCTTATGATGGTAATTTTTGTGATTATTCTCAAATTTTTTATGAAAGGATTTTTTTTGGTTTTCTTTCCAAGCCTAAAATATGTTAGGATCACCCTGTATATATAGATAATTGTGCAAATATACAACAATCAATTTTAGTATTCCACGATTAACCTCACACGTAGGTCTTAATGCAGCTTGACGTATGCCATGCCGGTTTACCACTTTTTAATATTTTAATTTGTATGCATATCATACAATACGTATTTGTTAATTAAAAAACTACAAGTATATCTGCTATATTAATCATACCTAAAACTTCCAAAAATGTTGATGGATAATTGGATATGGCCAATTCCACAATTTTATTAATATTAAAAACTTTTCGGTTTTGACATTATATCCAACTTGTGGACCTATACATTCTCACAATTTTAGAAAATAATATTATTAGTATATTTTTTATTTATAAAGACAGTTAATGATATTTTTTTTTAATCTTATATTTGGCATCTTCAATCCAAGTAAACCGTGAGATTCATATTAGAAATTTATATGAGAAATTAAATATTCCTACCTTTTAATCCTATCAAATTTTTTTATCCATTTAAACGATGACATATGTCATATTAGTATCCTAAAATATCATTAAATCTTATTAAATGAATATTAAATGATACAAATATTACAATTTCATTAGGTAATAGGATATATAGAACAAAAAATAAAAAGATATTTAATTTCTCAATTTATATATAAACCGAAATGAAAGCTCAATTTGAATTAGAAATTTACAAGATAAATTGGTAACGACTCTTACATGATTGAAAATTTTTTCGTACTTAAAACTATGAGATGTCACTTGATGTAATGTACACAGTATGTAGGGTATAATTAAAGACAAGTGAAATGTTACCCTCATTACATCTATTAAATATGGTGTCGTCGTTCGTCATTGTACAGACGATAAATTGTGAGCAACCTTAATAGTTAATATTTTTGGATGTGACCTTTTACTATGGGCGTACCGAGCTGTTAAGGGTGGACGTATTGACTAATGTCTAATGGTATAAGTATCCTATAATTTTCCAATTCTGCCGATTTGATTTTTTTTTTTTAAATATTTTTAATTCTTTTATTATTATTATTATTATTTTTATTATTATTATTATTATTATTATAATAATAATAATAATAATAATAATAATAATAATAATAATAAATTTCAATAACCATATAAAATTTGGACGACATTATAAAATTCGAACGACTATATAGAACAAAACAAAAACAAAGTTTGTCTTTATTTATCACGGATATTAATTAGTTCGGTATTACATTTGTGTGAAGCATTATGCAGATTGAAAACATTTAGTTGAGCAATTGTATACCCATTCTACCGAATATTCTGATGTGTATGTACAGAGGAGTCTGAAAAAAATATTAGGGATTGAATATGCTCATTGTTATTCAATCATTACATAATGGTTAGGTGAATTGCAATTTATCAATAGACGATAATGGTATTGGTTTGTTTCTAAAATAAAGACAAACTTTGGTTTTGTTCCATTTTATATAGTCGTTCGAATTTTATAATGTCATCTAAATTTATAATGTTGTCCAAATTTTAAAATGTCATCTGAATTTTAAAACGTTGTTTGAATTTTATATGGTTATCGAAATTTATTATAATAATAATAATAATAATAATAATAATAATAATAATAATAATAATATTAATATTAATAATAATAAGATTAAAAAAATAAAACAAAAGAAAAAACAAAAAAGGAAAGAAACAAAAAAAAAAAAAAAACAAAAAAAAAGAAAAAGAAACAAAAAAATGATGTCAAATAAAAAAAAATGATTGATTAGATTGATGTTAGGGGGATAAAATTGGTTAAGAATGATACTTATAGCACAACTCATTCAATCCATCTATCACATGACTTATTTTCTTTTAATTTTTTGATTTTCTTGCTTGTGTAGTAAACAACAATAGAGGATGTCGATTATTGAAGTTTATGGAGGTGGGTGAAGAAGACGATGACTGGATGGAGCAATAAATGTGTTCTTTCATGAGTGACCAACATCTATGAGGTAATCAACTTGTTAAATCAAGTGTTCTTCCATCTGATATTTAGGTATTTAACGACCATGCTGTTTAGAATAACATATTAGCGACTTGGGGCTAGGATTTACAATTAGGGAGTTATTAAGATCATGAGGATAAAGTAGATTCTTAACAAGAGTGGAGATGAATGTGATTGTGAATCGATCGTGTGTGATTTTACAAAAGATGAATGTGAATCTAAATGTATGTTTATCTACTTGTAGGTTTTTTTTCCACAGAGAGAGAGAGAGAGAGAGAGAGAAAGAGAGAGAGAGAGAGAGAGAGAGAGAGAGAGAGAGAGATTTTATTTTTGTTTTATTTTTAATTGTTGGTAACAAAAAATGAAAGAGAGAGAGAGAGAGAGAGAGTTAGAGAGAGAGGGAGAGAGAGAGAGAGAGAGAGAGAGCGAGAGAGAGATATTTTATTTTTGTTTTATTTTTAATTGTTGTTTAATTGTTAGTAACAAAAATGAAAAATAAAATAATAAGGGGCAAAATCATCAATACAAAAAAGTTTAAACCAAATTGGACCAAACTTGCAACAAAACCAAACTATTGGACCATCCTTGCGAGCCCAAATGCTTTTAGACCAAACTTGCTAGTTTTGACATACCACAGGGACCATTCTTGCAATTTTGTCTTTGACAAAATGTATAACATCCCAAAATCCAAGACCAAAAATTTCATTTTTAATTTAATAATTCATAAAACAAATTATTGAAAACATCATTATGCTATCTCTTATCATAAAAACCATAAGTCATATGTCTCAAAACAAATCATAATAATGTCAGAGTACAAATCCCAAGAACATCATCGTGCGGAAAATAGTGGTGTGATGCACTGCTGTCTTGCTGACTCCTTTCCCTTCGAAGAAGAAGTACCTAAAACCAAAACTGAAAACCGTAAGCACAAAGTTTAGTGAGTTCCCCCAACATACCACATACCATATAATCACATAAATCCTAACATATTTGGGTGTTGGCCTCTCCTTTGGTCTCTTTCAACTAGTAACCGCCTAGCATATATGGGTGCTGGCCTCCCCTTCTGTCTCTATCAACTGGTAACTGCTTAGAATATTAGGGTGTTGGCTACCCCTTCGATATCTTTCAACCGGTAACCGGGGACTATTTCACCCTTACCACTACCTAATAACACCCTAGCATATACATATAAAACATATACCGCCTAGCATATCTGGGTGCTGGCCTCCCCTTCGGTCTCTTTCAACCGGTAACTGGGGACTATTTCACCCCTACCACTATCATATAATAACATAACATACTAACATATAAAGCATAACAAATAGTGGTATACAAGACAATTATCACAAAGACAATCATCTCAACTATAATCAATACTAGTGAACCGGTATTGGTGCCTTCGACCCACTCCTACTGGAAGGTAACTCACCTCGCAAATCCAAGTGTCGAATCTCACGGCAAGGAATCCCCAACGGTTGCTGTAACATCCCAAAAATCGAGACCGAAATTTTTTGTTTTTAATTATAATACTTGTAAAATTGTTTGAGCAAAACATTACTGATATCACATCAAACCACAAAACCATAGTTACATGTTTCAAAAACCATAATGTCAAATAGTATAATCTCAGAGTACAATTCCCAGGGTTCTCAAATGCGGAATCATGTGTGTGTGATGTGTTGCTACCCTGCCGGCTCCTTCCTCTTAGATGAAGAGGTACCTGAAACCAAAACTAAAAACCGTAAGCACAAAGCTTAGTGAGTTCATGTAACATCCCAAGATTCAGGTACAACTATTCAATCCTCCTTCTTTTCCCTTGTTGTCAAGTTTAGCCCTTTAGAGGAAATATGTGGCAAATGAGTACGCTGGGCGTACTCATGTACTTATTATGGACGCGAAGTCGCCAAGGTACGTTGGGCGTATCCAGAGTTACGTCGGGCGTACCCGGCCCAGGTACAAAACCCTAATCTGACTTGTACACTATTTAAAGGGTGCTAAGGCTCATTTCTCAGCCTCCATATCAGTTAATGAAACCCTAAGAGAGAGCCTCTCATCGTTCTTTGTGAGTGTCTGAGTGTTGTTAGAGCTAATAGTGCATTGGTGACTTAGTGAAGAAGAAGGAAATGAGATTTTGGAGGCTAAAGATTGAAGTGCAAATTTGGATCTGAGATCTACAGAGAAAGGAGCTACACTTAGAGGTATAAAGTTCAAAACTTTCCTCTTCTTTTGGTTTGTTGTTGCATGTGCCATTTCTAGGGTTAAAAACCCCAAAGGTGGAGACTTTATGAGTGTAAGGTGCTCCATGGTCCGAGATCTGTCCCTTTTTAGTGGTATTAGTGGTTTAGATCCATAAAGTTTCCATCTTGGTTGTTGATATGAGGTCATGCATGAGTAATAAGCCTTCTAGAGTTAGAGAATGGAATATTATGGGAGTTGGTGACTTGTTCAGCCATCCAAAGGCTTAAAGTCATCAACTTTATGGATTAAGAGGCTTAGAAGTGGTCAGATCTAGAAGTTAAACGTGGCTCTTAATTGTTTAAGACCTTAAGAGCTAAAGGGATGTAGCAGGGGAGTACGCCGGGCGTAATCCCAATACACGCCGCGTACTGGATGGCGTTCCCCGATTATGAGAGGCAGTCGGGTACACTCAGCGTACACATCTGGTATGCACAGCGTAACCCGGAAAGTTGACTTTTGGTTGACTTTTAGGGTATGGTCTATAGTGGGGCCTTTTGAGTTATGAGAGGGGTAAAATGGTCTTTTACCCTTCTGAAGAGTGTCATAAGAGGACATAGTCTAGCCTTTGAGAGTTATATTAAATACGGTATTTATTTCATGTGATTAGGCGGAGGCTAGACCAGAGTTTACCGAGTTACCAGAAGTGAGTCTTCTCACTATACTTTACTTAAAGTGGTAAACAGAGTATGTGACAGTGTATTTCGAAGTTAGGAGCCAATGTTATTGCATGCTATTTATGTGTTATAATTATTGTGATATGTGATATGCATGATTCAGAGTTTACATAGTTAGGACCAGTGGGTCCATAGAGTTAGGACCTTTGGGTCCACAGAGTTAGGGCCAGAAGGCCCACAGAGAGTTGAGACTGGAGGGTCCCACTAAGACACATTGACCAGAGGGTCAAACAGAGTTATAGCCTTGAGCGGCTAATATGTGTTAGAGTGGTATTTTGGGGAACTCACTAAGCTTTATGCTTACAGTGTTATGTGTTATGTGTTTCAGGTACCAGTGATGAACGCGGGAAGGCGCCGACAAGATTCGTACACACATGGGATTTTATGTATTTCGATCTTGGGGAATGTTTTGTGAAACAAAGATATGATACAATGGCATTTTATTAATAAATGTGTTTGGAAAATGTGTTTTGAAAATGCGAAAAATTGTTTTAATTTATACAGTGTTACAAGTTGGTATCAGAGCCTTGGTTGAGGGATTCGGGTACACCTTCGGGCGTATCTGAACTCAAATTGAGGATTTGAGGAAATTTCGATAATAAAATAATTTTCAAAAGAGTAAAAAGAGCTTTCGAGACAAACAGAGCAGAGTCATGTGTACGAACAGCCAGCGCTCGAACGGTGATTTCATAAAATACCATTACAATAAGTGTTATGAGATATGATATGCTATGAGTTATATTATACATGATAGAGTAGACCAGGTATTCTTATTAGGACTAGAGTGGCCTGATATGTGATGCCTTAGTCTAGGAGTTTTGCTGCTAAGGATGCTTGAGAGTGTTTAGATAGCAGCGAGGAGCTTATGAGAGATCTGCTAGGGAGTAGCCTATGATTAGAGAGAGTAGAGTACTTAGGATTTGGGACTCTGGGAGGAGGACTTGGGGTAAATGCTGATTCGGTGTGGACGGTAGTATTGGGCCCGTACTACTGAAGACACCGGGTCGGTGCACAGTACAAGTAAGAATCCTTAGAGTACCAAGGAACAAGTAGGGTGGAGTATTCGAGTGTGAGTATACTCGAGCGAGTCCCTGATAATTTTATGTTGTATTTCAGAGAGAGATCATGGTTGGGAGACGCCACACACCAGAGAGCAGCGATACGAGTGACGAGGAGATCCGTAGGATCATCCATGAGGAGGTGGCTGCGGCCATCAGGGCAGAGATACCAAAGATGTTCAGGTCTATCAAGACCACACTAATAGAGAATTTTGATGAGAGATACATTGCTTTTTCTGAGGCTGCTGTTGCTGCTGCCACTGTAGCAATAACTGCGACTAGGCCGTAGGGTGGTGATGCGTTGTTATTCCGAGAGTTCAGCAACACAAAACCACCGGAGTTCGATGGGACCTAGGACCCGATTACGGTGATGAGGTGGATTTCAGACATAGAGGGGTGTTTCTTTATTTGCTCATCTCCAGAGCATTTGAGAGTCTGGTTGGCGCTGAACCAGCTTTGCTTGGGAACAAAGGACTGGTGGAAGTTTATGACGGCGCACTATACGCCTGCTGAGCTTGCTGCAGTGACCTGGGAGAGGTTCACTGCTATGTTCTGAGATGAGTACGTTCCCCAGGTGGAGAGGGAGCGTTTGGCCCAGGAGTTTCTGACCCTTAAGTAGGGTACTGAGTCTGTTACAGTGATTACGAGGATGTTCCATGAGCGGGCGATGTTCTGCCCAGAGCACGTGTCCTCCGAGCAGGCACGTATGAGTTGATATCTGAGCATTTTGAGGAGGGATATACGAGAGTTCGTGGCGAACTCGACGTATCGGACATTTGCTGAGCTTTAGGCAAATGCCCGGAAGAGGGAGATAGAGCTGGAGACCCAGGCTAGGGAGGAGGATGAGTCTCAGGGGAGGGATCGGCGACCAGCGCAGTCTCAGCCGGCAACCAAGCGGGCCAAGCCCGCTGATTCGAGATCTGGGAGTCAGAGGGGCCGCACTTGTGGAAAGTGCGGCAAGAGCCACGATGGGGGTGTGTAGAGCAGGGTCTTGCTACAAATGTGGCAAAGAGGGGCATATGGCCGAGGATTGCCCCAAGGGGTTTGCAGTATGTTTTCAGTGCAACCAGACCAGACACCGGAAGGCAGAGTGTCCACAGCTACAGGGATCAGCATAGGGAGCATCTCAGGGATCTGCCTCTGCTGCTATCAGAGCTACTGAGAGTCGGCCAGTGAAGGCCGAGGCACTGAAGGCACAAGGGAGAGCCTTTCAGTTGACCGCGGAGGAGGTTCGTGCAGCGCCCGATGTTGTGGCTGGTATGTATTCTTTCATGTATTTATTTTGATGTTGAGATATTGTGCTTATATTATGTTATGTGTATGTACTTTTCTTATGAGTTCTGTATCTACCTTGGTGTTTTTTGACTCGGGTGCGAGTCAGTCTTTTGTATCTTTGGCTTTTAGTCAGCACATCAGTGTTAGTCGAGAGGCAATGAGTCAACCTCTAAGAGTTTCCATAGCTATCGAGAGGGCGGTCTATGCCACATAGGTGATCTGAGGGTGTGTACTCGAGATTTTTGGTGTTGAATTCCCGATTGATTTAGTTCCTATTGCGATGGGAGATGTCTGTGTCATCGTGGGCATGGACTGGTTGAGCAGATTCAGAGCGGTTATCGACTGCGAGCGACAGTTGGTGACCATACGAGACCCTAGTGCGGGAGTTCTTACTGTGTACGGCGAGGGTACACGTTCGGGGTCGGCATTTTGTTCGGCCGCTAGAGTGAGACAGAGTCTACAGCAGGGATATAGTGGGTTTGTGGCGTATGTGATGGACGCGAGGGTTGATTCAGAGAGACCGAGGTCAGTTGATAAGGTTCCGATAGTGCGAGAGTTCCCGGATGTTTTCCTGGAGGAGTTGTCGGGTGTGCCTCCCGAGAGGCAGGTAGAGTTTTGTATTGATTTGGTTCCGGGGGCTGCGCCTATCGCTAAGGCACCCTATCGCCTTGCGCCTCCAGAGATGCAGGAGTTATCCTCGCAGCTTCAGGAGCTGTTGGGGAAGGGGTTTATTCGGCTGAGTAGTTCATCGTGGGGAGCACCTATCCTTTTTGTCAAGAAAAAGGATGGTTCACACCGGATGTGCATTGACTACCGGGAGTTGAACAAGCCGACGGTCAAGAACCGTTACCCCTTACCGAGGATCGACGATTTGTTCGATCAGTTGCAAGGAGCGTCTTGGTTTTCCAAGATTGATTTGAGGTCTGGATATCATCAAATGAGAGTACGAGATGAGGATATCCAGAAGACAGTGTTCGGGACTCGTTACGGGCACTACGAGTTCGTGGTGATGCCTTTCAGGCTCACCAATGCACCGACAACGTTCATGGATCTCATGAACAGAGTGTGCAGGCCGATGTTGGATCGCTCGGTCATGTTCATCAACGATATATTGGTGTATTCGAGATCCAGAGAGCAGCATGAGGAGCATTTGAGGGAGATCCTCGGGGTTTTGAGATCGGAGAGGCTTTATGCTAAATTCTCCAAGTGTGATTTCTGGTTACGAGAGGTCCAGTTCCTGGGGCACCTCGTTAACCAGAATGGGATATTGGTCGACCCGGCCAAGATTGAGGAAGTGATGAGTTGAGAGGTGCCGAGGTCCCTCACCAAGATCAGAAGTGTCTTAGGGTTGGCAGGCTACTACCGGAGATTTATCAGGGATTTCTCAAAGATCGCCGTGCCACTCACCAGGTTGACCCGGAAGGGTGTTGCTTTTTCTTGGGGCCCAGAGCAGCAGGCCTCCTTCGAGACACTTCGCCAGAGACTGTGCGAAGCCCCAGTGTTAGTCCTTCCGGAGGGGATGGAGGACTTTGTGGTGTATTGTGACGCGTCGATAACGGGGCTGGGAGCGGTGCTGATGCAGAGAGGGCATGTGATAACATACGCATTGAGGCAGCTGAAGCCTCATGAGACGAGGTATCCCACCCACAATCTAGAGTTGGGGGCAGTGGTGTTTGCCCTCAAGAGCTGGCGTCACTATCTGTATGGGATTCGGTGTACCATATACACGGACCACAAGAGTTTGAAGTACTTGATAGATCAGCCCAACCTGAATATGCGCCAGAGAAGATGGTTGGATGTGGTAAAGGATTATGATTTCAAGATCCTGTACCACCCGGGTAAGGCTAATGTGGTAGCCGATGCCCTGAGTCGTAGGGCAGAGAGCGCCCCGATACGAGACATTTCCATGAGATTAATAATGATGACTCCAGTGTTTGACACCATTCGAGGGGCCCAGGCTGAGGCCGTGAGACCAGAGAACTGTAAGAGAGAGCGGGTTATCGGGTAGGTATCAGAGTTCGTCACCGATAGCCGAGGGCTTATGACCTTTCAGAGTCAGATTTGGGTACCGTTTATGGGCGGAACGCGTACCATCTTGATGGAGGAGGTGCATAGATCGAGGTTTTCGATCCATCCCGGGGCCATTAAGATGTATTTGGACTTGAAGAGAGAGTATTGGTGGCCCTGTATGAAGAGGGATGTCGCGTGGTTTGTTGAAAGGTGCTTAACCTGTCGTAGGGTTAAGGCCGAGCACCAGAGACCGCATGGTAAGTTGCAACCGTTGGAGGTTCCCGAGTGGAAGTGAGAACAGATTACCATGGATTTTATCACCAAATTGCCGAGGACTGCTAGGGGCGTCGATGAAATTTGGGTGATTATGGACAGGTTGACGAAGAGCGCCCACTTCCTTGCTATCAGTGAGAGCTCTTCCGCTGAGAGGTTGGCAGAGTTGTACGTGAGAGAGGTGGTATCGCGGCATGGAGTACCGATCTCAATCGTCTCAGATCGAGATGTGCGTTTCACTTCCAGATTCTGGAAGAAATTTCATGAGGAATTGGGTACGAGGCTGCATTTTAGTACCGCATACCACCCACAGACTAACGAGCAGAGTGAGCGGATGATTCAGATGCTCGAGGACATGCTTCCAGCATGTGTATTGGACTTCGGAAGGAGTTGGGACATGTATTTACCCTTGGTAGAGTTTTCCTATAGCAAAAGCCATCATTTGAGCATCGGTATGCCACCCTTTGAGCTGTTGTATGGGGGGAGGTGTCGGACTCCCATTTGCTAGGGAGAGGTAGGGCAACGTGTGATGGGTAGTACAGAGATAGTGCTTTAGATGACAGAGCAGATACAGCAGGTCAGACAGAGGTTGTTAACCGCTCAGAGTCGTCAGAAGAGTTATGCGGATAGGCGTCGGTCCGAGCTTGAGTTTCACGTCGGAGATTTTGTGCTCCTAAAGGTATCTCCTTGCAAAGGAGTGATCCGGTTCAAGAAGAGGGGCAAGCTAGGGCCCCGGTATATTGGTCCGTTTAGAGTGATCGCGAGAGTGGGCAGGGTAGCATATCGTTTGGAGCTACCTGCGGAGTTGAGCCAGATTCATGACACCTTCCATGTGTCCCAGCTGCAAAAGTGTGTAGCCGACAAGTCGGCAGTGGTGCCAATGGAGGATATTCAGGTGGATGCGAGCCTGAATTATGTTGAAAGGCCAATCGCAATTATGCATCGAAGGATCAAGGTTCTGAGGAACAAGGAGGTGCCCCTGGTTCAGGTTCAGTGGCAACATCGTAGGGGGTTCGAGCTGACTTGGGAGACAGAGTCAAAAATGCGGGACCAACATCCGAAGTTGTTTTCAGTATGAGACTTCGAGGGCGAGGTCTGGTTCTAGTGGGGGAGAATTGTAACATCCCAAGATTCAGGTACAACTATCCTCCTTCTTTTCCCTTGTTGTCAAGTTTAGCCCTTTAGAGGAAATATGTGGCAAATGAGTACGCTGGGCGTACTCGGGAGTATGCTGGGCGTACTCAGGAGTATGCTGCGTGTACTCATGCGCTTATTATGGACGCAGAGTCACCAAGGTACACTGGGCGTACCCGGCCCAGGTACAAAACCCTAATCTGACTTGTGCACTATTTAAAGGGTGCTAAGGCTCATTTCTCAGCCTCCATATCAGTGAATGAAACCCTAAGAGAGAGCCTCCCATCGTTCTTTGTGAGTGTGTGAGTGTTGTTGGAGCAAATAGTGCATTGTTGACTTAGTGAAGAAGAAGGAAGTGAGCTTTTGGAGGCTAAAGCTTGAAGTGAAAATTTGGATCTGAGATCTACAGAGAAAGGAGCTACACTTAGAGGTATAAAGTTCAAAACTTTCCTCTTCTTTTGGTTTGTTGTTGCATGTGCCATTTGTAGGGTTAAAAACCCCAAAGGTGGAGACTTTATGAGTGTATGGTGCTCCATGGTCCGAGATCTGTCCCTTTTCAGTGGTATTAGTGGTTTAGATCCATAAAGTTTCCATCTTGGTTGTTGATATGAGGTCATGCATGAGTAATAAGCCTTCTAGAGTTAGAGAATGGAATATTATGGGAGTTGGTGACATGTTCAGCCATGCAAAGACTTAAAGTCATCAAGTTTATGGATTAAGAGGCTTGAAAGTGGTCAGATCTAAAGTTGGATATGGGTTTTAACTGTTTAAGATCTCAAGAGCTAAAGGGCTGAAGCAGGGGAGTACGCCGGGCGTAATCCCAGTACACGCCGCGTACTGGATGGCGTTCTCCGATTCTGAGAGGCAGCCGGGTACGCTCAGCGTACACATCTGGTACGCGCAGCGTAACCCGAAAAGTTGACTTTTGGTTGACTTTTAGGGTATGGTGTATAGTGGGGCCTTTTGAGTTATGAGATGGGCAAAATGGTCTTTTACCCTTCAGAAGAGTGTCATAAGAGGACATAGTCTAGCCTTTGAGAGTTATATTAAATAGGGTATTTATTTCATGTGATTAGGCGTAGGCTAGACCAGCATTTACCGAGTCAGAGATTTACCGAGTTACTAGAAGTGAGTCTTCTCACTATACTTTACTTAAAGTGGTAAACAGAGTATGTGACAATGTATTTCAGAGTTAGGAGTCAGTGTATTTGCATGCTATTTATGTGTTATAATTACTGTGATATGTGATATGCATGATTCAGAGTTTACAGAGTTAGGACCAGTGGGTCCATAGAGTTAGGACCTTTGGGTCTACAGAGTTAGGGCCAGAGAGTTGGGACTGGAGGGTCCTACTGAGACACATTGACCAGAGGGTCAAACAGAGTTATAGCATCGAGCAGCTAATATGTGTTAGAGTGGTATTTTTGGGAACTCACTAAGCTTTATGCTTAAAGTGTTGTGTGTTATGTGTTTCAGGTACCAGTGATGAACGCGGGAAGGCGCCGACATGATTCGTACGCACATGGGATTTTATGTATTTCGATCTTGGGGGAATGTTTTGTGAAAAAAAGATATGATACAATGGCATTTTATTAATAAAAGTGTTTGGAAAATGTGTTTTGAAAATGCGAAAAGTTGTTTTAATTTATACAGTGTTACAGTTCCCCCATCATACCACATATTATACATCCATACATACTTCCAGGCAGTTCTAGGGTGACCGACCTACCGATTTCAAGCCATCTGTGGTGCTGACCTACCCATGTCAACCCATTTTGGGTGTTGACCTACCCGTGTCAGTCCATTCTGGCGTGCCTGCCTACCCTCCGGTTTGTCTCGCCTGGTCACGGGGACTATTTCAACCCTACTACTATCAAATAATAATATATCATAATGAAGTTTTAAGACATATCCGGGGTGTCTGACCTACACTTCGGTCCTAACGACCGAATCGGGGACTATTCCCCCTCCTACCACCACTGTCACATAGAACATGTCATACTGGCACACAGAACACATAAAATAAGAGTAACCCATACAATTATCACATAGACAATCATCTCCACTGTAATCAACTAATAGTGGGTCGGCCTTGGTGCCTTAGACCCACTTCTACTGGAAGGTAACTCACCTTAATGTCGTGTAGTGTCTGCACTCTCCTCGGTATGGAAATCAAATCTTCTCAACTCCTCGATCCCTACGCAACATCCTTTCTAAGTTACCATTTCATACTCATAACCCGTACTTGGTTCAACTAGAGCCCAAGTTAAAGTCAAGGTCAAAACCTTGGTTAAAGTTAACATCTGGTTGACTCGACTCGCCGAGTTAGTCCACCAACTCGCCGAGTCCCCACGTCCACAAAAGGGTACAATCTCACGACAAGGTATTGGTGCCTTCGACCCACTCCTACTGGAAGGTAACTCACCTCGCAAATCTAATTGTTGAATCTCACGGCAAGGAATCCCCAACGGCTACTGTAACATCCCAAAAATCGAGACCGAATTTTTTTGTTTTTAATTACAATACTTGTAAAAGTGTTTGATCAAAACATTACTGAAGTTTTCAGACTATTTCAACCCTACTACTATCACATAATAGTATATCATAATGAAGTTTTCAGACATATCTGGGGTGTCCGACCTACCCTTCGGTCCTAACGACAGAATCGGGGACTATTCCCCCTCCTACCACCACTGTCACATAAAACATATCATACTGGCACATAGAACACATAAAATAATAGAAAACCATAAAATTATCACATAGACAATCATCTCAACTATAATCAACTAATTGTGGGTCAGCCTTGGTGCCTTAGACCCATTTCTACTGGAAGGTAACTCACCTCAATTTCGTGTAGTTTCTGCACTGTCCTCGGTATGGAAATTAAACCTTCTCGACTCCTCGATCCCTACACAACATCCTTTCAGATTACCATTTCATACTCATAACCCCTACCTGGTTCAACTCAATCCTAAGTTAAAGTCAAGGTCAAAATCTTGGTCAAAGTCAACATTGGTCAAAGTTAACATCTGGTTGACTTGACTCACCGAGTTGGTCCACCAACTCGCCGAGTCCCCACGTCCAATAAAGGGTACCATCTCACGACAAGGTATTTGTTCCTTCGACCCACTCCTACTGGAAGTTAACTCACCTCGCAAATCTAATTGGTGAATCTCACAGCAAGGAATCCCCAACGGCTGCTGTAACATCCTAAAAATCGAGACCGAAATTTTTTGTTTTTAATTATAATACTTGTAAAATTGTTTGAGCTAAACATTACTGATATCACATCAAACCACAAAAACATAGTTACATGTTTCAAAAACCATAATGTCAAATAGTATAATGTCAGAGTAAATTCCTAGGGTTCTCAAATGCGGAATCATGTGTGTGCGATGTGCTGCTACCCTGTCGGCTCCTTCCCTTTAGATGAAGAGGTACCTGAAACCAAAATTGAAAACCGTAAGCACAAAGCTTAGTGAGTTCCCCCATCATACCACATACTATACAACCATACATACTTCCGGGCAGTTCTGGGGTGACCGACCTACCCATGTCAAGCCATTCTGGGATGCTGACCTACCCATGTCAAGCCATTTTGGGTGTTGACCTACCCGTGTTAGGCCATTATGGGGTGCCTGCCTACCCTCCGGTCTGTCTCGCCCGGTCACGGGGACTATTTCAACCCTACTACTATCACATAATAATATATCATAATGAAGTTTTCGGACATATCCGGGGTGTCCGACCTACCCTTTAGTCCCAATGACCGAATCGGGGACTATTCCCCCTCCTACCACCGCTGTCAGATAGAACATATCATACTGGCACATAGAACAATAATTTTTAACAAACCATACAATTATCACATAGAAAATCATCTCCCTTATAATAAACTAATAGTGGGTCAGCCTTGGTGCCTTAGACCCACTTCTACTGGAAGGTAACTCACCTCAATGTCGTGTAGTATATGCACTGTCCTCGGTATGGATTTCAATTCTTCTCGATTCCTCGATCCCTACACAACGTCCTTTCTAAGTTACCATTTCATACTCATAAGCCCTACCTGGTTCAACTCAAGCCCAAGTTAAAGTCAAGGCCAAAGCCTTGGTCAAAGTCATCATTAGTCAAAGTTAACATCTGTTTGACTCGACTCGCCGAGTTGGTCCACCAACTCGCCGAGTCCCCACGTCCACAAAAGGGTACAATCTCATGACAAGGGATTTGTTCTTTCGACCCACTCCTACTGGAAGGTAACTCACCTTACAAATCTAATTGTCGAATCTCACGGCAAGGAATCCCTAACGGCTGGTGTAACATCCTAAAAATCGAGACCGAAATTTTTTGTTTTTAATAATAATACTTCTAAAATTGTTTGAGCAAAGCATTACTGATATCACATCAATCCACAAAACCATAGTTACATGTTTCAAAAACCATAATGTCAAATAGTATAATGTCAGAGTGCAATTCCCAGGGTTCTCAAATGCAGAATCATGTGTGTGCGATGTGCTGCTACCCTGCCGACTCCTTCCCTTTAGATGAAGAGGTACCTGAAACCAAAACTGCAAACCGTAAGCACAAAGCTTAGTGAGTTCCCCCATCATACCACATACTATACAACCATACATACTGCCGAACAGTTCTGGGGTGACCGGCCTACCTATGTCAAGCCATTCTGGGGTGCTGACCTACCCATGTCAAGCCATTTTGGGTGCTGACCTACCCGTGTCAGGCCATTCTGGGGTGCCTGCCTAGCCTCCAGTCGGTCTCACCCGGTCACGAGGACTATTTCAACCCTACTACTATCACATAATAATATATCATAATGAAGTTTTCAGACATATCTAGGGTGTCCGACCTACCCTTCGGTCCTAACGACCGAATCGGGGACTATTCCCCCTCCTACCACCACTGTCACATAGAACATATCATACTGGCACATTGAACACATAAAATAATAGCAAACCATACAATTATCACATAGACAATCATCTCCACTGTAATCAACTAATATTGGGTCGGCCTTGGTGCCTTAGACCTACTTCTACTGGAAGGTAACTCACCTCAATGTCGTGTAGTGTCTCCACTATCCTCGGTATGGAAATAAAATCTTCTCGACTCCTCGATTGTAAGTCCCCAAAATTGCTTGTGTATCATTCAAATCCAATTGATGGTGCGAAATCCTAATCAATTGGATGATGTCAGATCAATATAGAAGAGAATGAGAAGAAGAAGAAGATGAATCTATGATGTATTCAATATGAATTATGCTCCTTACAATAGATTCTCTCACACACACACACACACTTCTTCTTCGCTCTAACTTTCTCTCTCTTTTCTTTTTCTCAACCGTACACTCATATGCACTCTACTATTTAAATGGACCTCCGGCCATACACATGTGTACAACCGCACATCCTGTGTACGGCCGCACACAGGGTGTGCGGCCGTACACACAAACCGCAAACACATACAACATTACATAAAAATATATTTTCCTAGAAAAGCTAAGTATAAACCATATTTTTGACCCAACAATCTCCCCTTGGTTTATAACTTTCTTTTCTAATTGACCCAACAAGCTCCCCCTAAAAAGTAGCTGGCTATTTCTTGTTAATCTTCATTGGGAGCTTGGCTTCAGCATTAATCTTCAAATTCTTTACAACTTCAAGATGAACTTGATGAATCTTCAATGAATGACTTCATCTTGAGCGGTTGGGTTTTTCTTCAAAATTTGACATTGAACGCACGTTGGGTGAGGAGGCTTTTTGAAAAGATTCTTGAAAGATAGCTCTTTCAGCTTGAGAATCATCAGGGAGAACATCAGAGAGAAATAATCTTCTGGATCACTTCAGCAGGTTTAAGATAGCAACAGACTGATTGAGGAGGCTTCAATGCAATCCGTCACATAATCTTCAATTTCAGCTTCACCTTGCTTCTGGGGTTGACAAATTGAATGTCGAAAGAATAATCTTCATTTCTTGCTCCTTCGAATGCGAATTCTTCGATGATCACAGATGAAGCTTTGGCTCAAAAATCTCGATACAGTCTCCACAAGTCTCATCTACATCTGAAATCACTTTTCAAGACAAAACAAAACTAAAAGAAAAATTAGCACACAAAAAATATTTTTGGATTTTTGATATTTTCTGAAAAAAATTAAAACAAAAATAAAAATATTTTTGGATTTTCTGATTTTTCTGAACAATAAATAAAACAGAAATAACACTCTTTTTGTATTTTTAAATTTTTCTGATTTTTCTTTGATTTTTTTTTATTTTTGAATTTTTCTGATTTTTTTTAATTTTTAATTCTCCCCTAATATTTAAATTAGAAGAAACTATGACAAATTTAACAAAAATAAAAATGATATCTAACTTTAAGAGAGATTTGGGATCAAAGTTTTTAGATAGCCTTTATCCACTTATCGGTACCTTTCGTCTTCACATCTTTGTCTGGTCGATCGTCGGTATTGTTGTCCACTTAAACACGAAAAATTGTGACAAATTTAGGACATACTATTTGTTACAAGACAGGTGAACTTAAGTTCCTAAAAATTATATCTGATCCTAATTTCTTAGATACTATATCTTAAGGACCATTCATCTGACGACGACTAGGGATATTGTTATCCACCTAAATTGAGCAGCGAGATCTATAGACAATTTGTATGTGTTTAATTTTAAGTGTACTAGAACGTGTTTCCCGCTTCCTGATATGCCCCAGCCATCAAGAACTTCCAGAGTACTCCTTACACCGGGTGAGCAGACAACCATTCAGAGAGAGGATAGATTCAGAATTCTATTACTTATTATTTATTACTTCAGAGGGGTTGAGAAGTAGAAGGTTGCATATGCTGTGTACCAGGTCGGATTAGCAGTCACGCAAAGGAGACAGCATATGGCTAACAGATAAGAAGTCTTTCACATATATAACCTGCAGAGAAATAGAGTTGCATATGTTGTGTACCAGGTCGGATTAGCAGTCGCGCAAAGGAGACAACATATGGCTAACAGATAAGAAGTCTTTCACATATATAACCTGCAGAGAAATAGAGTTGCATATGTTGTGTACCAGGTCGGATTGGAAGTCACGCAGAGGAGACAACATATGACTAACAGACGGAAAGAAAGAAAATGATATTCTACAGACCTAATTTATCGGAATTTACCAGTCACCCCATCCAACCGGAATCAAGGACAGAATCCGCACATCGAGGAAAAGTTAAGCCACGGTTCCAAGTACGGGTTCAATTAATGTGACGAGTAGATTCCCATATATATCTCCCTGCTCAACCTATCCAAGCGTCGTATTGTCATGCTAAACGGAACTATCTAGGTCAAGATTTGTCAAGTCATTTGGTTTCCTAAGTTCAATTCTGCCTAGTCATGTCCATTTAGAATCTTTCGTGCCTACCGACACATCAAACCAGTGCATAGACCCTTCAACTTTGGGTACGTTACGCAGACTCAGGTTGCCTGTTATCACATTATCATATCACTTCCCAAAACATATCCCTCAAGCACATTCCATAAGCAACATATTATATATTTTTTTTAATTTTTTTTAAAATTTTCTAATTTTTATTTTGTTTTTATTTCTCCCCCTAAATTTGTGCATAGGAGAGAAACGAAAGTAAATGTGCAAATGTAAACTATCCGAAAACAAAAATTTGTCTTTAAAGCGAATCAGCTTAAGAAAAAATCAGGAGTATAGAGAAGAAAACTCAAACCGTAAGTCACCGATTGAATTTTCATTAAGCACAAACCCCATGTGATCCCTTCCTTTCTTCCCTTCCCGCAAAGGACACATACTCTCAAACAAATTTCTGAATGTTGTACAGTTGAGAGATGTCCCCTATCAAGTGCCATGAACAGCCACTACCAACAAACCGAAGTCTGATGATATGCCTCCATAGCTGCTCCGACACAGAGCGGGATCAGTTGGTCTTTGGAACCCAGTCCATTTTGAAACTGGGTCGACCTTTGTTATCCTTGCACGATACTCTCTCCCATGACATATCCTGTTTATCACACACAAAAGATGAAGAAATATTAGAGTCATTAGTTGATTTGGGAGAGTGAGCCTTTGGAACCCATTTGTAGTTGGGTTTAACCCATTTCTTTTTCGATCTGATGGGTGGCTCAACACTTGCTTTTGAACTTGATGTCGGCCGTTGAGATGATTTTGATTTTGGCTTCACGGGAGCATCTCTTGGATTGGGCTTCTTGGCTGACATTCCCTTCTTGCCCTTGGGATTTGAATTCTTGGCCTTCTTGGCATTCCAATCGTCAATGTCTGATCGTGATCTCGAGGGGTATCTTTTGGAGTATCTCCCTCTTGGCGCGTTTTGCCAGCCTTGTGCATAATAAGGAACGTATGCGCGATTTGGACAATTTCGGGCAATATGACCAGGTGTTCCACAGTGAAAACAAGCCTTTTTCTTCACTGGGAAATTGTTTCTTCCTGCCCCTGGTGGCGTGTCCTTGCCTCGTTTCTGATTGTTCCCACACGCACAGTTGCAACAGGTCGACTGTTTCACTTTGGTGGCCTGTACTTCTCAACAGCAGGTTGATCAGAAGCAACTGAGTTCGAAGCAACAGATTCAAAGTTCAAGGAGTCATTGGTGTGTTCAATAGTTTTCTCCTTGTTCTCATCCTCTATTACTTTACCTATACAAGAGGTAGAATCATTAGTATTGTTCAGCTCAGCACCCTCAGTTGGCCCTGATTGTTCAGTCTTAACTGAACCTGGAGTAGGGGTTTGGCCATACTGAGCAGGCATTTCTTCCTCATTGGTCTCAAAGGGTGGGTTATAATTGTGATTAAAAGGAGGTGGCACACTGTGACACCCTAGACCCTTGGTTTGATTATATTTAAAACTCAATTGATTTTTTACTAAGGACTCGACTGTCTTACTTGATGCAACATAATTTTTGAAACTAACATCTGTTTTTCCATACTTTATTTTCAAAGCATCAAGTTCTTCAGTTACAGCAGCAAGTTTGCGTTTAATGTGATCATAATTTTCACACATGTTGCTGTACTCTTCTTGTAATTTCCAAAAGTCCTTACTCTTGGCCTCTAATTGAGCTTTTAAAGGTTTCTGACCTTTCCTTAGATTATAGCCTTCGTATTTGAGGTCCTCATTTTCTCTTTTTAATAAATCAATTTGTTTGCGAAGAAATTTAATCGTAGCTTTACAAGATTGAGTATGTGAAACTTCATTTACCGGAATTGATGTGGAACTCATTTTGTTTCTTTTTTTAAAATTCTTTTTTTATATATTTTTAATTTCCCTTTGACTTAAAAACCGAGAAAGTCAACCTTAAAAGTCAAATTTAAAAAGTCAAACTCAAAAGTCAAACTTGAAAAGTCAAACCGAAAAGCCAAATTTGAAAAATTAAAAGTCAAACGAGAAAGTCAAAATTTAAAGTCAAGGTCAACTTTTAAAAGTCAAAGTCAAAATTTTAAGTAAAAAGTCAAAAATAAAAGTTAAAATTTAAAAACTAAAATTTTGGTTGAAAATGGAATTTTAAAAAATAAAATTTTTAATTTTTGGGCTGATTTTGTCAAATTGTGAAAGTTTGGAACCGAATGGGATTCTTTAAGAAGAAAAAACGGGAGTTAAATAACAAGATTCTGGCTAGAAGAGATGGTAAGTCGCTTGGATGTTGGACCAAGGGACCTGGGTTCGAATCCCGACAGCCCCAATTCCCGTTTCGTTTTTCTATGCGAAGGCTGCTAAGCGAGGACGAAGTCGCGAAGCCGAGACCGATGCTGCTGAGCTGTGAATCAGATGCGAGACCGAGGCGAAGGAGCTGGACCGCACACGTCCGAGTCGCACACACTGAGCCGCACACCTTCAACCAGCAGCACTCCTTCAACCGGGCCGCACACCTTCAACAGATTCACGAAAAAAACGATGTTTTTCACCCTTTTTTGCTCTAAAACTCGATCAAAAACTCGTTTTTATGAAAAATACAAAAAAGTAACCCCCCTTATTTTTGCAAGATCTATCCAAAAACGCTATTCTCTTTTCAAAATAGGATCAAATAAGCTCCAGATCTGGAAAAATTGATTGATACAAGCAAGCTTTGATACCAATTGTAAGTCCCCAAAATTGCTTGTGTATCATTCAGATCCAATTGATGGTGTGGAATCCCAATCAATTGGATGATGTTAGATCAATATAGAAGAGAATGAGAAGAAGAAGAAGATGAATCTATGATGTATTCAATATGAATTATGCTCATTACAATAGATTCTCTCTCACACACACACACTTCTTCTTCTCTCAAACTTTCTCTCTCTTCTCTTTTTCTCAACCGTACACTCACATGCACTCCTCTATTAAAATGACCTCCGGCCTTACACATGTGTATTGCCGCACACCCTGTGTACGGCCGTACACACAAACTGCAAACACATACAACATTACATAAAAATATATTTTCCTAGAAAAGCAAAGTATAAACCATATTTTTGACCCAACATCGATCCATACACAACATCCTTTCTAAGTTACCAATTATACACATAACCCCTACCTGGTTCAACTCAAGCCCAAGTTAAAGTCAAGGTCAAAACCTTTGTCAAAGTCAACATTGGTCAAAGTTAACATCTGGTTTACTCGACTCGATGAGATGGTCCACCAACTCGCCAAGTCCCCACATCCACAAAAGGGTACAATCTCACGACAAGGTATTGGTGCCTTCGACCCACTCCTAATGGAAGGTAACTCACCTGTCAAATCTAGTTGTCGAATCTCATGACAAGGAATCCCGAACGACTGCTGTAACATTCCAAAACTTGAGACCGATAATTTTTGTTTTTAATTATAATACTTGTAAAATTGTTTGAGCAAAACATTACGGATATCACATCAAACCACAAAACCATAGTTACTTGTTTCAAAAACCATAAGATGAAATAGTATAATGTCAGAGTACAATTCCCAGGGTTCTCAAATGCGGAATCATGTGTGTGCGATGTGCTGCTACCCAGCCGACTCCTTCCCCTTAGATAAAGAGGTACCTGAAACCAAAACTGAACACCGTAAGCACAAAGCTTAGTGAGTTCCCTCATCATACCACATACTATACAACCATACATACTGCTGGGCAGTTTTGGGGTGACCGACCTACCCATTTCAAGCCATTCTGGGGGGCTGACCTACCCATGTCAAGCCATTTTGGGTGCTGAACTACCCGCGTCAGGCCATTCTGGGATGCCTGCCTACCCTCCGGTCTGTCTCGCCCGGTCACGGGGACTATTTCAACCCTACTACTATCACATAATAATATCTCATAATGAAGTTTTCAGACATATCTAGGGTGTCCGACCTACCCTTCGGTCCTAACGACCGAATCGGGGACTATTCCCCCTCCTACCACCACTGTCACATAGAACATATCATACTGGCACATAGAACACATAAAATAATAGCAAACCATACAATTATCACATAGACAATCATCTCCACTGTTGGGTCGTGTTTTGTTAAGTATTGCATCAATCGGGCTCGTTTATTAGTCCAATTTTGTATCTCCGGTATGGGCCTTTCCATCCGTGAGCTTGTTAGGGTTTATTATAAATATAGGTGCTTGCATGCATCCTAGAAAAACGATAGAAACAATAGTATCGAAAGAATAGATTGATCAGAGAAGTTTTATTATCGTTCTGTAACCCTAAATCCTCTACAACGGAAGTTCTTAGTCGAGCTCTGCTGAGGATTGTTTGAATTAATCATTCGACATATTTTGATCCATACTTGTCTTGTTTATTGTTTTGTGTTCATCATAATTCCTGTTACAAAGATCTAATCGATCTTCAAGTTTATTTAATAACTTATCAATTGGTATCAGAGCAGGAGGCTATGTAATTCATACACATCTTTTCTGTGAAAAAGGTTGCGACTAGGGTTATTCCGCATTAACTAATTTTTATTGAGCCGTCATCCCATAATTGACGTTACTCAACATTTATTTGTGTTGCCCTAATTTAATACATTACAAGTCTGATCTTTTAAACAGGTTATTCGATCAAGCATGGATGAGTCACAATCCAATCCCATTAACATCTTAAACAGTATTGGATCAACGACAAAGATTCCCATCCTTTATACCCAGGATTACGAAGTCTGGGCGCATCACTTTGAAGATTATGTCATCGGATCTGAGGACAATGGTTATCTCATCTGGGAAGCAATCGTTTCTGGACCATTCGCTCATTCAACAACTTCAAGAATTATTAAAACTTAGAAGGAATACAATGATCTTTTGAAAGATGTTAAAGATATTGCTCAAGACGAAAAAGATAAATTTCAGTGCAATATTAAAGCATTGAGATTAATCAGATTCACTCTTCAATCTGACACTTTCTGGCTGGTGAGTTCATGCACAACTGCCAAAGAAATATGGGATAGGCTACGAGAACTGTATTCTACGGACGAGGATCTTGAGCATTCCATTCAAACCTTGCTTCTATCCGAGTTTGGTGAATTCAAGCAGAGTCCTGAAGAAACTGTAACTCAGACATTCGATCGCTTCAATCATCTTCTTAGTAAGATGATTAAACATGATATTGAAAGGAAGTTGATTGAACAAAAGGTTACTTTTTTAAACGGTCTCAGATCTGAGTGGAGAGCGGTTGTGTCCACTGTTAAAGCGCATGAGAAATTCAAATCTTACTCTTTGGCGAAAATGGTAGGCATTCTGAAATCTCAAGAAAAGATTGTGTTACAGGAGAAAAATGTGGTCTCAAGCTTGGGTTCATTGGCCCTTCTGTCCAAAAGCAAAGCTGTGATGGATGATGAAGACCTCAACCTAGAGGATTATGACCTTACCTCTGAAGACTATGCAATGATTGTGTCAAACCCAAAAAGGTTCATCAAGAAGAGGTTCCCCACCAATAAGAACCAAAATTGGCAGGGAAGTTATAGTTCTGAAAAGGTCAGGGAAGAACCGAAGGCAGAAGAACCAAAGAAGGAACCGAAAGCTGAAGGAGATTCGGGAGTGAGCTGCTATTATTGTGGAGGAAAGAACCACTATGCCAAAGATTGTGTCCTTAAGAAAATGGCAGAAAAGGATGAGGAGAAAGACGAAGAAGCTGTCTTGTTGAAAAAGCTGGAAGAGATCAAAAGAAAGAAATCTACTGCTAACCCTTCTATGAATGCTTTAATTGTGCAGGGTTCGGTAGCAGATGATGAGTTCGGTGGCATGGAGGTCTGGTCAACCGATTCTAAGGATGATGAAGTCAGGAAGCCATCTCATGGAAAGGCTTATGTGGCGAAAGATGAGGGTAGCGGTGGAAAATGCTTGATGGTGTCTGATGTATCTCAGATGAGGGGATACAACACGGATGGTGGGAATGAAGACACAAAGGAGCGAGAGGACTTGTGCTTCACAGCAAAACTGCTCAGCATGCAGTTCAACGAACTTGATGAATTAATCAAGAAGGTACAATCCGTTTTTATTGCATTCAAAGTCCCACAAAGTTCATATGAAAAAGAATTAAAAAATGTTAATTCAAGAATCTCTCATCTAGACAGCATTTTAACTCAAACACGAGTCACCAATTCTAACCTAACTGACCAAATAAGCAGGGTGTCTTCATAGAGTGAGGAACGGAGGATGTGGATCGAACTGAAGGAGTCGGAGTTAATCAAAACCAAGGACGAAAACATTTATTTGCAAAGAGACAATTTAAAACGTTTAAAACAGAGAAATGTCTTTTGTTTAATTGCTAAGCGTCTTTATACTAATATCACTCAGCTTCATTTGGACTGTGAAATAGGGCAGAAAATTCATCGCATGATTTTTCCCTTCCTTGAGTTTAAGGAGGATGAAATTGATGCTGAAGCATATAATTGTGAAAGTGTTGTTTCGTCTGAGGATGTTAATCCGACATATATGTATGGTCTAGAGAAAATCGAATCTTTCATAAAGTCCAAAGACCATAAGGACATGCTGAAAAACCTTTTGGATGAAAATGATAAACTGAAACTAAGGACCGAAACCATACAAAAATTTGACTCATTGAATGCCAACTTGAGCTCAGAAAATAAAATTGATGTTGAAAATGCATCTGAGCTTAATGAGGACGACAATATGAGTGAAATTTCTGTAGAGGACACAGTTGATTGTTCAGAATTTGTCAAGAGCGAACCCGAAAACCACAAGAATCTCATTTCAGAAAATTCAGTGGAGTTTGCTCGTTTGTCCCAACAAAAGTCCTCGATCCTTGCAGAAAAGGCAGTAGTATGTCAAAAGGTAAGGACAACTCCAAATCAGGTGTATAAGGTCACAGGCGTAACCGAACATCAGACTGCCGAACTCACAGCCATTGTAAACGAAGATAATGCTGATGGCTGCGATGAGTTCTTCTGGTCAGCTCCTATCGACAATGCTGACGAAACAGTTGGTCTGTCAGAAAGGACAACATGGAAAACCAAAGGCAGATATGTGCCAGAACCTTTGAACAAGCCTGATAGCTTCGACGTACCAAGTACTAGTGGTACAAAAGATGTTCCTGAAGAAAAAGGAATTCCTGCAAAAGAAGTCACTCCTTTAAGCGAAACATCATCAGTTCAAAGTGAACCAGCTGACGGAAAGCAAAAACGAAAAGCGAATATCCATCATCAGCCGAAGCAGGTGAGAAATCAAAAACAACAAAGGAATCAGAGATACAAGAAGAATCTCTCTGAAAGAAAACAGTTTTGGCAATCTCAAAACGCCTATTTCTCTTATCGTGACAGAAATTTAAAGTCAGAGAAAAACACTGTAAGGTCAAAAGAAAGTCAAAACAACCGAAAGGATACATTCAGTTCTGAAAAATTTGACAACCGAAAGCAAAGGTTCGGTTCGGAGAACACTATCAACCAAAAGCAAAGGTTCGGTTTAGAGAACACTATCAACCGAAAGCAAAGGTTCGGTTCAGAGAAAACCATCTACCGAAAGCAAAGGTTCGGTTCAGAGAGAAAAAGCGACCAAAATTCTAGGTTCGGTCCCACTAATGATCAAAAACAAAAGGGTCACCTAGAATCTCAAGTCAAGAAATCATCTCAGTCTAAATTCTCTCATTCTAACTCTTCAAATTCTTCTAATTCCTCTCACCCCCATTCTAAATTCTATTCTGTTCGCTCTCAAAATCCTAAATCTTCAACATATCTAAAAGGAAAATCGAAGGTTTCATCAATCGAAACAAATCAAAATCATCCCACAATCCAAAAACCTAAAACGGAATCCAAACCAAAAGCAACAAATCCCAATAAAATTAAGGTTTTCACCATCAAAAAGAAAGATGAGACAACACTAATAAAAAGAACATATCTTGTTGACATTTCTCTTACTATTCCTGTTCCTGTGAAAGGCTCACGTAGACCCAAGAAACTTTGGGTTCCTAAATCTGCTTAATTTTTGTAGGTCATCAGTGACAAGCAGTTTGATGAAGAATGGTATATTGACATTGGCTGCTCACGTCACATGATAGGAAGGAAGGAAGAGCTGAGAGAATTTCGGTCTCTTTCAAACGGTGGAAATGTCAAGTTCGGGAACAACTCCTTCGGCACCATAAAAGGCTATGGAATGATCACAAACGGTGATTTCACGATTAGGAAGGTTGCATACGTAGAAGGACTACAACATAACCTCATCAGTGTATCTCAGCTTGTTGGAGGTACCGGTCTCAAGGTTTCCTTCGACGATAAGGGTTCGGAAATAATTGAGAAGAAGATGAAAAGAGTTATTCTCAAATCGGAGTGCAAAGGTGAAATGTTTCCCCTGAACCTCAAACCCATCAAAGGGAATCCAGCTATCTGCCTGTTATCCAAAGCACAATCTGACGAAAGCTGGCTGTGGCACCGAAGGCTCGCTCATCTCAACTTTAAGGACATCAACAAACTTGTCACTGGAGGTCATGTTCGAGGTCTTCCATTGCTCAAGTACGATAGAGAACACTTATGTGCTGCATGTGAAATGAGGAAGCAGAGTCGTCAAAGTCATCCATCAATTATAAACACTAAAGTTGTTGAACCACTAGAGTTACTTCATATTGATTTCTGTGGTCCATCATCTATCGAAAGCATCGGCGGTAGCAAGTACATTCTTGTTATTGTTGATGACTTCTCGCATTTTACATGGGTGTTCTTTCTGAAGCATAAATCTGAAGCGACTCACAAGCTAAAGATGTTCATCAAGCAGGTTGAAGTACAGCTGAAGAAAGTCATTTGCAACATCAGGAGCGACAATGGGCTAGAGTTCAAAAATAAAGAATTCGAAGAATTCTTGGCAGAAAAAGGAACCAGTCACAACTTCTCAGCTCCCTACACACCTCAACAAAACGGGATTGTCGAAAGACGAAACCGATCTTTGTGTGAGGCGGCCCGAACCATGCTAAGTTTCGCTTCTTTACCTTTATATTTTTGGGCTGATGCTATCTCTGCAGCTTGTTTTACGCAGAACAGGTCATATCTCAATAAGCGATTCACTCTCACTCCATATGAGATCATCAACAACAGGAAGCCAAATGTCAAATTTTTCCATGTGTTCGGTTCACGGTGCTTCATCTTCAATTCTAAAGAACACCGCAACAAGTTTGATGTCAAAGCCGATGAAGGGATATTTTTGGGCTATTCTCTCACTTCTAAAGTGTACAGGGTATTAAACAAGCGCTCGAGGAAAATAGAAGAGACTTATTACGTGACTTTTGATGATAGCTATGTCAAAAAGCTAAAGGCCAACGAAGACACAGCTGGAGAAATCTTTCCTCAAACTGGCCAAGTCACAGCCTCAATCGCAAACCTATTTGAGAAGTTCGTCGAGTTACTTGATGAACCAGAGAAGGCCACTCTCTCAGAAGCCAGTGCAGCAGACAACAAAGTAGATCATCTGAAGCAACTTGTCAAAGATGCTGCAAAGCGAATTAATGAAGGAGTATCATGTTCCAACGAATCTCCACAACACAATGCTTCAGTTGAGGGGGAGGATTCATCTTCGTCATCACAACCGAGCTCACATGTTGAGGGGGAGAACAACTCTCAAGCTGCTCTCAAACGCACTTCAACAACCGAAAGTGCTACACCACCCGAAGGTGCGTCTATATCCGAAAGGTCGACACCACCCGAAACCCCTGTAGCTCCAGAAACTCAAGACACACCAGCAAGCTTATCTGTCGAGGGGGAGAATGCTGATATACTTGATGACGATGACAGTCAATCCGAACTAGAAGAGATGGTAAACGCTGAATTGGATCCATCCTATGATCCAAATTACCCTCCTATTGTCAAATGGACTAGAGATCATCCTGTCTCCCAGGTTGTTGGTAATGTCTCTGAAAAAGTTCTGACCCGATCACAACTCAAGGCAAAACAAACTTCCTTATTTTCAAAAGTAGAATTCTGTATGTTCAACTCCTTCATCTCAAAAGTTGAACCAAAGACAGTTAACACTGCTCTTGATCACTCCGATTGGGTTCAAGCTATGCAAGACGAACTGAATGAATTCGAAAGGAAAAAAGTTTGGCGCCTTATTCCAACTCCTCAAGATGCCTCAGTTGTTGGTCTCAAATGGGTCTTCAGAAACAAAATGGACAAGGAAGGGAACGTGATACGAAACAATGCTTGTTTGGTGGTGAAAGGATACTGTCCGGAGGAAGGAATTGACTATGAAGAAACTTTTGCTCCTGTAGCTAGGCTGGAATCCGTTAGAATATTTATTGCCTATGCTGCACACAAAAACTTTGAAGTCTACCAAATGGATGTCAAGTGTGCATTTCTAAATGGAGAACTTGAAGAAACCGTGTACGTGGAGCAACCTCCTGGATTCGTAAATGAAAGACAGGGACCCGAAGGCATCTTTATTAATCAGGAGGCTTACACTAAGACTCTCCTTGCAAAATTTGGCATGATGGGAGATTCGAAGGTTTAAGTTCCAATGGCGTTCGGCACCAAGCTCACTCCATCCTTGGATAAGCCAACAGTTGATATTACGCTATATCGCCAGATGATCGGTTCTCTGATGTATCTTACCACTAGCAGGCCTGATATAATGTTCTCGGTATGTTACTGTGCTCGATTTCAGGCGAATCCACGTGAACCTCATATGCTTGCAGTGAAGAATATACTCCGTTATCTTAAGCGAACGACCTCTTTAGGCCTATGGTATCTATCCAACTCAGGCTTCTTCGTTCAAGCCTACTCAGATGCAGACCTTGGAGGTTGTGGACTTGACAGGAAAAGCACCACGGGAGGCTACCAATTCCTCGACGGAAAGTTGGTTAGCTGGCAATCAAAGAAACAAACTTGTGTGTCTCTGTCTACAGCTGAAGCAGAATACATTGCAGCTGCCTCCTGTACTTCTCAAGTGATTTGGATCCAAAGTCAACTCCGAGACTATGGACTCAATATGAAAAAGATCCCTCTATATTGTGACTCTGAAAGTGCAATTAGGATCTGTCATAACCCAGTGCAACACTCCAAGACCAAACACATAGCACTGAGGTATCACTTCATTAAAGATCATGTGGAAGATGGGAACGTCGAAATTCATTTTGTTAGAACCACTGATCAACTGGCTGACGTCTTCACTAAAGCCCTTCCTGAAGCGTCGTTCAACAAAATTCTACAAGGGCTAGGCATGATGGAATCGGAGTCAGTACCAAACACTACCTCTCAAACTCAAAAGTTAGAAGCGAAATAAACCGAACGTTCGGGTTCGGGTCTTGTGCTAATGCACCGAAATGAACCGAACGCTCGGGTTCGGTTGGATAATCTGCTTTTCGCTCATCAATCAAAGGTAGTTTTCTTGGTTGTAAATTATGTATAATTGTTCCAAATTCATTTATCTTATTGTCAAAAGTATTCTCTTTTAGAAAATGTATTTTATTTGGTGACCGAAATAGACCGAACGTTCGGGTTCGGTTTCAAAAATTTTCTCACCCGAAATAGACTGAACGCTTGGGTTTGGTTCCAAAGTTTTTCCCAACCGAAATAGACCGAACGCTCGGGTTCGGTTCCAAAATTTTTTTTGTCTTATTTTTTTTATTTTATTTATTTCACTTTTATTTCTCAAAAATTCCAAAAATATTTTTTTGTTTTGTTCTTTTGTTTTATTATTTTATTCAAAAACACCAAAAATATTTTGTTATTTGTTTTCTTTTTGGCTTTACTTTTATTTGTGTGTTCGTTTATGGGGAATTGTTGGAGTAGCTAAGTGTCCCTAGAAGCATGCTGCTGTATGTGTCCAAAGCCTCATCTGATTCTGAATAACAACCTTAATGACTTGGTATACACAAACCTTGTCTTCCCAATTAGGCTATCATATTCAGTCTAATCATGAGCTACCTAACTCTCTTCTCACATGAGATAAGAGTTTTCTGCTTGGTCCTCTTTCTCTCAGCAGAGGTACTTTGATTTCTTACACCATCTACATTACATTTCTCCATCCCATTCGCTTCACAAACGTAACCCTTGAGACTCTAAGAAATTACCACTGAGGTTTATGGTTACCCAATAACTGCGTTCATGATCTTAGTTTCGTGCCACTACGAGCTGAGTGAAACCCAAAATTCAATACCCAAAAAGCATTGACGGTGAACAATTAATTTGCTCTAGTTTTCACTATTGAATTGACGGATGTATCTTTGTGAAATCTCAAAATTTTCTTTTGAGCGATTCCTATGAAATTGTTAAAACCAATAACATTTCCACCCCTGGGATCCAGTTTTATTTTTTTTGAGATTTTATATTCCTACCCAGTTTACATAATTCCCAACCTACTTGTTCAACAGACTACACCAGCCTCATAAGTACTTTGTTCACTTTCTATCTTATTTCAAGATTAGGAATGTTGAATCGAAGCGAAAGCCACCCTATTAAGCCTAATTAAAAGAAGCCTTTCAACACTTCTTAATAAGTGTTTGATCGAAATTTCAACGGGAAACCAAACTAACACTTTAAGGTCTCTCTTGACTTTGGAGGAAGAGATTCGTGCCCGGGATCATTTGTTTTGTGTCTTTATTGACATCACAATTTTTCCTAAAAGTATTGCTTTATTTCTTTTCTTTTACACCCTTAGCACGAAAATCTTTGATTTTCCAAAATTCCGGTTCTATTAATTACAGGCATTTTCATTGGATTGGTGGTTAATTAAAAGTTGTGGTTAATTTTAATCCACGTGGGAGCATTGTTCAAAAGATGTCGTTACAATTTAAAAGGATAAGATGATGATATGCTGACTCAGGCGGGAGTCTAATCGATTTGATTTCAAACGGCGCTAAAAGGGAACGCGTGCGAATTGGAAACGTCTTATCTCTAAATGGCGCAGCAGGAGCGCGTGTGAATTTGAAGCGGTTTACATTCAAATGGCGCTTGCTAGGAGGCGTGTTCTTAGGAGTCTGACACTCTCTCTCATGCGTGATCATCGGCAACCCCAACTGTCACGCATCAGTCAACTCCAAAAAACCCTTCCATTCTCAATCGAAGATTTGGGAAGATCTTTCTCTCTCCTTAAACCCCGGTATAAAAGGCAACCCAATCCTTCATTTACCTCTTTACCACAATCAAAATTCCCAGAGAGCAAAAATTCCTCAATTTTTCCCTGTTCATCATCTTCTCCACTCTATTCAAGCAATGGCAGACTCTTCTTCTATTCACGCAACATCCCACATACTACCCATTCGCCCACAACAAAGCCTCATCATTGATTTAACTCCTCAGGCTTACGACGCCTTTATGTTTCCCATTATCGAGTGCTTGAAGTTTTCTCCAATCGCTCCTGCACTTTCAAGAGCTGAATCTGTTCCGATGGAGTTCTTGTCGCAAATTTTTGCAACTACTCATTACGACAAAGCGGTTGACAAAATTTTCTTTGACGTTTTTCGGCACAAAGCATCAATTTCCAAGCAACGATTTTTGCTCCCTGTTAGGGTTTGAAGCTGATTCTACGAGAGTTAATCCTGAGACGATTCCGCTAGGGCACTTGTTCAACATGTTTTACAACATGGGTTATACGGAGGTGCTTACTTCAATCGCGAAATTCAAGAAGTCGTGCCTGCCTCCATAGTGGAACGGGATGTTCACTGTTTTATTCAAAGGCCTTTCTGAAAGAAGTGCTGGTTCTGATGGTGCTAGTCGACTATTTATGTCAATCATGTATGGTATCTACAATGGCATCAATGTAGATTATGGGTCTGTTCTATGGCAACAACTCATCCAGAGTCTCTCCTCGTCTTCAAGGCATTCAGAGGTTTCTTACGCTAGGTTCTGGACCTTAATCACGAAATGGGTGATGAACAAGTACCATGTCCCCATTGTCGCTGGTGCTCCAATGTCTTCGATTGGTACATTCCATACCACGAAGATCATTGTCTCAGATGCTTCCAAGTTTCCATTCAACGGTTCAATTCCAGAGACCATGTATGGTGACGTTCCAGCTGATAGCCGGATTATCAGAACTTACAAAGAATTTAAGCGTTCTGGTCCGAGAGATCTCACTCCGGAGATGTTGAAGTCTATTCATGACGCCGACAAGCCTACTCCAAGAGGCAAGAAGGATGATAAAGGGAAACAGGTGGTGAAAGGTGCTAAAGGCCCGTCTCCAAGGAAGAGGAAACCCACAAAGGTTGCTCAGTCTCCACAGCAAAAGAGGAGAAAAACCCAATCCAGGAGAAAGCTGGTCATCGCTTCCTCCTCAAGCGAGTCTGAGGGTGAGAGTTCGGATTCTGACGACTCTCCAAGAGGCAACACTCCACCCAGATCTCCTACCCCAGAAGTGCATGTCTCTCCTTCTCCCATTAATTCTCCACCAAGAACCATTCCTTTTTCTATTTCCCCCATAACTTCTACTACTTCAATACCAACCACTTCCATCCCTATACCAACACCAATCTTTACTGAAGCAACCACAACATCCACTGGAGATGTTAGAGCCAACGTATCTGATACGTAGGTTCATACTGATGCAACCGAACCTACACCAACACCCGAAACAACCCAACCTGAACCTACTCACACTTCACAACCACCACCTTCTCCTGATCATGCTTCAGAAGGTGAAGAACCATTCCTTGGCGGGGAAAATATGACGTTTGACTCGGTCTACTTTAGTCCGTTTCAAGTACAGAGTGATGATGATGATGACGCTCCGGTTACAAAGAAACATCTCAAGGAGCTCACTGATAAGATTGACTTGCTCATCGCCTCCTCTTCTACTACTCAGTCATCCCTTTTTGAAGATGCAGTTCAGAAGATTGTTGATGCTTTCTCAAACGCTCAACAAGATTCCATTGCTTCTGCAACCTCCGCCATCGATGCCTCCACAAAAGCCTGTCAGGATGCGACCGAAAAAGTCGATAAACTATTTTCTGATGCCTATGCCCTGTTACAGTCTTTACAGGAGAGTGCAAATACTGCTAAGACTACGTTGGAACCAATTGTCCAACAATTGACAACGTCTGTCTCTACTGATTTGAAGTCCTTTGCTTCATTTCGTCAAACGCTCTTAGACGACAACTCAACATTTCGTACTACTATTGACGAGCGTCACTCAAAGCTCCAAGAAGATTTGGCTGCTGAGAACTCTCTCATGGATGTTCTTGCCAAGAAGACCACTACTCTGAAGATCAAGAGTGTTCAACTCTCCCATGCTCAACAAGAGATTGACTCTCTTGGGTCCGAAAGGGAGGTGATTAAGTCGTGTGTTTTGGATGTCCACTCTGCCATATCCAACATCCTCGAAGCACATGATCCCGTCCTTAACTACACTGTGAGGCGTGACCTTGCAGAGAAACTCGCTCCGGCCCTTGCCCTGCTAAGAAAACTTGAAGGGTTACCTGATTTTGTGTCCATTCCGAAACAAGGGGGACAGAAGGAGTCCATGTCTCAACTACCTCCATCCTCAAAGGCAACTCACACAACCGAACCTCCTCCAGTAGGCCAAGCCTCCGGTTCTGGTGTGAAAGATAAAGGCAAGAATATTGCTGAGGATGAAGATGAAGATCAAGAGACTATCGCTGATCTTCTAAAGCGAAAACGTTGAGTTGATGATGCTGATATCAGTGCTCGTGTGGCTAAAGAAGCTGAAGAAGCAGAAAGAAAACAGAAGGAAGCCCACGACCTTCTTGAGAGTAGGAAAACTCTTTTTCCTGCTTGGACTCTCGAGAGGATGATAAAAGAAGCCATCGACAGTCCAAGTATATTGTGGCTGGAACCAGTTATATCGCTTGATTGTTCCAACACTGTCGACTCTCAATTTGACATGCCTCTGACCCGAAAGGCGTTCATCTTTCACGCCTTCGCCAACGTTTCAGAGGTCCCTCATCCTCATCCACAGGTTGATCGGGACTTGATTAATTTCTATCTGAAGGCTGCTCATCCTCAGTATCAGACTTGGAGCGCTCAGAAAATTATAAATGTTCGGGTCTTGAAGCCGTACAGTGAAGGGAACTTCATCAACGTTCGGTTCAAGGTACTTCGGGGATCTGCCAAAACCGAACATGCCATTTCTCTTGCAGATCTACCGAACCTCAATCCCCATGATTGGATAATCTTGCACAACATCCTTCTGACTAATGAAGCTGAATATGGTCCGATCATCAACCATATCAAGAGGATGCTCGTGTGCTACATCATGGAAGTTGCACTGATGGATCTGGAGATAGCAAGCGTATTCAAGAAGAAACCAACAATATCTCCTGTTGGCTCGGCCAGTGATCTGAACCAAATGCAGATGGGCAGAATTGACTCGAGACGGAATTCGGTCATGTTAACCAAGAACGAAGGACAGAAATGTCTTTTTGCCTTGGCTGATATACATCTGTACACCACTGCTTACCTAGAGCATGTGTTGGGGATCATCCACAGATGCAAGCAAAACTCAGCGGATGATTTCAAGTACTTTGATGACATGATACACTGGTACATTCGGTTCAGACAGACGATCCTTGCACTCATCTCTCGTTTGTTTGATACCACAAAGAAAGTTCCCGCTGCTGGCCCAAGCAAGAAGAAGAAGTAGTCTCGCTCCAATTTGATGCAAAGGGGGAGATTGTTGGGTCGTGTTTTGTTAAGTATTGCGTCAACCGGGCTCGTTTATTAGTCCAATTTTGTATCTCCGGTATGGGCCTTTCCATCCGTGAGCTTGTTAGGGTTTATTATAAATATAGGTGCTTGCATGCATCCTAGAAAAACGATAGAAACAATAGTATCGAAAGAATAGATTGATCAGAGAAGTTTTATTATCGTTCTGTAACCCTAAATCCTCTACAGCGGAAGTTCTTAGTCGAGCTCTGCTGAGGATTGTTTGAATTAATCATTCGACATATTTTGATCCATACTTGTCTTGTTTATTGTTTTGTGTTCATCATAATTCCTGTTACAAATATCTAATCGATCTTCAAGTTTATTTAATAACTTATCATCCACTGTAATAAACTAATAGTGGGTCGGCCTTGGTGCCTTAGACCGAGTTCTACTGGAAAGTAACTCACCTCAATGTCGTGTAGTGTCTGCACTGTCCTCGGTATGGAAATCAAATCTTCTCGACTCCTCGATCCCTACACAACATCCTTTCATATTACCATTTCATACTCATAACCTCTACCAGGTTCAAGTCAACATTGGTCAAAGTTAACATCTAGTTGACTCGACTCGCCGAGTTGGTGCAGCAACTCGCCGAGTCCCCACGTCCACAAAAGGGTACAATCTCACGACAAGGTATTGGTGCATTCAACCCACTCCTAATGGAAGGTAACTCACCTCGCAAATCTAATTGTCGAATCTCACGGAAAGGAATCCCTAACGGCTGGTGTAACATCCTAAAAATCGAGACCGAATTTTTTTGTTTTTAATAATAATACTTCTAAAATTGTTTGAGCAAAACATTACTGATATCACATCAATCCACAAAACCATAGTTACATGTTTCAAAAACCATAATGTCAAATAGTATAATGTCAGAGTGCAATTCCCTGGGTTCTCAAATGCGGAATCATGTGTGTGCGATGTGCTACTACCCTGCCGGCTCCTTCCCTTTAGAAGAAGAGGTACCTGAAACCAAAACTGCAAACCGTAAGCACAAAGCTTAGTGAGTTCCCCCATCATACCACATACTATACAACCATACATACTGCCGAACAGTTCTGGGGTGACCGGCCTACCTATGTCAAGCCATTCTGGAGTGCTGACCTACCTATGTCAAGCCATTTTGGGTGCTGACCTACCCGTGTCAGGCCATTCTGGGGTGCCTGCCTACCCTCCGGTCTGTCTTTCCCGGTCACGGGGACTATTTCAACCCTACTACTGTCACATAATAATATATCATAATGAAGTTTTCAGACGTATCTGGGGTGTCCGACCTACCCTTCGGTCCTAACGACTGAATAGGGGACTATTCCCCCTACCACCACTGTCACATAGAACATATCATACTGGCACATTGAACACATAAAATAATAGCAAACCATACAATTATCACATAGACAATCATCTCCATTGTTATCAACAAATAGTGGGTCGGCCTTGGTGCCTTAGACCCAATTCTACTGGAAGGTAACTCACCTCAATGTCGTGTAGTGTCTCCACTGTCCTCGGTATGGAAATCAAATCTTCTCGACTCCTCGATCCCTACACAACATCCTTTCTAAGTTACCATTTATACTCATAACCCCTACCTGGTTCAACTCAAGCCCAAGTTAAAGTCAAGGTCAAAACCTTGGTCAAAGTCAACATTGGTCAAAGTTAACATCTGGTTTACTCGACTCGATGAGATGGTCCACCAACTCACCGAGTCCCCACGTCCACAAAAGGGTACAATCTCACGACAAGGTATTGGTGCCTTCGACTCACTCATAATGGAAGGTAACTCACCTCTCAAATCTAGTTGTCGAATCTCATGACAAGGAATCCCGAATGGCTGCTGTAACATTCCAAAACTTGAGACCGATAATTTTTGTTTTTAGTTATAATACTCGTAAATTGTTTGTGCAAAACATTACGGATATCACATCAAACCACAAAACCATAGTTACTTGTTTTAAAATCCATAAGGTGAAATAGTATAATGTCAGAGTACAATTGCCAGGGTTCTCAAATGCGGAATCATGTGTGCGCGATGTGCTGCTACCCTGCCGGCTCCTTCCGCTTAGATGAAGAGGTACCTGAAACCAAAACTGAAAACCGTAAGCACAAAGCTTAGTGAGTTCCCCCATCATACCACATACTATACAACCATACATACTGCTGGGCAGTTCTGGGGTGACCGACCTACCCATTTCAAGCCATTCTGGGGGGCTGACCTACCCATGTCAAGCCATTTTGGGTGCTGACCTACCCGCGTCAGGCCATTCTGGAATGCCTACCTACCCTCCGGTCTGTCTCGCCCGGTCACGGGGACTATTTCAACCCTACTATTATCACATAATAATATATCATAATGAAGTTTTTAGACCTATCTGGGGTGTCCGACCTACCCTTCGGTCCTAACGACCGAATCAGGGACTATTCCCCCTCCTACCACCACTGTCACATAGAACATATCATAATGCTACGTAGAACACATAAAATAATAGCAAACCATACAATTATCACATAGACAATCATCTCCACTGTAATCAACTAATAATGGGTCGGCCTTGGTGCCTTAGACCCACTTCTACTGGAAGGTAACTCACCTCAATGTCGTGTAGTGTCTGCACTGTCCTCGGTATGGAAATCAAATCTTCTCGACTCCTCGATCCTTACACAACGTCCTTTCTATGTTACCATTTCATACTCATAACTCCTACCTATTTCAACTCAAGCCCAAGTTAAGGTCAACGTCAAAACCTTGGTCAAAGTCAACATTGGTCAAAGTTAACATCTGGTTGACTAAACTCGCTGAGTTGGTCCACCAAGTCGCCGAGTCCCCACGTCCAGAAAAGGGTACAATCTCATGACAAGGTATTGGTGCATTCGACCCACTCCTACTAGAAGGTAACTCACCTCGCAAATCTAATTGTCGAATCTCACGACAAGGAATCCCCAACGGCTGCTGTAACATCCCAAAAATCGAGACCGGAAATTTTTGTTTTTAATTATAATACTTGTAAAATTGTTTGGGAAAAACATTGCTAATATCACATCAAACCAGAAAACCATAGTTACATGTTTCAAAAACCATAATGTCAAATAGTGTAATGTCAGAGTGCAATTCCCAGGGTTCTCAAATGCGGAATCATGTGTGTGCGATATGCTACTACCCTGTCGGCTCCTTCCCCTTAGATGAAGAGGTACCTGAAACCAAAACTACAAACCGTAAGCACAAATCTTACTGCGTTCCGCCATCATACTACATACTATACAAACATACATACTGCCGAACAGTTCTAGGGTGACCGACCTATCCATGTCAAGCCATTCTGGGGTACCGACCTACCCATGTGATGCAATTTTGGGTGCTGACCTACCCGTGTCAGGCCATTCTGGGGTGCCTGCCTACCCTCCGGTCTCTCTCGCCCGGTCACGGGGACTATTTCAACCCTACTACTATCACACAATAATATATCATAATGAAGTTTTCAGACATATCTGGGGTGTCCGAGCTACCCTTCGGTCCTAACGACCGAATTGGGGACTATTCCCTCTCCTACCACCACTGTCACATAGAACATATCATACTGGCACATAGAACACATAAAATAATAGAAAACCATACAATTATCACATAGACAATCATCTCCACTGTAATCAACTAATAGTGGGTCCACCTTGGTGACTTAGACCCAATTCTACTGGAAGGTAACTCACCTCAATGTCGTGTAGTGTCTGCACTGTCCTCGGTATGGAAAGAAAATCTTCTCGACTCATCGATCACTACACAACATCCTTTCTAAGTTACCATTTCATACTTATAACCCCTACCTGGTTCAACTCGAGCCCAAGTTAAAGTCAAGGTCAAAACCTTGGTCAAAGTTAACATCTAGTTGACTTGACTCGCCGAGTTGGTCCAGCAACTCGTCGAGTCCCCACGTCCACAAAAGGGTACAATCTCACGACAAGGTATTGGTGCCTTCAACCTACTCCTAATGGAAGGTAACTCACCTTCCAAATCTACTTGTCGAATCTCACGGCAAGGAATCCCCAACGGCTGCCGTAAGAACAAAGCCTAGTGAGTTCCCCCATCATACCACATACTATAAAAACATACAAACTACCGGGCAGTTCTGGGGTGACCTACCTACCCATTTTCAAGCCATTCTGGGGTGACCAACCTACCCATTTCAAGCCATTCTGGGGTGCTGACCTACCCATGTCAAGCCATTTTGGGTGCTGACCTACCCGTGTCAGGCCATTCTAGGGTGCCTGCCTACCCTCCGGTCTATCTCGCCCGGTCACAGGGCATATTTCAACCCTACTACTATTACATAATAATATATCATAATGAAGTTTTCAGACATATCTGGGGTGTCCGACCTACCCTTCGGTCCTAACGACCGAATCGGGGACTATTCCCCCTCCTACCACCACAGTCACATAAAACATATGATAATGGCACATAGAACACATAAAATAATAGCAAACCATACAATTATCACATAGACAATCATCTCCACTGTAATCAACTAATAGTGGGTCGGCCTTGGTGCCTTAGACCCACTTCTACTAGAAGGTAACTCACCTCAATGTCGTGTAGTGTCTCCACTATCCTCGGTATGGAAATCAAATCTTCTCGACTCCTTGATCCCTGCACAACATCCTTTCTATGTTACCATTTCATACTTATAACCCCTACCTGGTTCAACTCAAGCCCAAGTTAAAATCAAGGTCAAAACCTTGGTCAAAGTTAACATCTGGTTGACTCGACTCGCCGGGTTGGTCTAGCAACTCGCCGACTCCCCACGTCCACAAAAGGGTACAATCTCACGACAAGGTATTGGTGCCTTCAACCCACTCCTACTGGAAGGTAAATCACCTCGCAAATATAATTGTCGAATCTCACGGAAATGAATCCCCAACGGCTGTTGTAACATCCTAAAAATCGAGACCGAAAATTTTTGTTTTTAATTATAATAATTGTAAAATTGTTTGAGCAAAACATTACTGATATCACATCAAACAACAAAACCATAGTTACTTGTTTTAAAAACCATAATGGCAAATAGTATAATGTCAGAGTGTAATTCCCAGGGTTCTCAAATGCAGAATCATGTGTGTGCGATGTGCTGCTACCCTGCTGGCTCCTTCCCTTTAGATGAAGAGGTACCTGGAACCAAAACTGCAGACCGTAAGCACAAAGCTTAGTGAGTTCCCCCATCATACCACATACTATACAACCATACATAGCGCTGAACAGTTCTAGGGTGACCGACCTACCCATGTCAAGCCATTCTGGGGTGCTGACCTACCCATGTCAAACCACTTTGGGTGCTAACCTACCCATGTCACGCCATTCTAGGGTGCCTGCCTACCCTCCGGTCTGTCTCGCCCGGTCACGGGGACTATTTCAACCCTACTACTATCACATAATAATATATCATAATGAAGTTTTCAGACATATCTGGGGTGTTCGACCTACCCTTCGGTCCTAACGACCGAATCGGGGACTATTCCCCCTCCTACCACCACTGTCACATAGAACATATCATACTGGCACATAGAACACATAAAATAATAGCAAACCATACAATTTTCACGTATACAATCATCTCCACTGTAATAAACTAATAGTGGGTCGGCCTTGGTGCCTTAGACCCACTTCTACTGGAAGGTAACTCACCTCAACGTCGTGTAGTGTCTGCACTGTCCTCGATATGGAAATCAAATCTTCTCGACTCCTCGATCCCTATACAACATCCTTTATAAGTTACCATTCCATACTAATAACCCCTACCTGGTTCAACTCAAGCCCATGTTAAATTCAAGGTCAAAACCTTAGTCAAAGTCAACATTGGTCAAAGTTAAAATCTAGTTGACTCGACTCGCCGAGTTGGTCCACCAACTCGCCGAGTCCCCACGTCAACAAAAGGGTACAATCTCATGACAAGGTATTGGCGCCTTCGACCCACTCCTACTGGAAGTTAACTCACCTCGCAAATCTAGTTGTCGAATCTCACGACAAGGAATCCCCAACGGCTACTGTAACATCCTAAAAATCGGGACTGAAATTTTTTGGTTTTAATTATAATACTTTTAAAATTGTTTAAGGAAAACATTACTGATATCACATCAAACCAAAAACCCATAGTTACTTGTTTCAAAAACCATAATGTCAAATAGTATAATGTCAGAGTACAATTCCTAGGGTTCTCAAATGCCGAATCATGTGTGTGCGATGTGTTGCTACCCTGCCGGCTCCTTCCCCTTAGATGAAGAGGTACCTTAAACCAAAATTGAAAACCGTAAGCACAAAGCTTAGGGAGTTCCCCCATCATACCACATACTGTACAACTGTACATACTGTCGGGCAGTTCTAGGGTGACCGACCTACCCATGTCAAGCCATTCTGGGGTGCTGACCTACCCATGTCAAGCCATTCTGAGGTGCTTGCCTACCCTTCGTGTAACATCCCGAAATATCAAGAGTAGAGTTGAAGGGCTAAAAGAGTAAGTTGTGAAAGAGTGACTCGGCGAGTCCATGGATGGACTCGGCGAGTAGAGTCGCGACTGGGTCGCGTGCTAAGTAGCCAACTCGGCGAGTCAGTGAGGAGGACTCGGCGAGTAGGCGCTGATTGGAGACAACCCTAATTCTCGGGGTTGAGCCCTATATAAAGAACATTATGTTTTCCTCCCAGCCTCCTTATCACCCCTTGAGCCCCAGAAAACCCTAAATCGCGGAGAAGCACCATTGTTGAGTGGATTGGAGCTTGGAGAAGTAATTGTTGAAGGAATTTTGGGAGATTGAAGGCTTGGAGCAAGGGGCTTTGCTTGGATTCGAATTACATTGCAGTTGGGGCATCTCTTGGAGGTAATATCTCGTTCTTGGGCTGTTATTATGTGTTTCTTCATTTTGGGGTTTGTGGGAACTTGTCTATGGATGTAATGGGAAGTCTAGAGGTTAGATCTGAGGTTGCTACCTCAGATCTGGAAGGGAGAAGAATCAGAGAGCATGAAAGTCCCTGTGTTGGAGTGTTTAGTGAAGCTTTCATGTCCCAAACCCTAGCCCAATGTGCAAATGGCCTAGATCTCTTTAGATTCACGTAAAGTTTGCCACTTTACGTGATGGATGAGTGGTAGGAGGCTAGATCTATGTTTTGTAGCAATTGCATGGCCTGGAATGCTTCTGAATGGATTCAGACCGGTGGTACTCGGCGAGTCACATGGGTGTACTCGACGAGTTGGATGAAGATGGCCTGGAACTCGGCGAGTTGTATGAACAACTCGGCGAGTAGGTTGATGATAGTCTTGGACTCGGCGAGTCTGTTCTTGGACTCGGCGAGTCTTGTCGAAGAGTCCCGATATTCCCTGGTTGAGTCGAGAATCGGTGAGTCAAGGGATGACTCGGTGAGTTGTGTGCGAGTGGACTCAGAGTTGTTGGACTCGGCGAGTCTCGGAGTGACTCGGCGAGTTAGGTCGCGGATTGAGTGAAGTTCTGATTATAGAAACTCGGCGAGTCATAGAGTTGACTCGGCGAGTAGGGTCAGTCAGGGGTTGACTTTGACTGAGGACTTTGATTTTGGCCAAGGGTTGACCGTTGACTTTTAGGGTTTGGTCAGCGATGTGGCCTTTGGGCCAAGAGAGGGGTAAAATAGTCTTTTACCCTTAAGAGGGTGCATTGAGAGGATTGATTCTAGTCTCGAGAGTTATAGTCATGAGAGTTTTGCCTTACGTGTTAGGCGGTGGCGAGTTCGAGATCCGAGTATGGAGATATCTGCTTTTGCTTGCCAGGTGAGTCTTCTCACTATACTTTACCTTGAGTAGGTAACCAGAGTTATGTGACAGAGTATTTCTATGCTATGTATGTTATGTGTTGTACTGCATTATTTCTATGTGATTTATGCTGTGCATGTTTGCAGAGTTGGAACCGAAGGGTTCCTAGAGTTAGAACCGGAAGGTTCACAGAGTTAGAACCTGAGGGTTCACAGAGTTTGGGTGCACGGACCCATAGAGTTATAGCCTCGAGTGGCTTATATGTGTTATGTGTGTGGTATTTTGGGGAACTCACTAAGCTTCGTGCTTACAGTGTTTTGTGTTATGTTGTTTTCAGGTTTCTTTCAGTATCACGGTACGGCACCGGCTTGATTGTACACACCAGAGCAAGAGTCATATTTTGGAGGATCCTGGTTTTCTATGCAAGTGAAAATGGAGCTATGTTTTGTAATTTGATTATGAATGAGATTTTTAACAAGTGTTCTAAGAATAAAATGATTATTTAAAATGAAAATTTTGTCTTGAAATTTACGGTGTTACACTTCGGTTTGTCTCGCCCGATCACGGGGACTATTTCAACCCTACTACTATCACATAATAATATATCATAATGAAGTTTTCAGACATATCTGGGGTGTCCGACTTACCCTTCGGTTCTAACGACCGAATCGGGTACTATTCCCCCTCCTACCACCACTGTCACATAAAAACATATCATAATGGCACATAGAACACATAAAATAATAGAAAACCATACAATTATCACATTGACAATCATCTCCACTATAATCGACTAATAGTGGGTCGGCCTTGGTGCCTTAGTCCCAAGGTCGTGTAGTATCTGCACTATCCTCGGTATGGAAATCAAATCTTCTCGACTCCTCGAACCCTACACAACATCCTTTCTAAGTTACCATTTCATACTCATAACCCCTACCTGGTTCAACTCAAGCCCAAGTTAAAGTCAAGGTCAAAACCTTGGTCAAATTCAACATTAGTCAAAGTTAACATCTGGTTGACTCGACTTGCCGAGTTGGTCCACCAACTCGCTGAGTCCCCACGTCCACAAAAGGCTACAATCCCGTCCCTACTCATCGAGTCTAGGAAGATCTCGACGAGTTTTCCTTTACCAAACATCGGGAGTTCTCCCTGAACTCGTGTGAAGGTATTTAGTCTATAACTCGTCAAGTTCTCCCTGAACTCGTATAAAGTTATTTAGTCTATAACTCGCCGAGTTCTCCTTGAACTCGTCGAGTCCGTATTCATGTGGTTGGGACATTGCCTTGAAATCTCCGAGTTAGCTCATCCACCCACCGAGTTCTATGATTTCCAGGTCCCCAGAGAGCCTAGACAACTGAGTGATCTTCAATCTTATCATCTAGTCCTTTAACGGAAAGAATTTGGTAGAAAATACGTCCAGACTCGTTGAGTCCTATGAACGACTTGCCGAGTCCCTCTTTGTCCCAAACTATACAATCGATTTTACTTGGTCTAAATGCATCCAAACCATAGATCTGACCTCTTAGGGTCCATACTATACGTAAAGCTACAATGTTGATGTCTATGCATGGGGTCTTTGGCTCAAAAAGCCATAAAGTTAGCACCTTTATGCCATGAGAACCCTCAATGGTTCCAAATCTGAAGTACAACTCCAAATATATACACAAATCAAGGCATAGCTTCACTAAAGCTTATAAAAAGGTAGAAAATAGCCCCAAATCAAGATCTAAGTAATGAATAGCCAAGGTATAAGCTTTACCTCAAATAAGCAGGAAATGTGCCAAGACTTCTAGATCTACTTGCTCTCTCTTGATCTCCCAAGCTTCCTTTTCCTTTTCCAACTTGAAATACTCACAAAACGCACCAAAAACCTCAAGAACACTCAAATAAGGCTTAGGGTTTCGAGTTAGGGGTTTCTCTGGGTTAAGAGGGACGATGGGGGCTGGTTGAGGAAAAATAAGTCGTTTAAATAGGGTGCAAACCCTAAATATTAGGGTTTCATCTAGAAAACTTCTACTTGTCGAGTTGATCTCCCGACTTGTCGAGTAAATCATTTAGCTTCCCGGTCAACAATCGAGTCTACTTGACGAGTTGGGCCTCCAACTCGCTGAGTCCCAGAGCAAAAAATGAACTTACTTGAATTTAAATACATACCAGGAACCGAGTGTTACAAATCTCCCCCACTTATTTTAGACTTCGTCCTCGAAGTCTGCTGCTGAATCCAGAAAAAGCTCGGGGTAGTGTTCCCTCATCTCGTCCTCCGGCTCCCAGGTCCATTCTGAGCCCTTGCAGTGCTGCCATTAAACTTTCACCAGGTCCACCCTCTTGTTCTCAGACCCCTCGACTTCCTGTCGAGGATAGCTACTGGCCACTCAATGTAGTTCAGGCTGTCATCCACCTGAATATCCTCCAAAGGCACCACTGCTGAATCGTCTACCAGGCGCTTCCGCAGCTAGGAGACGTGAAAGGTGTTGCGAATCTGACTGAGTTTTCCTGGCAGATCCAGCCTATACGCTACCTTGCCCACTCGGGCTACAACCCTAAAGGGTCCAATGTACCTTGGGCACAACTTGCCCCGCTTCCTGAACCGAATGACACCTTTTTAAGGCGACACCTTCAGAAGCACCATATCCCCGACCTGGAACTCCAAGTCCGAACGATGGATGTCGGCATAACTCTACTGCCGACTCCGAGCAGTTTGAAGCCTGCTACAAACCTGTTGGATCCTCTCTATAGCCTTGAGTACCACTTTGGTACTCCCCATGACCCTCTATCTAACCTCACCCCAACATATTGGGGTCCTGCACTTCCTCCGGTACAACATCTCTAATGGAGGACAATCGATACTCGTGTGATAGTTATTATTAAAGGAAAAATCTGCCAAAGGAAGGTAAGTATCCCAACTACCCCCGAAGTCTAAAACGCATGCCTGTAGCATATCCTCCAAAGTCTGGATGGTCAGCTCGCTCTGACCATCCGTCTGCAGGTGAAAAGTAGTGCTAAAGTGCAGACGAGTACCCAACTCGTCGTGAAACTTCTTCCAGAATCGGGAAGTGAACCGTACATCTCTGTCCGAGATCACCGAGACTGGCACTCCGTGCCGAGCCACTATCTCCCGAATATATATATATATATATATATATATATATATATATATATATATATATATATATCAACCAACTTCTTGGCCGAAAATGCTCTCCTGAATCGGAATGAAATGGGCGCTCTTGGTCAATCGATCCACGATGACGAAAATCGAATCCACTCCCCGCGCGGTCCTGGGAAGCTTTGTGATGAAATCTATAGTGATATCTTCCCACTTCGACATCGGGATATCCAACGGCTGGGTCTTTCCGTGGGGCCTCTGGTGCTTGGCCTTGACCTTCCTGTAGGTTATGCATCTCTAAACATACCTAGTGACATCCTGCTTCATGCAGGGCCACCAATAATCAAGGCAAAGATCCCTGTACATCTTCGTTTCCCCGGGATGAATGGAAAACCTGGATTTGTGCGCCTCCTCCATCAATACCTGGCGCACACCTCCATGATGTGGGACCAACACCCTACGGTGGTGTCAACAGTCCACGATTGTCATATTCGAAGAAGGAAACCTGACCCACAATACGCTCACTATTGCGATGTTCCTCCTTTATAGCCTCCTGTTGGGCCTCTTGAATCCGCTCCAATATCAGGGTCACCACCATCATACTCAAACAAATATCTCTGATCGGTGATGCCTTGCGGCTAAGTGCATCGTCCATGACATTGGCCTTCCCCAGGTGGTAGAGGATCTCACAATCGTAATCTTTTACTACATCTAGCTATTGAGGCTGCCTCATATTCATATTTGGTTGATCCATGAGGTACCTCAAACTCTTATGGTCTGTGTAAATAGTACAATGGACCTTATATAGGTAATGACGCCAAATCTTGAGGGCGAAAACAACTGCCCCCAACTCCAAGTCATGCGTCGGATAGTTCGCCTCATGAGGCTTTGGCTGCCTCGAAGCGTAGGCGATAACATGCCCCCTCCGCATCAATACTGCGCCTATACCCGAGATGGACGCATCGCAATTCACCACAAAATCATCCACGCCCTCCGCCATGGCTAAGATTGGCGCCTTCCACAATCTCTGTCTCAGCGTCTCAAATGTGGCCTGCTGCTCAGGCCCCCAACGAAAGACCATGGCTTTCCTTGTCAACCGGGTCAAAGTTACGACTATCTTCGAAAAGTCCTAAATGAATCTCCGATATTAAACTGCAACTTCCAGGAAGCTCTAAATCTCAGATGGAGACCTCAGAACCTCTCACCTCATCACGGCCTCCACCTTTGCTGGGTCGACTGAAATCCCGTTCAGGTTGACAAGGTGCCCAAGAAACTATACGTTGCGCAACCAGAACTCGCACATGGACAACTTGCCATACAAGCTCTCCCCCCTCAGAGTATCCAACACCTCGCGCAAGTGCTCCTCTTGCTTCTCCTACGTCTTGGAATAAACCAATATGTCATCAAGGAAACTATCACAGACCGATCCAACATCGGTCTGCACACACGGTTCATGAGATTCATGAACGCGACAGGAGCATTGGTGTGCCCGAAAGGCATCACCACAAACTCATACTGACCATATCGCGTCCCAAAAGTTGTCTTCTGCACATCTGATATTTGCATACTTAGCTATATTTTTAGTATAGATTTATATCATTTATTAGCTAATTATTTACATATTATGGACAAAAGGAACTTAATAATGTTCAAATAGTATTTTCAGTCCAGAAGGGAAGCTCGGAAGCCAAAGGAAACAGGAGTTACAATTGAAAGCCCGGGAATGGAAGAAAGAAGGAAAATGCTTAATTCTGAAGCTACTCGGCGAGTAGGGACGACTACTCAACGAGTACATATGAAGGATCGCGAAGAAATACATGAAGTCCTTGCCGCATACGGATTCTTCAAAGGGACCCGACGAGTCGGTGGGCTACTCGACGAGTAGCCTCTGTTTTGATATATCTATAAATAGGTGCCACAAATCCGAATGAAGGCCCTCTCTGGCTTTTGGAGAACTTACTCGGCGACTACGGAACTTGCTGGAGATCAGAAGAACATGTGAAGAACCCTAATCCTCTAATCTCAAAAAAATAAGGCAATGTAGTTAATTTTCTACTTTACCTTTGAATAGAAAGATGTTTGGTTTATTTAGATTCGTTTTTAGGTTTTCATATATTCAAATCATTAACTAAATTAGTTAGTTTCTATTTAGGTAAGATGAATTTGCTCCTATGGTTTGATACACTCTTTTGATTTATTGTTAATTGGTGATTTTGTTAAATTAAACTTGTTAAAGAACCTTATGCATTAACCATAACTATTTTCTGTTAATTGTTAAGTAATTAAGCTGCATGAACATCTCTTGATTGCTTATCTCATATAAATTTATGTGAACACATTGCTATATGCCTAGGAATAATGAATATGAAACTAGGATTAACTAGAGAATGGGTAAATTAATGTGTGAGCTTGATTGATACACCATCAACAAGAGGTTAATTGAATCACCAATTCAATTAGCTAATTACAAGTCTTATTTAATCTGAATAATTGAACTAGGAGGTTTATTAGTTTAATCACTTGATCACTGCTTGAATTAATATATTTCCTAAGGATTGGTAATAACGAATGTGAATCTAATCACCATAATCGGTAACCAATAACAATTAATCTATTACATTAACATAAAAATTAACCATAGGAGTAAATGAGTTGAACCTAAACAGAAACCCTTTTTGATCATTGACTTTTGTTGATTTCACGTGTTTTCAGTTATTAGTTTATTAGTTAAGTTTTAGTTAAAGTTTCTAGTCTTGTAAAGCTAGAGAAAACCCTATTTTCATTATTTGTCTTTTAGATTATATTAGTTATTAGTTTTAATTTTCTGTTCCCTAAGTTCGATACCCTGCTTATTTAACCATACCACAATTGATAGGTCCACTACCTTCGTGTGTTAATTTTATAATTAAAAGTATTTTTAAAACTAGTTGAGTTCACACACATCAAGTGTTTGGCGCCATTTCGGGGAACGGTTCAAAAATTAATTCTAATTTCTAGTTTTATCGATCCTTTGTGTGAGATTTATCTTGCACAAAGTTATTTCTTTGGTAATGTAGTAATTAGGATAAGTTTTAATAGTTTTTTGTTTTTAGAAGTTAGTAAGTAATTTTTCTGTTTCTGCTCTGAACTCGCCGAGTACAATCGAAGCGACTCGGCGAGTCCATCGCTGTTACACAGTTTCACATTTTATTTTTGTTCTTTTTACGCGTTTTTCTTGTTTTGTTTGCAGGCATTACATGACCAGAGGATCCAACATACCCCTGGTTCCTCCACTTGAAGACCCAGAATCCGCTTTAAGGAGAAACAAAGGCAAGGATGTTGAAAGCTCTAATGCACCTAAGAAATCACCTTTGAAGAGCTTGAAAACAGTTTTTGGGAAGAAAAAGAAAAAGAAGGCAGGAGAGGCCAGCAGTCAAAAGAGTGAAGAAAGCAAGTTAGAGAATATTGAAGATAATCCAAAAGAAGCCGAATTCGAATACGACTACGAAACCGAATACGAAGAAGAAAGCGACTTTGAAGGCGAACTAGCTAATCCCATGGCTAACATCGATGAAGTTCCCATGGGAGAATCGAAGAAGAGAATACGTGACGATACCGGCCCGAGACTTGTGCAACCCACAATTCCCGCTACTGCCATTTTCGAACTAAAGGGCCACATACTTGCTCAACTCAAGGAAATTCCCTTCTACGGTAAGGACCACGAAGATGCCTATAAACACTTGGATGAGGTCAACGATGTAGCTGATTATTTTAATGTTTCAAATGTGCCTCGCAAAACCCAACTGCTTCGTATGCTTCCAGTTACATTCAAAGGTGCTGCAAAGGATTGGCTCAAGTCACTCCCTCCCGGATTCATCACTACATGGGCTAAGATGAAGGAAGAATTTATTGACCAATTTTGCCCACCTTCGAAAATAGCCAAGTTGAAGAAAGCTATTGCCAAATTTGAACAACAAGCTGGAGAATCCTTATACGAGGCATGGGAGAGATACAAAAGTCTACTAAGGAATTGCCCACATCATGATCTTAATAGCCAACAAGAAGTCTCCATTTTCTATGATGGAGTCAATGTAACAACTAGGCAGCTCCTTGACTCGCAAGGACCCCTCACCAAGAAGGCACCCCCGGTGATCAAAGAACTAATTGAAGAATTCTCTAAGCACTCTATAGAATACCATAACCCAAGGAATGACTTGACTCGAGGGGCTGTAAATTCCATTACCGATGACATGGTAGCAATGATGGAAAAGTTGGAAAGCATGGACCGAAGAATGACTAAGATGGACCAATCCATCCACACTATTAGGGTATGATGTGAAAACTGTAGAGGACCTCACCTTACAAAAGATTGTGATCTTGATGAGAACGGGAATCGGAAGGTACAAGTGTGCTATTCAAGTGGTGATAGGTTTGATGATAACTGGCAAAAACCGAGGAAAGAATGGCTACCATATGATGAGTACAAAAAGACAAGGGAAGAAAAGTATAAGCATGAAGATAGAGGTTTTTACCAAAAAGAGGAACCGGTACATGAAAAGAAATCAGATTTGGAAGACATGCTTACAAGATTCGTAGTTGCATCCGAGAAAAGACACAATGATACCGATGCTACACTTAAAGATCAACAAAATATGTTGAGAGAACACCAACTTATGATGAAAGATCAACAAGCTTTGCTTAGGAATCAGCAAGCATCTATTCTCAACATAGAAAAGCAGCTGGGGCAACTTGCACAACAAGTGAATGAGAGAAGATTGGGTAGACTTCCAAGCAATAACGAAAGTAACCCGAAAGGTGCACATATAAATATTGTCACAACTAGGAGTGGGAAGATTATAACCCCTCTGACTCCTATTCAGCATGAAGATCCTAAACCGGAGCAAGAGGATAAAGAAGAGCATGCAGAAACACAAAATCTTAACTCGACTTGCCGAGTCGACGATATGGACTCGACGAGTCCCCTAGCTGAACAGAAAAATCAGCCTCCAGTTAAGCCATATCAGCCTCTACTTCCCTTTCCAGCTCGAGCTAGACAAGAAAAAAATGGAGTAGACTACTAGAAGTTTCTGGAACAAATAAAGGCTCTTCAGATCAATAAGCCATTCATAGAAGCAGTTGCATAATTGCCAAAATATGCAAAATTCCTCAAAGAGATGCTAACCAATAGGAAAAAGATGGAAGAAGTAAAGAAGGTGGTCCTAAACGAGAACTATTCAGCTGCTATGTTAAACAAACGTCCTAAGAAGAAAGGTGATCCAGGAAGCTTAACATTTCCCTGCCAATTTGGAAACTTAGCTACCATTTATGCATTGGCTGATTCAGGGGCAAGTATAAATCTCACGCCTTACTCGTTTTTCAAAAAGTTAGATCTTCCAGAGCAAAGGCGCATTCGTATGGCAATTCACCTAGCAAACAAGACGGTTACATTCCCTAGGGGAATATGTGAAGATCTCTTGGTGAAAGTGGACAAGTTCGTATATCCCGTAGACTTTATAGTCTTAGATATAGAAGCGGATCCCCAAGTCCCGATCATACTAGGAAGACCTTTTCTTAATACAGCAAGTGCTATCGTCGGCATGCGAGATTCTAAACTTACCCTTCAGGTTGGAGACGAATCAGTCACTTTTGGAGTTGATCAAGCCATGAAGCATGCAAGGAGTAATGACAACACGACATTTTCGATTGACATGTTGGAAGAATTATTGGATGATTGGAATGAAGATGAGCCAAACAAGTCCGCCGTCTTATTTGATGAAGAATCTGATGCTGAAAGAGACCTGCTGGAAATAGAGAGACTTCTCGAGGAAGCCGATTATAACGATCAGATCAGAAGTGCAGAAAACTTGACTCACCGAGTAGCCTCGACCGACTCGGGAAGTCCATTCGAAGAATCCCAAACAGTCGTAAATATTACCTCGGACTCGACGAGTCCCCTCACTGGACTCGACGTGTTTAACATTTAGAACACAAAAACTGAGCTTAAAGCACTACCAAATAACTTGGAGTACGCATTTCTTGAAGATGGGGAGCAAAAACCTCTAATTATAGCTGCTGATTTGGCCAAACATGAGAAAGAAAGCCTTGTGGGTGTACTAAAGAAGAGGCAAGGTGCTATAGCATGGAAGATAACCGACATCAAGGGAATTAGTCCGGCCTATTGTTCCCACAAAATTAACTTAGAAGATGGATCAAAAGCTGTAGTACAACACCAAAGAAGACTCAACTCGAACATGCAAGAAATTGTGAAAAAGGAGTTGGTGAAACTACTAGATGCCGGAATCATTTATTCAATATCCGATAGCCCATGGGTGAGTCCGGTCCAAGTGGTTCCAAATAAAGGAAGTATGACGGTAGTGGCTAATGAAAATAACGAATTAATTCCAACGAGGATGGTAACCGGGTGGCGTGTTTGCATCAACTATAGGAAACTAAATGAGGCCACATGCAAGGATCACTTTCCATTGCCATTTATCAACCAAATTCTCAAGAGGCTTTCCGGTCATCTATATTATTGTTTTCTCGATGGGTTTTCGGGGTACTTTCAAATTCCAATCGACCCACAAGACCAAGAGAAGACCACTTTTACATGCCCGAGTGGAACATTTGCATATAGACGCATGCCTTTTAGGTTATGCAATGCACCAACTACTTTCCAAAGGTGCATGATGGCTATCTTTCATTATATGATCAAGAAGTTTATGGAGGTTTTTATGGATGACTTCTCAGTTTTCAGGTCCTCTTTTGAAGATTACTTGTCCAACTTGGATCTAATGCTAGCAAGATGTGAGAATACCAACCTTGTTCTCAATTGGGAGAAGTGTCATTTTATGGTGAAGGAAGGAATTATGTTAGGTCACAAGGTCTCAAAGATGGGGATAGAGGTGGATAGAGAGAAGGTTGATACGATAGCCAAATTACCACCTCCAACAAATGTCAACGGGGTAAGAAGATTTCTAGGTAATGCGGGGTTTTATAGGCGCTTTATTAAAGACTTTTGGAAGATCACGGGGCCTTTGACTCAATTACTCTTAAAATATGCACCATTTAATTTTTCCAGGGAATGCCATGAAGCATTCCATTTGCTGAAGGAAAGATTGACCACTACTCCTATCATGATAACACCTAATTAAGATCTTCCTTTCGAGCTAATGTGTGATGCAAGTGATTATGCTGTGGGTTTTGTTTTAGGGAAAAGGGTTGATAAACATTTTCAACCAATCTACTACGCAAGCAAGACACTGAATCTGACCCAAGAGAACTACACTACTATCGAGTAGGAGCTGTTAGCAGTGGTATACGCTTTTGACAAGTTCCGGCCATACTTACTTTTATCCAAGACAATCGTTTTTACTGATCACTCCGCGTTGAAGTGTCTATTTGCTAAACAATATGCGAAGCCTAGATTGATACGTTGGGTCCTACTTCTATAAGAGTTTGATATTGAAATACGTGATAAAAAGGGGATGGAAATCATAGCTGCCGATCACATATCAAGACTAGAGAACCCACTTTTGGAGGAGTTAGAAGAAGATAAAATTGGGGATGATTTTCACGATGAGTATATATTGGTAATAGTGGGAGAAGTGCCATGGTTTGCGGATATAGCCACTTATTTAGCAACCAAATATATCCCAAAAGATTTGACTCGCCAACAAAAGAAGAAATTCTATTCGGAAATTAAATACTACTTTTGGGACGAGCCATACCTTTTCCGAAGCTGCACAGACGGAATGATAAGAAGATGTGTATTCGGGAAGGAAAGTCAAGAAATTTTGGCACACTGCCATAGCGGACCCTCCGGAGGACATCATGGAGCACATTACACGACTAAGAAGATTTTTGATATTGGATTTTATTGGCCTACAATTTTTAAGGATGCTACTCAATATGTCAAGGAGTGTGACTCATGCCAAAGAGCAGGGAATATATCATCTCGAAATGAAATGCCCCAACATAGCATCTAAGTGTGTGAAATGTTTGATGTGTGGGGGATTGACTACATAGGACCCTTTCCCATGTATAAAGGGAATAAATATATCTTGGTGGCGGTTGATTATGTGTCTAAGTGGGCGGAGGCACAAGCATTACCCCCTAATGATGCTCGTGTGGTGGTACGATTTTTAAAGAAACTATTCTCAAGATTTGGAGTTCCTAAAGCTCTCATTAGTGACCAGGGCACTCATTTTGCAAATGATCAATTGGCCAAAGTATTAAAGAGATATGGGGTGCAACATAGGTTCTCAACATCATATCATCCACAAACAAGTGGCCAAACTGAAGTGATAAATAGGGCGTTAAAAAGAATTTTAGAGAAATCGGTTGGAGGAAATCAGAAGGAATGGTCGGATAAATTAGATAATGCACTTTGGGCCTTCCGAACAGCTTTTAAGACACCTATTGGTACCACACCATATAGGATAGTCTATGGAAAAAATTGCCACTTACCGGTTGAAATAGAGGATAGGGCTTATTGGGCATTAAAGGTGTGCAATTTTGATTTGGTTGAGCTTAGAACTAACCAGTTAATGCAAATGAATGCCTTGGAAGAGCTTAGGAATAAAGCCTACACTAGTTCCCTGATCTACAAAGAAAAGACCAAGAATTGGCATGATAAAAGATTGAAGGGTAATAAGGACTTTAAAGAGGGACAAATGGTGTTACTCTTCAATTCAAGGTTCAAACTTTTTCCGGGCAAGTTGAAGACACGATCGGATGGTCCATTTATAGTAAAGCAAGTTTTTCCACATGGGGCAGTTGAGCTTATATCAAGATACGAAATTCCTTTCAAGGTTAATGGTCATAGAGTGAAGAAATATGAAGAAGGAGTTCCAAAAGATGAAGGAAGTCCAGCTAAAGACTCTTCAAAAAGAAGCGCTTCCGGGAGGCAATCCAATTTTAGAGTTAGCTCTTCTTTTTCCTTTACTTCTCATTTTTATTTTCATTTTTCTTAGGATATGTTTTTATCAATCTTCTTCTTCTGTGCTCATGATGATGGCTTGAGGACAAGCAATGCTCAAGTGTGGGGTGGTGGCATTGGTGGCATTTTAAAATTTTTATGAAGCGAAGTATCGTACTCGTTGAGTCCATACGCTTACTCGGCGAGCCCGTTTAATAAATCTCGATTACACGCGAAATCGCGTTGCTACTCGGCGAGTAGGAACACCTACTCGGCGTGTCGACATATTTACCAAAAAAAAATATTTATGTTTACATTCTGTAAAAGGGGGGTTTTTACCCAAATTGTAAAACATTTGCAGCCACTCTTCCAGCCGCCATCCCTACACGACGAGCGAGTTCTCTCTCAAGCTTCCATCTTGATTCCTCTTTTATCTTGCAAATCCAACTCAAAGGTAACTATTTTTCACTCTTAATCTGTTAAAAGTTTCAATCTTTGGTAAGTTATACCCTTAATTTATGCAAAATCCCCATTTTGACTATACTTGGATTTTAGGGTTTTGAGTTCTTGTTAAATTAGAACGTTTTAGACAAAATTTCTTGAATGGTTATGCTCCTGGTAAATACTAAACCAAACCCTTGGGGTAATTTACACATTTGGTTGATTTATTCCACCAAACAGGTCTGGACTCACAAATTTCGTCCTGCTCGCCGAGTCTGTTCATGGACTTGGCGAGTCCATGCTGCAGATGGCCAGAATCTCACAAATTTTATTTTCCTGTGCTTTTTTGGTTGTTTTCTTGGTTGTACTATGAAGGAAACATGTCCAGGAGGGGGCAAACTTCAAGGGGGGGGGGGGGCAATCATGGGAACATTCTATGGCTTAATTTTCCTCAAATAACTTCAAAGTATTCACTTGCACGTGTAAACAACAAGCTGGAGGCATTAAAGCGCAAGGAGATTTACATTCCTAATGAACTAGATTAGGCATGGATAGGACAAGCTGGGTTGGAGGAAGAGCTGAACCGTTATTTGGTCAAATCTGTTGAAGTTGATGGGGTAACAATAATTTGTGACGGGTGGACTCGATTATTCAAGCTTCAAGAACCCGTGTATCAAGAGTTGTGCTGGGAGTTCTTTGCCACCATTTCCTTCCAGGGTGGTAATGACTACTACAGCCCGAATGTTATTTCATTTTACCTTGGAGGATAGTTGCGTCACTGCAGTATTGCAGAGTTGGCATGGAGACTTGGTATTTATGATCAACACATGATAATGTCTGAGTCTTTTGAATCTTTCTTGGAACAATGCCATAAATACTTGCCTGAAGAAGTAGTTGCTTCAACTTGGTGGACCACAATTGCAAACCGGGTTTACATTCCTTCATCCGCCCAAAAGGGGAGCATCCATTCCTCAATTCATCACTTGATACATCGTCCGATCGCAAGTTCTATTAACATGCGAAAGGATGACGATAAAGTCCCTACCCTAGATATTTTCTACATGTGGAGTACTATCACTCCTAATGTCTTTTGCAATTTGCCATATTGTATGGAAAAATATTTAGTGGAAGGGGTAGTTAAGGAGCGGGTCACTTCAAAGATTAACGAGGGCATGTTTGTTACAAGGCGTGCAAGGACTTATGGTATTTTGGACCAACAAGAGGCACGGGCATTAACAGTGATTCCTAGTCCTCCTTTTAGCACAACATTATTCAGGAGGGCTATGATTATTGAGGATTTTGGTGGGGGCACATTTCTATCCCCAATGATGATGGACCATTAGTGTCGGAGGAAGCAGGAAGAAGGGTGAGACAAAGGAGAGAGCAAGTCCGGGAAGACCCACCGATTATTCCGGTGGTTGAAGAGTTACCCATGGATTGGTACAACATTGAGTTGAGAAGGTACCAAGACGAAATTGGGAGAGGCGTGAATTATGTTAACGAGTCATTTGCTTATTTATTTGAGCAAATGAATTTTGCACCAAGGCCGGGACCCGGATTCCCATATGTGTCAAGTTGGGACGAAAGGATGCAAGCAAGGAGAAACCAAGCTGGAGGGAGTGGGCTGCAAGGAGATGAAGATTGAAGTTTGATTTTGTGTTTCATTTGGATGTTTAAAAATAATTTGTTATGTTTGTTTTTGTTTTGGTTGTTTGGAACTCTAAACTTTTAGAACGTTAAGTAAGAATTTGCTTTTATCACTTGTGGTTGTTCTTATTTTCAGAGTGAGGCTAGGATGCATGCGAGAGTTTCAAGTGTGAAGGCTAGAGTAAGGGTCGAGTCCAGAAGAATATGAGCTATTTTTGAGTTTAAGATTGAGTCCGTTGTCAAGAGAGGGTTTAAGAGTGTTGCTTATTAAAGAAAAAATTAAGGGAAGACACTAAATCATCATACCTAACCACAGCAGAAACGAACTCAAAAGCAGAAGTAATATTAATCACTCAGTGATGTACTTGCCGAGTGCATATTTTGGGCTCGGCGAGTCTGCTTGAAAAGTCACGATTTATCTGCTAAAAATCCTTCTGCTCGCTGAGCAGCCATCTTTACTCGGCGAGTCACTAAATATTTCACAATCAACATTTAGGTTTTGACCATATTTGATAGGGGTTTACTCATATTCTTTCAAAGCTATTTCCTAAAAAATTTCAAGAGTATTTTCCTACATATTTGGAGCTGTACCACACAAGATTTGACATCCAAGGCATGGACGAGTTGAAGATAGAGCTAAATTGAAGAATATCAACCTCGCGACTACTATCCCAGGGGAGTTTGTTCCAATTCCTTCTTTATTTTATTGTTCTTTATCATGCATAATATGCAATGGGGACATTGCATAAATTAAGTGTGGGGTAGGGGGTTGTTTATATTAGTTAAATTAGTAAGATTGGAATCCTAATTTTAGGTATAATTTAAAAAAAATTGCATAAAAATTGCTAGGACTTAATTTAGAAAATTTGGTAAAAAGCAATTAGGATTCCATGTGAGTATTATGTTTGATGATTTTATGAAGACCCAAATGTTTAGTTGAGCTTATATATGTTATAATGCATTTGTGGCCCCCTTTGTTCTAGTGAAATCATTAGACAAAAACACAACCTTGCTTAGTTTGAAAGATGCAATAAGTTTAGCATTGTGTACTTGAAATGTATCCAGGAAAATTATTATTTTTAACCAATAAAGGTTGAAGTTGAGCGCCCCTGGTTAAGCATGTAGGGTTTTGTGTGAAAAAAAAGTGAGTTACATGTGAAAAAAAGAGAGAGAATTACAAGAAAAGTTATAAGAATTTTGGAGCAATCAAAGTAAAAATCAATATATCAAAATTCTGAAGATTCAAAAAAAGCGAAGATACCAAAAATAAAAAAAAATTGGTGAATTCAAAGATATCAAAGAAAAATTATCAAAGAAGTAAAGAATTCCAAATAGCTCCATATTGATAGCGAAAAAATTGTAATTTTCTAGATTATGTGTGCTTGGGTTGCTTAACCAAAAATACCTTGAGGTTAGAAGGTTTTCTACGGATGGATTCGGAAGGATGCATAAAATGAGCATTGTTCGGAAAAAGTGGGTGATTGTTTATAAGGATTGTGAGTATTTAGAATTAGGGGGGTCCTTAGGAAAAAAAATATTAGACACAAATGCATGCGTTGCGGTCTTGGCATAATGGCTGGGTTTGATTGAGATTGTCTTATGTGATGCTAGTATGTTTAAAATTCAGTTTTGCTTGGGGGCAAGCAAAAATCAAGTGTGGGGTATTTTGATATTTGCATACTTAGCTATATTTTTAGTATAGATTTATATCATTTATTAGCTAATTATTTACATATTATGGACAAAAGGAACTTAATAATGTTCAAATTGTATTTTCAGTTCAGAAGGGAAGCTCGGAAGCAAAACGAAACAGGAGTTACAATTGAAAGCCCGGTAATGGAAGAAAGAAGGAAAATGATTAATTCTGAAGCTACTCGGTGAGTAGGGACGACTACTCAACGAGTACATACGAAGGTTCGCGAAGAAATACGTGAAGTCCTTGCCGCATACGGATTCTTCAAAGGGACCCAACGAGTCCGTAGGCTACTCGACGAGTAGCCCCTGTTTTGATATATCTATAAATAGATGCCACAAATCTGAATGAAGGCCCTCTCTGGCTTTTAGAGAACTTAATCGGCGACTAAGGAACTTGCTGGAGATCTGAAGAACATGTGAAGAACCCTAATACTCTAATCTCGAAAGAATAAGGCAATGTAGTTAATTTTCTACTTTACCTTTGAATAGAAAGATGTTTGGTTTATTTAGATTTGTTTTTAGGTTTTCATATACTGAAATCATTAACTAAATTAGTTAGTTTATGTTTAGGTAAGATGAATTTGCTCCTATGGTTTGATACACTCTTTTGATTTATTGTTAATTGATGATTTTGTTAAATTAAGCTTGTTAAAGAATCTTATGCATTAACCATAACTATTTTCTGTTAATTGTTAAGTAATTAAGCTGCATGAACATCTCTTGATTGCTTATCTCATATAAATTTATGTGAACACATTGCTATATGCCTAGGAATAATGAATATGAAACTAGGATTAACTAGAGAATGGGTAAATTAATGTGTGAGCTTGATTGATACACCATCAACAAGAGGTTAATCGAATCACCAATTCAATTAGCTAATTACAAGTCTTATTTAATCCGAATAATTGAACTAGGAATTTTATTAGTTTAATCACTTGATCACTGCTTAAGTTAATCTATTTCCTAAGGATTGGCAATAACGAATGTGAATCTAATCACCATTATCGGTAACCAATAACAATTAATCTATTACATTAACATAAAAATTAACCATAGGAGTAAATGAGTTGAACCTAAGTAGAGCCCTTTTTGATCATTTACTTTAGTTGTTTTTACATGTTTTCAGCTATTAGTTGATTAGTTAAGTTTTAGTTAAAGTTTATAGTCTTGTAAAACTAGAGAAAACCCAATTTTCATTACTTGTCTTTTAGATATTATTAGTTATTAGTTTTAATTTTTCATTCCCTAAGTTCGATACCCTACTTATTTAGCCATACCACAATTGATAGGTCTAGTGCCTTCGTGTGTTAATTTTATTACTAAAAGTAGGTTTAAATCTAGTTGACTTCACACACATCAACATCCTCCTCTCAAACCCTCATCTGATGATAACCTGAACGCAGATCGATCTTGGAGAACCAAGATGCTTCCATAAGCTGGTCAAAGAGATCATCAATCCTCGGGAGTGGGTAACGGTTCTTCACCGATACCTTATTGAACTCCCGGTAATCTATACACATCCGATGTGACCCGTCTTTCTTCTTAACAAATAGAATTGGGGCTCCCCAGGGTGAACTGATCGGTATGATGAATCCCTTGTCTAACAGTTCCTGCAGCTGTGTAGACAACTCCTGCATTTCAGGAGGAGCCAACCGATACGGTGCGTTGGCTATCGTAGTCGCACTAGGTACTAGGTCAATCCTGAACTCTACCTGCCTCTTCGGAGGTATCCCAGGCAGCTCCTCTAGGAATACATATGCGTACTCTTGTACCACCAGTACATCACTCACTGTCGCCTTAACCGCCTCTCGGGTATCCAAGACATAGGCGACATACCCTGCGCACCTTGCTGGAGATAGCGCCTAGCTCTCGCTGCTGAACATAAAGCTGGTCCACACTGTAGGCTCTCTCCGTGAATCACCAGCTCTCCCTCACTTGGGGTCCTTACCCGGACCAACTGTTGCACGCAGTCGATCACTACCCCATTAGGGCTCGTCCAATCCATTCCTATAATAACCTTGTTCCCCCACAATGGTATGGGAACCAAGTCTACCAAGTAGCGCTCCTTGAACAACCTCAAAACACAATCCCTGAAAACCTCTGATGGTCGCACTGATCGGTCGTCTGCAATATCGACCTCTAGAGGCAATGTAACATGCCCGAGGACTCAAGGAACCTCTTGCTAAGCGCAAGACAGACAAATGATCGGGTAGCACCCGAATCAAACAGCACTTGAACTGGGATATCGTTCACATGGAACGATCCTAAACAAAACATATAACGTAAAACACCAATATCACAAGCGACATATAGCAAAAGTTAGATAGAAGAAACCATACCTGTCACCACATCGGGTGCGACGTGTGCCTCCTTGGATGTCAACTGGAAAGCTCGACTCCTCACCACTGGAGCCTCAGAATTGACCTTCCGACCATCCGTAACCTGTGTAGTCGCTGGAGTTGGTGCCACCACTTGCGTTACTGTCAACCTGGGGCAGTTGGCCTTTTTATGGCCCCTATGATTGTAATAAAAGCAGATCAGGTCTGACGTCTGAACAGTGGGGGCAGGGGCAGTACAATCCCTGCCAAAGTTCCCCGTCTTTTTGCACTTGTAGCAGCCTGATGATCCCGCTCTACAAGCTCCCTCATGCGGCCTGCCACATTTCCTGTAGCGGCTCTGGCCTGGCTGGCCCTTCGACCTAGTTTCGAATCCCTTGGGTTTCTTCCCTGAAACCCTAGTAACCTGCTCTGCTTCTTCCTTCCTCTTCCTGAGGTGCTCCAAATTAATCTCCCTCTCCCTCGCCCTAGCAATCATGGACTTTACTGTCGGGCAGGTTGAGTAGCTGACATGCTCTCGAATGTCAACCCTCAACATGTCATGATAGCGGGTCTTCTGCATCTCCTCACCCCCCGCATACCGAGGTACCAGCAAATCCCTCTCTCGGAACTTGGCGTTGATCTCCGCCACTGTCTCTGTAGTCTGTCTTATATTAAGGAACTCCCTGGCCAGCTGCTGAAGCTCCACAGCTGGCGCAAACTCTGTCTTGAACCTGGTCACAAAATGTGACCATGTCATGGCCTTGATGGTTGGGGCTCCTAGTGAGTCACCAACTGACTCCCACAAATCCCTAGCTCTGTCTCTCAAAAATCCCGCAGCAAAGCAGACCTTCGACCCCTCCGGGAAGAAGCTCTTCAACTGCATAGACTCGATGTCTGCGATCCATCTCCTAGCAACATTGTGGTCCTTTGCCTCATGAAAGTCTAGCGCACTACTCCCCCTGAAGTCCTTGAAGGACAGTGTGTGCGTACCCGACTGACTGGATGCCAAGTCACTCTTGAATGTCCGGAGGCGATCCTCCATCAGCTCAATAATCCTTTCCTTGATCGACCCGAAAATGACCGGGGTCGCCTCAAGGATACCTTTTGTGATCTCAGACGCGATGAACTCACGTAGCCCGTCATCAACCTGCTCAGATCCCACACCGGAGCCTGATCCTGATCCTGATATACACGCTGAACCTCCTGCTCCATGTCGCGTAATCGCCATAATGAAATAAAATACATAAACGATAAGGTCATACATACTCTCGAGAGGTCTCACACACTCTCCAAGTTTCCTGGTTCTTTCTTAGCGATCCTTGATTCGAGTACGGATCCTCTGCTTCCAGTAGTACGGGCCCAAACTACCTTCAACATCTATCCGTACTTTCTTTAGAGATGGCTTCGACTTTACCAAGTCCCTTATACTAATACAACTTTCCAAGCTAATCTCATCCTATGCTTGTCCTAGTGTACTCTCTGAGCTACTCTCCGCCATCAGCTGCATAAGGAGTCCCTACGATCTTTCCCTAACTAGCTTGCGATTACTATTACATATTCGTTTACTAGTTAGTTAAAGCTACAGGGAACCCCTATGAGCACAAAGCAAGCATCATTCGTACATTGAGTAACCATTACCAAGCATAAGCTAATCATGCTAAGATACTGCTGACTAACCAACCCTAGCACATAGCTCAATAAACTCATACAACAGGCATATAAAGCATCCTTCCTAGATCCTAAGCCCTAATCTAGCATGCAATTCTCATAATCACAAAACATGCATATAAGGCATCCTCCCTAGATCCTTAGCCCTAGTCTAGCATGCAGTTCTCATAATCATATCATATAGTTGGATTAGGTGTCTAAGTTCATAACTATTTCTAGAATGTACTTGACCCGGTTCGGATGGTTCATCTGGGTTGCATGGCATTACAACACTTGGATAGACTAAACGAGAGAAAGGACACCTAAGGTTTATTAATATATTATAAGTTCTAATATATTAATAATATAATTTAATTAGTATTGATCAAGAAATAATTTAGAATTAATTAGGTGATCAAAATGAGACTAGTTAAATATATGGGGTTGATTGTGTAAATCATCTATTATTTTATAGTGGGCTATGATCCATGCTTTATTGACTTGGGCTAAAACCCATAAAGTGCTCCATGGATAGTCCATGGAGGTTATAAACCCATGGATCACGGAATATGGAAAGCCGTGTCAATTAGGGTTTATATGTTGTAACCCTACTTGTGACACAACTATAAAAGGACACTATGGCTATCAAAATCGGACCAAAAAGAAAGAACAAGAGGGCTAGCCGATTTTGAGTGTTAGTGAACTTCTCTTAAGGTTATTCCAAGAGTTGTGGTGTTGTGTGAGATATTTGAGGAATCACACATGAGGTGCCAGGATCACAAAGTTCTCAAGCAATCCAAGCAACAAAAGGTATGTTCTTCTACTAGCTTTTATGGTTCAAAGCTCCCCATGCCATGCTAGTTAGGTTAAGAACCTTAGAAAATCAATTTTGCATGTATCTTAGTAAAACATAGATCCAAGGTTTCTAGGGTTGCATGTACACCTTAAGAGTGTTAGAATGCTCAAAACCCTTCAGTGGTATCAGAGCCTAGGCTTGTTTTCTTGACAATTGAAACCCTTCAGTGAACTCGCCGAGTCGTTGGGGGGAACTTGACGAGTCCATGTGTAAATTCATCATACTCGTCGAGTAGGCTATTGCACTTGACGAGTAGGGGGCCCTGAATGCAGATTTTTGAGTTTTGTTGCTGCAAATGGACTAGAAACATTACCCTAAACTGTTTTGGTCTTATAAAACTTGTTTTAGATGGTGTAATTGTTATGCTAATCCATTTACAATGGCTATTATCAAAATTTCAAGTGTTATATATATTTTTAAGTTTCTTGAAATTGTTGATATGAATGTTCATGAACTTATGAGTATGATAGATCATAAGACTTATTTTTGTTAGTTTAATGCTTGATCTTGATGTGTTTTAATGTAATCCATAATTTTTCCTCAAGTTATGGATTACCAAAAGTCTTTCTTTTAAAGTCCATTAATAAATACATAAGTTACATAAATTGAAAAGTCTCTCATTTTAATAAACCATTAACTCATAAGTTGTGAAAGATGAAAAGTTTTGAAAGTTACAAAACTTTCCCTCAAGTTTCGGATCATGTAAAATCACATTAAAAACTTTAGTTCCAACCTCTAGAATTTTAAAAGTTCAAATTCAACCCTTATACTTTATAATATTGTAAACTAATATATATACCGTTAGTAGGCGTCATTCACGAAGTCGGTCTATAAAAGGGGGGGGGGGGTTATAAGGTTGTTGCCTATAAAATGGCAGCTTAATGGGTGTCCACTCCCACCCACCGCTTTCTTGACTGGTGGAGGGTCGTTAGCCGAACGGGTAGGACAATGACTTTAATCCTCATTAAAAGTATGATGATTGTAAAGTAACTAGATGCTTTTATAAATTCCGAATCTTAGTTACTTTAGGAAAATGTGAATATGGTGCTAACCCATGAAATTACACTTTGCACTTTGCTTAAGTCGTTAGTGGAGCGTGTGTGGTTAACCGGCACACTAACCTGGACTTAACAAGGTAGGAAATGGGTGGCTTAAGGTTTATCATAGATCGGTGGAGCGTGTATGGTTAACCGGGACATCGATTAAGTGATAAACATTAAGAGTACCAAATAATTTGCATGGTTAATTCACTCCTTGTTATGTGATCCTCGGCATCCCAATCACAAAACTTGAAGGGCACACTCGATATTGAAACATGCCATTGAAAAGTTTAATGAATCTGAAAAGAATCTAGAAGTTTCAAAACTAATTAAAAACCTAATAATTAATTTTGTTTTCATGGTGGAAATTGGTGAATTGTCATTCACCTACCTTCAAATATTTTATAGCTTGGATTACGACATCCCTCTTCTAAGTTATAAAATATTGTGTTGGTCCTAGCCTTAGTATTGCATTTGGGTTTCTTATTAAGGACTCTCTTTATTTCTAATCTAAACTTGTCTTTCTTCTTTTTTAGATGTCTTCCAACAATACTGCTTCTGGCTCAAAACCTACCGACTCCTTCTCTCTCATGAAACTTTGTGGGAGAGTCATTTTCGATGGATCCAACTTTATGGATTGGATCAGGAACATCAGGATGGTCAATTGGTATGTGGACAAGGAATATGTCCTTGACAAGGAGGTTAAGGAACTTGATGAGTCGTCTGCTACTCCTGAGGACATCGCTTAATTCCAGAATCATGAGAGAGATGCCACGAAAGTGGCGTGTATCATGTCGGCCACAATGACAGCTGAGCTCCAAAAGTCCTACGAGGCATATTAGCCTTTAGAGATGCACCAAGACTTGATGGACCGCTACCATCAGAGCTCTCACCAAGAATGGTATGAAATCATCTCCTCCATGATTAGAACTCGGATGAAGGATGGTGAACCCATCACGACAACATGTAGAAAATGCAAAGGTATGTGGACCATTTGCTCAAATTGAATGTGAACTTTCCCGATGAGTTTTCAATTGACATCATTTTGCACTCCTTACCTTCGTGTTATGATCAATTCCGAATGAGATACCACATGAACAAGGAGGAATTTACACTCAACAAACTTCAAGGACTCTTGAAGACCGCCGAAAGTGGCCTTAAGGGTAAATCGGTTGTTACCACTCCTACTCCTACCGCGGACCCTATCTTGGCAATCGGGCAAGGCAAATGAAAGAAGAGGAAGAGCCCTTCGAAGGGTACCAAGGGAAAGTCCCTTGATGCTTCCTCTTCAAGTGGAACCAAGAGAGGCTCTGTCACTCCTTCTGTAAACCCTAAAGAGGCTGAATGCTTCTATTTCCATGAAAAGTCGCACTGGAAGCGAAACTACCCAAAGTACTTGAAAGATGTTAAGGATGGGAAAGTGAAACCTAACCATGCAGTTATTTACACTATATTGTCTAATAACTCACCCCATTCTGATTCTTGGGTCCTCTATATAGGTTGTGGTATTCACATATGTTCTGACTTGTAGGGACTAAGAAGAAGTGAGAATGTGGAGCACGGGAAGATAAGCTTAATCATGGGGAATAGGAAAGCTTCACATGTCACCAAGATTGGAGTTTATTCTTTGTTGCTAAGTAGTGGGTTAACATTAGACATGAATACATATTGTTACTCGTCTGAAATGGCGAGGAATATTATTTCCTTTCATGGTTTGTACAAACAAGGGTTTACCTTTTCGTTTGATAATGAATGTGGTGGCATTAATGATTTCTTTAAGAATGCTCTTTATTTTAAATCATTACCTTGTGAAGGTGTGTATGAAACTGTGTCGGTTGTTAATAACCTAGGAAATAATGTGTTGTGTATAAATTCCTCTACTAACTTGGATAAAGCATCATTATGGCATTGTCGTCTTGGTCATGTAAGCAAGAAACGCATAGGCTAACTCCAAAAGGATGGATTATTGGAGTCATTTAACCTAAAGTCAGATGATAGTTGTGAATCTTGTTTGCTTGGGAAAATGACAAAGTCACCCTTCAATGGTTCTTGTGCTAGGGGTGAAGGTTTGTTGGATCTCATACATACTGATGTATGTAGATCCTTCAAAACCGCCACAAGGGATGCTAACGACTTCTATGTGACTTTTACTGATGATTATAGTAGATATGGATATGTCTACTTAATTAAGCATAAGTCAGAAACCTTTGAAAAGTTCAAGGAGTTTAAACAGGAAGTGGAGAATCAGTTGGGAAGGAACATTAAGATGTTTCGATCCAATCAAGGTGGTAAGTATCTTAGTATAGAGTTCCTTGACTATGTTAAGGAATGTGGGATTGTCTCATAATTGACACCTCCTAGAACACCACAGCTTAATGGTGTGGCTGAGAGGCGTAATCGAACCTTGTTGGATATGGTTCGTTCCATGACGAGTCGAGCTTCGCTACCAATCTCTTTTTGGGGGTATGCCTTAGAGACTGCCACGCATTCTTAATCTAGTCCCTACAAAAAAGGTTGCCAAAACACCTCATGAGATGTGAACTGGAAAAGTTCCCAATCTGGAACACATCAATATTAGGGGTTGCAAGGCTTTCGTGAGGCGCAAGACTCACGATAATCTCGAACCTTGAAGTGAGAGGTGTATTTTCATCGGCTACCCACAAAAATCCTTTGGTTAACTCTTCTATAGACCCAATGATATTATGGTCTTTGTAGCAAGAAGAGGAGTCTTTCGAGAGAGAGAAAGAGTTCATAAACCAAGGATACAGTGGGAGGCAAATTAACCTTGAAGAAATTCAAGAGTCAAGTGGTGAAGGAACCTCAAACCCTAGCAATCAACCTGAGGAGGAAACTCCTGTTGATCCGAATGATGAGTCTGTACCTCTGAGGCGTTCCAGAGAGTTAGGAATGCACCTGAGCATTACTATGGTTTCCATATTACTGCGGAAGGTGATACACTTATCAGTGATAATACACTGGTAAGTCTGGATGAACCTAACAGCTACACGGAAGCCATGGCAGACCCTGAGGCTGCTAAATGGAAAAAGGCATTGGACAGCGAGATACAATCCATGTATTACAATCAAGTTTGGAACTTGGTTGTACCAGGTCGTAAGACAGTCGGGTGCAAATGGATCTTCAAGAAGAAGACCGACATGGATGGTAATGTACACACTTATAAGGTGCGACTTGTTGTAAAGGGCTTTTCTCAAACTCCGAGAGTTGATTATCATTAGACCTTTTCAACAATAGCGAAGATTAAGTCTATTAGGGTTATGTTAGCCATTACTGCGTTTCATGATTATGAAATATGGCAAATGGATGTCAAAACCGCTTTCCTAAATGGAAAGTTGGTTGAGGATGTTTACATGAATCAGCCAGAGGGTTTTGTCAGTACAGAGTACCCTAATAGAGTTTGTAAGCTTGAGAAATCCATTTATGGATTGTAACAAGCACCTCACAGATGGAATCTTTGTTTCGATGAGAAAGTCAAAGTGTTTGGCTTTTCGAGGAGAGAAGATGAATCTTGTGTGTATGTTAAGGCTAGTGGGAGTATAGTTAGCTTTTTGGTATTATATGTGGATGACATACTACACATAGGAAATGACATCCCAACTCTACAGGAAGTGAAGTCCTGGCTTGGGAAGTGTTTCGCTATGAAGGACCTTGGAGAAGCTGCCTATATCCTAGGGATAAAGATTTTGAGAGACAGGAGTAAAAGACTAATTGGACTTAGTCAGAGTACCTACTTGGATAAGGCGTTGAATAGGTTCAGCATGCAGAATTCCAAGAAAGGAGAGTTATCGATCCAGAGTAGCGCCAAATTGAGTAAGACTAAGAGCCCGAGTACAGTGGATGAGATAGCAGAAATGTGTCGAGTACCGTATGCTTCCGCTGTTGGCTTGATCATGTATGCTATGACTTATACTCGTCCTGATGTGGCCTTTTCATCGAGCATGGTCAACAGATATCAGGGGAACCCTAGCAAGGCTCACTAGATTGCTGTAAAGAACATTCTGAAGTACCCGCAGAGGACTAAGGACTGGGTCCTTACCCTCGGTGGGAGTGATGACTTGAGAGTAGTGGGGTATAGTGATGCTAGCTTCCAGGATGATAGGGATAATTTCCGCTCTGAGTCAGGCTGGGTCTTTACCGTAAATGGAGGAGCTATAACTTGGAAAAGTTCCAGGTAGGTGACAGTGGCTGATTCAAATTGCGAATCAGAGTATATAGCGGCAAGCGAGGAAACAAAGAAGGCTATATGGCTGAAGAACTTCATTGGAGACCTTGGAGTTGTACCAGCTATAAAGGAGCCTATGGAGATTTTCTATGATAGTGAAAGTGTAGTTGCCTTTGCCAAGGAACCAAGGGATCACGGAAGATCTAGAACCATCGATAGAAAATACCATTTCATTAGACATCGAATAGAAGAAGGACTCCTCGTTGCAGAGAGGGTATCATCGGATGAGAACCCAGCAGATCCCCTCACGAAGGGACTGGGTAGGGTTAAGCATCTCTAGCATGCGAGACGTATAGGGCTGGAGGATGATATTAGTTTTAGTAATTAGATAGCTTTGAAATTTGTAAAGTGTTATTGACATTTGATGATAAATAAAAGTTGTTGTTTATTTATAAGTAAAGTGTTGCTATATTCTGTCAATCGTTTACTATCATTTCATTTTGCATCTTTTGACTTCCAAAATAATTATGTTATGATATATCATATTATTCAAATTCTCCACAGTCGGTCATATGTTGGAAGTATATATGAATCAAGATTGTCATGAAGTTGGCTTGTGGATGTGTAAGATGTTGGACATAACAAGAGTTGCTAAAACACTCATGAGTGCTTATAAGTTATGAGTATTGGATTTAACCCACGCTCACTTGTATCACTTCCTGGAATTTATCTCGAGTGATCGTGAGACGGTAATATCATATAAGTCTTCAAACCTAGAGATATGAGTTGTTGACTATGAGTTGGTTATACATTGATTGTACGAAAACGCATTGGTAACTCGATGTTATAAAACGTACCTTTATGTATGATTCAAAACGTAGTAGAACAAGCATATGAGTCGAAGTTTATCTGTTCCTTATTGTATTAGAAGCGATATCTGGTCCCCTCGATGATTTTGTGTTGACCTATGTACCTGGCCCGGTCAGAACTATATTGATGCGTTCGATTAAGTTCTATGTCAAATAAATCGGAAATCGGGAAACAAACTGCTGGACAATAAGTAAGACAATGTTCTATGTATTTGTCCAGCTGATATCTAGAATAGAGAATTATATGATCACTTATCTTAAATGGCATATCATCATCATCTCAGTTCCACGAGACCTTGAAAGAGCTACAATTGCTGATCGGTTCCTGAATTCATTCTTGTAGTTATAATTATTTGATTTATCCAAGTGGGAGACTGTTGGATTAGGTGTCTAACTTCATAACTAGATTTAGAATGTACTATAAGTTCTAATATATTAATAATATTATTTAAATAGTATTGATCAAGAAATAATTTAGAATTAATTAGGTGATCAAAATGAGACTAATTAAATATATGGGGTTGATTGTGTAAATCATCTATTATTTTTATAGTGGGCTATGATCCATGCTTTATGGACTTGGGCTAAAACCCATAAGGTGCTCCATGGATAGTCCATGGAGGTTATAAACCCATGGATCATGGAATATGGAAAGCTGTGTCAATTAGGGTTTACATGTTGTAACCCTACTTGTGACACAACTATAAAAGGACCCTTATGGCTATCAAAATCGGACAAAAAAGAAAGAACAAGAGGGCTAGCTACTTTTGAGTGTTAGTGAACTTCTCTCAAGGTTATTCCAAGGGTAGTGGTGTTGTGTGAGACATTTGAGGCATCACACTTGAGGTGCTAGGCTCACAAGGTTCTCAAGGAATCAAAGCAACAAAAGGTATGCTCTTCTACTAGCTTTTATGGTTCAAAGTTCCCCATGCCATGCTAGTTAGATTAAGAACCTTGGAAAATCAAATTTGCATGTATCCTAATAAAACATAGATCCAAGGTTTCTAGGGTTACATATACACCTTAGGAGTGTTAGAATGTTCAAAACCCATCACATATAACATAACATATCATGTATGGGTATCTTGGGGAAAAACTTACTTGAGCTCGGACGGTCGCAAGCATCACACACCTTGTTCTTTCTCCAAATTTCTTATTTTTAAATTTAGAAAACTATTTTTTTGTAAAAATATTTCAAGCCCTCGATTTGAGTCCAAATGCTCCCGAAGTGTACCTGAATCCCTCAAACCAAGGCTCTGATACCAACTTGTAACATCCCAAAAATCAAGACCGAAAACTTTTGTTTTTAATTTTAATACTTGTAAAACTTTTTGATTAAAACATTATTGATATTACATCACACCAAAAAAACCATAGTTACATGTTTCAAAAACCATAATGTCAGAGTATAATTCCTAGGGTTCTCAAATGTGGAATCATGTGTGTGCGATGCGCTGCTACCCTGCTGAGTCCTTCCCTTTAGATGAAGAAGTTCCTGAAACCAAAACTGAAAACCGTAAGCACAAAGCTAAGTGTGTTCCCCCATCATACCACATACCGTACAATCATACATACTGCGGGGCAATTCTAGGGTGCTCGACCTACCCATGTCAAGTCATTCTGGGGTGCTGACCTACCCATGTCAAGCCATTCAGGGTGCTGACCTACCCGTGTCATGACATTCTGAGGTGCCTGCCTACCCTCCGTTCTATCTCTCCCGGTCACGGGGACTATTTCAACCCTACTACTATCACGTAATAATATATCATAATGATGTTGTCAGACATATCTGGTGTGTCCGACCTACCCTTCGGTCCTAACGACCGAATCGGAGACTATTCCCCCTCCTACCACCACTGTCACATAGAACATATCATACAAGCACATAGAACACATAAAATAATAGCAAACCATACAATTATCACACAGGCAATCATATCTGCTATAATCAACTAATAGTGGGTCGGCCTTGGTGCCTTAGACCCACTTCTACTGGAAGGTAACTCACCTCAATGTCGTGTAATGTCTGCACTGTCCTCGGTATTGAAATCAAATCTTCTCGACTCCTCGATCCCTACACAACATCCTTTCTATGTTACCATTTCATACTCATAACCCTTACCAAGGTTAACTAAAGCCTAAGTTAAAGTCAAGGTCAAAACCTTGGTCAAAGTTAACATCTGGTTAACTCGACTCGCCGAGTTGGTCCACTAACTCACCGAGTCCCCATGTCCACAAAAGGCTACATTCCTGTCCCTACTCGTCGAGTCTAGGAAGATCTTGAAGAGATTTCCTTTAACAAACATCGGGACCTTCTTTAACTGACTCGTCGATTTCGTTCTTGAACTCGTTGAGTTCATCTTCATCCGTATGAAGGTATTTAGTCTTTGACTCGTCGAGTTCTCCCTGAACTCATCGAGTCCGTATTCATGTGGTTTGGGACATTTCCTTGAACTCACCGAGTTAGCTCATCCACTCACCGAGTTCTATGATTTCCAGGTCACCATAGAGCCGAGACAACTGAGTGATCTTCAATCTTATCATCTGGTCCTTTAATAGAAAGGATTTAGTGGAAAATATGTCCCGACTCGCCGAGTCCTATAAGCGACTCGCCGAGTACCTCTTTATCCCAAAATATACAGCTTATTTTACTTGGTCTAAATGCATCCAAACCATAGATCTAACCTCATAGGGTCCATATTATATGTAAAGCTACGAACTTGATGTCCATGCATGGGGTCTTTGGCTCAAAAAGGCATAAAAAGGGGTTTATATGTTGCATGGGCCTCCCATGGCCATAAAGTTTGCACCTTTATGCCATAGGAACCCTCAATGGTTCCAGATCTGAAGTACAACTCTAAATATACACACAAATCCGAGCATAGCTTCATTAAATCTTAGTAAAAGGTAGAAAATAGTCCCAAATGAAGATCTCAGTAATGAATAGCCAAGGTATCAGCTTTATACCTCAAATGAGCATGAATCTGCCAAGACTTCTGGATCTACTTGCTCTCACTTGATCTCCCAAGCCTCCTTCTCCCTTTCCAACTTCAAATACACACAAAAGGCACCAAAAAGCTCAAGAACACTCAAATAAGGATTAGGGTTTCAAGTTAGGGTTTTCTCTGGGTTGGGGGGATGATGGGGGCTGGTTGAGGCAGAATAAGTCATTTAAATAGGGTGCAAACCCTAAATATTAGGGTTTCATCCAGACAACTTCTACTCGTCGAGTTGGTCTCCCGACTCGTCGAGTAGATCATTAAACTTCCCAGTCAACAATCGAGTCTACTCAACGAGTTGGGCCTCCAACTCGCCGAGTGCCAGAGCAAAACATGAGCTTACTTGAATTTAAATACATACTAAGAACCGGGTGTTACAGCTGCTCCAACGACTCCCTGACTATCATTATCATAGCAACACTTAGTCAAAATCCATAATACTCCTTAAGGTAAATTGACTATTTTGCCCCTTGTTCTAGTTTAGACATATCAAAATCCTAATTCCATTTAGAGCTTTCCAAGCCCACTAACGGCCCACTAAAGGCCCACTAATGGCCCAATTTTCTAAATTGGGCCCAACTCCTCAAATAGGCCTTTCCTAAAGCCTAAATATGTCCTTGACCTAATAACTAATTCCTCATGGCCCACTAAGGCCCAAAAGCTAAAGAGTCCAAAGTTTGGCCCAAACTGAGGCCCAAAAGTCATGAAGTCCAACACAATGAGAACACATGGCGTACTCCTTGGTATGCTAATCGTACAGGCTGTATGGCTTATACGCCCAACGTACTACCCTGTTTTACCATATTCCTCAAAAGTTCTTAATCCTTCAAGACCTTACGTCCAAATTACAGATCTAAGTCCCATAACATGCCTTAGCTCATAAAATCGATCATTTGGTGGCTTGTAACCTACCAAATGAGCCCAAGCTAGGAATATAGAAACTAACTTCCATGGAAATGACTAAAACTCATGCATGGTCACAAAAGGACTTTAAAGATCAAAACTTTACTGCTTAAGGGACGTATATATCTCTAAGGGTGGCAACCCTAGGCCTAGAAACAAATTTGAGTCATAAAGATCCATTATTGGGACTAAAAAGGTCCAAAACATCACTACACTAGATCTAAGCATACTTGAGTAAAGTTGTGAACTTTATACCTTCAAAGAGTCCCATATGATGATGTTATCCCAGATCTATGAGCTCAAGATACTCAAGTTCCTCTTTACTAGCTTCTCCTTCCTTCTTTCAACCTTCTAAGCTCCAAAACAGGCTTCACAAGGCCAGACACACACAAGAATGAGAAAAGGGAGGCTATCTAGGGTTTATGAGGATGAGGGGATGGTAAGGAGGCTAGGGTTTGAGTCATAATGTTGTATTTATATGACTTAAACCATAAAAATTAGGGTTTGGAGTCTACTTGCGTACGCTACGCGTAGACCTTGGTACGCTGCGCGAACGCATCTCCACCCCCACATCTAATGAAGCTTTACGCCCTGCTTATGCCAAGATTACACCTAACGTACGTCTTCGCATAGCCCAATCCTATCGGCCCACTTTGTTAAGCCCACTCAATCATCCATTACTTATTCTATGGTCCAAACAAATAAATTGCAATTATTTTAAAATAAATATTACCTCAAATGACGTGCGTTACAAATCTACGCCACTTATTTTAGACTTCTCCCTCGAAGTCTGTTGTGCTTGGAAATAGCTCGGGTTAGTGCTCCCTCATCTCATCCTCCGACTCCCATGTCCTCTTCTAGCCATTGTGGTGCTGCCATTGCACCTTCACTACTTCTACCCTCTTGTTCCTCAGATCCTTTGTCTTTCGATCGAGGATGGCTACCGGTCGCTCGATGTAGTTTAGACTGTCATCCACTTGAATATCCTCTAGAAGCACGACTGCGAAGTCATCTACCAAGCACTTCCGCAGCTGGGAGACATGAAAGGTGTTGTGGATCTGACTAAGCTCGACCGACAAATCCAGTCGATATGCAACCCGACCCAACCGGGCTAATACCCTAAAGGACCAATGTATCTGGAGCCCAACTTGCCCCGCTTCCTGAATCGGATGATACATTTCCAAGGTGACACCGACCATATCTCCTACCTGAAACTCCAGGTGTCACACCCCGAAAACCAAAGGCGGAAACGTTCCCAGGGTTGACTCCATGTTGTGTATCAAATCCAATGTACATAGTAACCACAGTAAACAACCATTACATTACATATATCTGAAAGTTTACATTTGGTTCAAAAGTAAATTATACAAAAGTTATACATATATCATATGAACAAAAAGAGACGAGTCTTCGGAACACTCCATCTTCACCAAAAGATATCGCCGGGTACCTGTCTAACGTGGACCTGAGAATACAAGCAGTTTGAAAATCAGCATAAAGCTAGTGAGTTCATAAGCGGTTTCGTTTTATGAAAAATGTATTGGTTTCCTTTAGTTTTCCGAAATGGTTTGTTATCGAAGAAAATCCCATATTTTCTTATGTAAAGTTAGTTTAGTTATCTTTCGTTACAGTTCTGTTACACGTTATAAGTTAACCCCAGGAAAATCCTATATTTTCCTACATGCAAGATTGATTAAATAACACAGAGTATAGTTTAATATACAAAACTATAATTTAGACGAACTGTAATTAGAAAGTATTTTGAAAACCTTGGGACTAACATCCCGAACCAGTTATAAGATAGTTTGATAAAGACCATGGGAACACTATCCCGAAACTAGATATAAGATAGATTGATAAAATCATGGGATTATCATCCCGTATATGAGTTAGTCTCAAAACCATGGGATTACCATCCCGAACAAGATATAGACACAAGACCATGGGATTACCATCCAGAACGAGATATAGACACAAGATCATGGGATTATCATCCCGAACGAGATATAGACACAAGATCATGGGATTATCATCCCGAACGAGATATAGACACAAGATCATGGGTTTATCATCCCAAACGAGATATAGACATAAAACTATGGGATTATCATCCCGAACAAGATATAGATTCTGAACAAATTTCTAGCTGTGAATAAGTTTATATTAATACGTATTGTGAGTCGGGTAACCATACTAATACGACAACGAGACCTCCTTGACGTTAGTCAGACGTCGGACGATATACAGAATTTGTCACCCCAGGCGTGCCCGCCTAACTGTAGCTAGCAGTTAAGGTGTGGGATTGTCAGTCCCGAATAGATCTATTCACAAATTCCTCGCTCTCCCTCCAGGAGACTCTGGTTACACTTCCGGAGAGGATTTACTTGATCATCCATAAAGGGTAGTGACTATCTCACAAGCTAGTATTAAACTATTCACAGAATTCTCATACGATACCAAACATACAAAGATTGTGAAACATAATACAGTGTAAATAGATACATACTATGAAATTATCTGGCAATACATTCAAATGATACGGAGATAAACTGAATCAGACATAGTTTATCTAATAACTTTATACAGACATCAGTACATGGTATAAAGAGAAATATAGATCCCCAAATTATCCCCATAACAATTTGATTAGTTTGGTTATTTTCTTAACTAAAATCCATTTAGTTGTAATTGATAGATCATTCCTTATGCTCAGCATAATACATAAGGAGTAAAAGTGTTTAATAGTCTGCCAGATATTATTTGAAATACATCAATGTTATAATTCGAAAACAGTTATAGTTTGCTTGTATTCCCCCCAAACAACATTGAAAAACACAGAAAAAGGCGTAGGGGTATGAACTCACCGGACGAGAAATGTGTCGATTTGGACGCTAAGAGTTGATCCGGGGCTTGTAAATACATGAGGTTCCTAATTATAAGGCAAAGATACACATTTGTATCTAATTAGGACTTAGTTTATTTATATGTTAGGGACACTTGCTTCAAGTCGCGAAACACTCCGATACAAGTGTTTGGAGGGACCCGGGTGGCGTTTAAGTACGTGAAATGACACTAGGGACTTGGGACTTGAGTTTACTCCCCATGAGTAAACTAATATAAGAGTTTTTGGTCTAAAACACCCATTCCCCATGAGTTTACAGCCGTAAACTCATGGTGGGGTGGTTTATGGTGCAAAATGACTTCAAACACTTTAAGGGAATTTTTCTAGGTTGCTTTAAAGGCTTGAAATGGATTTTAAACATCAAATGAACTCACTTATGGGAGTTTACGGCCTAGCATGGCTTCATGGCCGTAAACTCCTTAATCCTCATGAAAATTGTGTTAAATGTTGCTAAAACAAATCACATGTGATTGGTAGAATTATTCCAAGGCCTTCCATGAGTTTTTATGGGACATTTGAGGAGTTTTTGGAGTTTACGGCCCATGAGACCCCCCTCATGGCCGTAAACTCTTCTATAGGGGTGTTTAGTTAGCATTCTAACACCATGGATCAAGGAGTTTACGGCCCAAGCACAAGTCTTGGCCGTAAACTCATAGAAATCCCTCAAATAATGTGTTTAAGGTCCTTAAACTATTTTTGGTTGGTCCTATGATTTATTCCAAGGCTTTTGGTGGTGTTGGATGGCTTTCTAACACCTTAAAATTGAGTTTATGCCATGATTTAAGGAGTTTACGGCCCAAGCACATGCCTTGGCCGTAAACTCACATAAGTCCCCCAAAAATCATGTTTCAAGTGTCCAAATGCTAAAACCAATATTCTATAATTCATACCTAAGCCTTATTTGTGTTTTGGAGGGGTTTAAGGTCAAGAAAACCCCAATAATATGAGTTTACGGCCCAAGCTTGTGCCTTGGCCGTAAACTCCTTCAAAGCCTTCAAAATTCATGTTTTAAATGTTCTATGTCCATATCATGAAGTCCTTTAGCCATATCTAGAGTCCAATTGAGTTTAGGAAGGAGTTTAAGGGCTTAAAACCCTTCAAATTGGTGTTTACGGCCTAGGTAGCTTCCTGGGCCGTAAACTCATATATTGTGTCCCATTTCATTTTAAATCTCGAATTTGGAAGCCAAATATGCTATAGATTAAGGCTAGGAAGGTACCTTAGGGATTTGAGGCCTTAAAATTGAGTTTTGGACCCTTAAACTTTGGATTTAGGAGAGAGGATAGAGAGAGAGTAGAGAGAGAAGGAAAAAGATTCAAATGAAAGGTTTAACATGTTTATATAGTTCCTAAAACTTGGACACGGTGGAATTCTACCCGATACCGGCCTTAAACGAGGCTTTTGGTCGCACCCGATTAAGTTTCCGTCACCCGACGGGGACGTTCCTAAAACTTATGAAATAAATGTTTTGGGCTAAATTCATGAGTTCCTAAATGATTTGGAACCTCATTGAATGATAATAAACATATAATTTTAGTTAACTAAACCCAAAAACGATATCGGGACATTTCGATCTACGACGAGTTATACGGGTAGAATGGGTTTTCGGTGATGAACAACTTCGGGTTGTTACATTATCCCCCCGTTAGAGGGAATTTCGTCCCGAAATTCAAAGAATAAGATATAGGTCATGGATTGGAATGAGACACGAATGGATTTGTTGCTTCGGATCTTCACTTTCTAAAGTGGAATTAGGTCTCTACTGGGTGTTCTAACGAATTCTCATTATCGAGACGTGTCTTTGTTTCGCTTCTTGACTCTCTCTCAATCTACGATATCAATCTATTTTCTCATGGTAGTTCCAACCCTGAACGACTTCGGTTTCCTCAAAGGAATCACTAGGGTTTCGTTGGGCGGACGCTTCTAGGAATTTGAGACGTGATGGTCTAGATAGATGTTACGAAGCTCTACGGGCATCCAAAATTTAAAGGTTGCAGAATCGATATCTACGAAGATCTCGAAAGGTCTAATGTGAGACTAAACTAGATGCTCGAAAGAAACTCCCGGGAATCCTTCGGGATAGACATTTAGAGGGAAGAGCTGCTAACTTCCCGTTTCTCGATGATCACAGAAATGAGGGATGAGTGGTAATTCGCATTGGGAAAACTTTTGAGTTCGAAGGCATGGAATGATACGAAGGTTTGATGCCGAAGATCACGAGAACCGGGTCGAGAAAAAGATCTAGACGAGCGACCCTTTCGAAACCAAGGATAACAACATGAATGAGACTCGGTCATTTCATGTTAAACATAGCATCAAAGTATTTTCATGGAAAGTTTTCCCCTTTTTAATTGAATAGAGCAAAATAGTCCTCCAGACTGAGGATTTAATCTATAGGTACGAAGTTAATGCTCTCTATCTCACTGGTTAGTCATCCCGACGGTACATGTTTCGATTACATACGAAGGATTGAGTTTAGAAAATGTTCGAACAGATAGATAACAGGTTTCCCTTTTTGTACCAAAATCAAAAAGAGTTGTAGGTATAAGAATTTTCAAAGAGAAATATACCTGCGGCGGCAGAGGGATCAGTGGTTGTAGCTCTCTTGGGGCAATTCCTTTTGAAATGTCCAGCTTCCCCACAATTGTAACAGGCCGGACTAATTCCCGCTCCGGATGATTGGTTCGTTGATTTGGCTGGTTTTCTGCAGGTTCGAGCAAGATGGCCCTTATTACCACAGTTGTCGCAGATCCTTTCGCGACATGGACCAGGAATGCGGTGGTGGTAGTTACACTTATTACACCATGGAAGGGTACCAGTGTATCCACTGGTGGGAGTTTGGGCTGTGGAACCGACAGCTGAAACAACAACAGGGGCAGTAGCAACATGGACTGCTACCGTTTGTTGTTTCTTAGAAGACCCTTGCGTACTCTGGGCCTTTCGCTTGTTCCAGGATTTCTTTTTACTTCCGCCTCCACTAGTGACTGGCTCGGGGGTAGTAGCTTCCTCATCGGAGTTGTCTTCATGATCTATCAGGATTTTCGCAAGACATTTAGCACTGTCATATGTGTCTGGCTTCGCAGCCAAGACATTCACCTTTGTTGGCTGGGTCAACCCCCAAATGAACCTCTCTATCTTTTTACTCTCTGGGGTAACCATTCCCGGACAAAGTAACGCCAGATCATCAAATCTTGAGGTATAAGCAGCTATGTCGGAACCCTTCATCTTAAGGTTCCAAAGTTCGTGTTCTAGCTTTTGAAGTTCGCCCCGAGGGCAATATTCTGCAAGAAGAAGCTCTCTCATAGCTTCCCAACCCATAGCATTCGCTACAGGTAAACTTAAGGATTTGACTCGGCTGTTCCACCAAGTCAGGGCTTTGTCTAGGAAGGTGCAGGCAGCAAACTTGACTCTATCAGACTCTGAACAGCCACATATTTCAAAGATTGAGTCAATTCTCTCAAACCATCGGGTTAAGGCAATGACACCCCCTGTGCCATCGAAGAATGTCGGTTTTGCGTTCATGAAGTCTTTATAGGAACCCCCTTTTTGGTGTCCCTGGCTATCATCTGAGTTTTGGGTTCCACCTCCTGAACCCCTAGAGTTCAGTTGAGGTAAGAGAGCTGATATGGTAGCGGAAATGGTTGCCTGAAGTGTTTCCAAATCGATTTGAATAGGAGGTGGTGGCGGAGGAGGATTGCTGTTGTTTCTTGTGCTGGGTCTCTTTCTTGGAGGCATCTTGATCTAAAAAGATCAGGAAAGAAAGGATCATAAGTCCTCTGAATTGAATCAAGAGATATGGGACAGGAGATATCTCATCAAAGCAAATATAGCATCATACTAAGCGATAAAGCAGAAAGGAGTTATCAAGATAGAACATTTTATCGCTAGAGGAATAATCAAGGAATAACACGTATACGAGGATTTCTACAAAGGATCGGCTCGAGAAATACTCCCATAGTATTTCACGGTTCGCTGCAGCGATGATTTGTTGTTTGGAATATTGGGTAAGTTTTAGGTATGCCGCATACCACAGTCACTCCCAAGCACATGTTGGCCATGTCTCGAATGAATATAGTTGGCCAGGCTATATTGACCCTAGACACGACTACATAACTGCCCAGGTTTAACTGCAGCGTACAACACCCATTTACTTAGGTTTTGTTGTACATGTAGTTACGGATTTCGACGGCTCGGCATACTTAAATACTTTTGAAAATACTTATATTTTGTAGATACTTTTAATTCAGAGCACTTAGGCCCCTTAATGTTTATAGTTTTATACCATGTAAGGTTTGGTATACTCTGTTCACTATAAACAAGGGCTCTGATACCAATCTGTCACACCCCGAAATGTAACAGCCCGGAATTCCAGATATTGTTATAATCATGATTTTGGGTGTTTTAAGAGGGGACTCGGCGAGTTGGAGCTCAGACTCGCCGAGTAGGATCGCAGATCTGGTCGCGAGTTCGCGACTGGACTCGACGAGTCCGAATATGGACTCGGCGAGTCCACGCTGTTTAGCAAAACCCTAACCGTTCAGGTTTGGGACGTATATGAGGGACCTTATGGCCGTCATTGTTCACCCTAGTCCTGTGAGTGAAGCCCTAATTCGATTGTGAGCATCTGGAGCAAGGTAGAAGACTATTGTTGATTTTGGAAGTGTTGTTTTGCAAGGAAGAGGAGGCTTGGTTAAGGGAACAACAAGGGAAGCCACATTCTGAGGATTGGAGACACAGAGCAACGTTATTCAGGTAATAATTTCAAGTTGCATTCTTCTATGATGATGTGTATATGGATTTAGGGTTTATTGAACCCTTTTGTGGCTAGATTGAGTGCTTCCTTAGTCCCCCAAGCGATTGGAACCCTATATTGGGACTCTTGGAAGTCCAGAATGTCCCATGCCTGGGCATTTCGGGAATCAATGGAGGTTTTGGATTGGAATCCTTATGCCTTAGGTCAAAATGTAATTTATGAGTCATGGAGTGTATTATGAGCACCGAAATGAGGACCTTACGTGACGAATCAGTCTAGGAAGGCCAGACCTATGAATGGTCGGAGCAGTTCTGACCTTAGAAGGCAGTTTGAGCGGTTGCATGGCATGGACTCGCCGAGTCCGATGAACAGACTCGGCGAGTAGCTTGAAGATTAACTTGGACTCGTCTAGTTGTTCTTCAGACTCGGCGAGTTGAGTCGGGGTGGCCCCGCGATTCATCCAGGAGGAACTCGTCGAGTCAAAGGGGATACTCGTCGTGTAGAAAGGGAATCTTAAGGAATCGGTGAGTTGAGGGCGAGTGGACTCAGAGTTGTTGAACTCGGCGAGTCTTGGGGTGACTCGGCGAGTTAGATCGCGGGTTGAGTGAAGTTCTGAGTATGGGGACTCGGCGAGTCATAAGGTTGACTCGGCGAGTAGAGTCAGTCAGGGGTTGACTTTGACCTTGTCTTTGACCAAGGATTGACCAGTGGTTCCAGGGGTATCTTGGTAATTGTTGTTTATTGTGTGAGTTCAGTGCATTGGTGGCTGTCCAGAGGTGGAGATCGTATCAGTGATCGGAGCAGCTTGAGCTATCTGTTCAGTCGGCAGTTTCGAGGTGAGTTATCCTCACTATATCACTAGGGTTTATGGCACCAAGGCCGACCCTTTTTTTATCGGATGGAAATCCGGGTAGTTTTCATTGTTATGATATAGGCGGGAAGGCATTACATGTTATGGGCCGGAAGGCATTGCTATGTGGACCGGAAGGTCATGGCCTGGAAAGGCGTATGTATGCATTTAGTATGTTGACTGATTCGTAGGGTAATGTTATGCTAGTGACCGGCTAGACCGGTATCTTGTTTAGAGTAATGCTATGATATGTGATCTGTTGATCGATTGTTGTCTATGAACTGCTATATGATTATTTGTTATGTTATATATGCATTTTATACTTATGGGCCGGAAGGCAATATGTTATGGGCCGGAAGGCGATCATGTTATGGGCCGGAAGGCGTTGTGTGGTGGACCGGAAGGTCGGCGTGGGTAGGACCGGAAGGGGTACCCAGCAGGGACGGAAGTCCCCTGAGACACATGGACCGGAAGGTCAGGGCCTGGAAAGGCGTATATGTGGTTGGTATTTTGGGGGTATCTCACTAAGCTTTCGGGCTTACAGTTGTGATTTTATGTTTCAGGTTCTCAAGAGTCTGTGGCAAGGCAAAGGCGTGATCGTACCGTTCCTCGCGTTGGTGTTTTATGATATGAACCTGGGAAATTACTCTATTAAATAATGTATTGAAAACCTTTTTGTAACAACGTTAATAAAATGGGTGATTTTGAAATTTTGGACGTTACACGAAAACCAAAGGCGGAAACGTTCCTGGGGTTGACTCCATGTTGTGTATCAAATCGAATGTACATAGTAATCACAGTAAACAACCATTACATTACATATATATATGAAAGTTTACATTTGGTTCAAAAGTAAATTATACAAAAGTTATACATATATCATATGATTATCATCCCGAACGAGATATAGACACAAGATCATGGGATTATCATCCCGAACGAGATATAGACACAAGATCATGGGATTATCATCCCGAACGAGATATAGACATAAAACTATGGGATTATCATCCCGAACAAGATATAGATTCTGAACAAATTTCTAGCTGTGAATAAGTTTATATTAATACGTATTGTGAGTCGGGTAACCATACTGATACGACAACGAGACCTCCTTGACGTTAGTCAGACGTCGGACGATATACAGAATTTGTCACCCCAGGCGTGCCCGCCTAACTGTAGCTAGCAGTTAAGGTGTGGGATTGTCAGTCCCGAATAGATCTATTCACAAATTCCTCGCTCTCCCTCCAGGAGACTCTGGTTACACTTCCGGAGAGGATTTACTTGATCATCCATAAAGGGTAGTGACTATCTCACGAGCTAGTATTAAACTATTCACAGAATTCTCATACGATACCAAACATACAAAGATTGTGAAACATAATACAGTGTAAATAGATACATACTATGAAATTATCTGGCAATACATTCAAATGATACGGAGATAAACTGAATCAGACATAGTTTATCTAATAACTTTATACAGACATTAGTACATGGTATAAAGAGAAATATAGATCCCCAAATTATCCCCATAATAATTTGATTAGTTTGGTTATTTTCTTAACTAAAATCCATTTAGTTGTAATTGATAGATCATTCCTTATGCTCAGCATAATACATAAGGAGTAAAAGTGTTTAATAGTTTGCCAGATATTATTTGAAATACATCAATGTTATAATTCAAAAACAGTTATAGTTTGCTTGTATTCCCCCCAAACAACATTGAAAAACACAGAAAAAGGCGTAGGGGTATGAACTCACCGGACGAGAAATGTGTCGATTTGGACGCTAAGAGTTGATCCGGGGCTTGTAAATACACGAGGTTCCTAATTATAATGCGAAGATACACATTTGTATCTAATTAGGACTTACTTTATTTATATGTTAGGGACACTTGCTTCAAGTCGCGAAAACACTCCGATACACGTGTTTGGAGGGACCCGGGTGGCGTTTAAGTACGTGAAATGACACTAGGGACTTGGGACTTGAGTTTACTCCCCATGAGTAAACTAATATAAGAGTTTTTGGTCTAAAACACCCATTCCCCATGAGTTTATGGCCGTAAACTCGTGGTGGGGTGGTTTATGGTGCAAAATGACTTCAAACACTTTAAGGGAATTTTTCTAGGTTGCTTTAAAGGCTTGAAATGGATTTTAAACATCAAATGGACTCACTTATGGGAGTTTACGGCCTAGCATGGCTTCATGGCCGTATACTGCTTAATCGTCATGAAAATTGTGTTAAATGTTGCTAAAACAAATCACATGTGATTGGTAGAATTATTCCAAGGCCTTCCATGAGTTTTTATGGGACATTTGAGGAGTTTTTGGAGTTTACGGCCCATGAGACCCCCCTCATGGCCGTAAACTCTTCTATAGGGGTGTTTAGTTAGCATTCTAACACCATGGATCAAGGAGTTTACGGCCCAAGCACAAGTCTTGGCCGTAAACTCATAGAAATCCCTCAAATAATGTGTTTAAGGTCCTTAAACTATTTTTGGTTGGTCCTATGATTTATTCCAAGGCTTTTGGTGGTGTTGGATGGCTTTCTAACACCTTAAAATTGAGTTTATGCCATGATTTAAGGACTTTACGGCCCAAGCACATGCCTTGGCCGTAAACTCACATAAGTCCCCCCAAAAATCATGTTTCAAGTGTCCAAATGCTAAAACCAATGTTCTATAATTCATATCTAAGCCTTATTTTTGTTTTGGAGGGGTTTAAGGTCAAGAAAACCCCAATAATATGAGTTTACGGCCCAAGCTTGTGCCTTGGCCGTAAACTCCTTCAAAGCCTTCAAAATTCATGTTTTAAATGTTCTATGTCCATATCATGAAGTCCTTTAGCCATATCTAGAGTCCAATTGAGTTTAGGAAGGAGTTTAAGGGCTTAAAACCCTTCAAATTGGTGTTTACGGCCTAGGTAGCTTCCTGGGCCGTAAACTCATATATTGTGTCCCATTTCATGTTTAAATCTCGAATTTGGAAGCCAAATATGCTATAGATTAAGGCTAGGAAGGTACCTTAGGGATTTGAGGGCTTAAAATTGAGTTTTTGACCCTTAAACTTTGGATTTAGGAGAGAGGTTAGAGAGAGAGTAGAGAGAGAAGGAAAAAGCTTCAAATGAAAGGTTTAACATGTTTATATAGTTCCTAAAACTTGGACACGGTGGAATTCTACCCGTACCGGCCTTAAACGAGGCTTTTGGTCGCACCCGATTAAGTTTCCGTCACTCGACGGGGACGTTCCTAAAACTTATGAAATAAATGTTTTGGGTTAAATTCATGAGTTCCTAAATGATTTGGACCCTCATTGAATGATAATAAACATATAATTTTAGTTAACTAAACCCAAAAACGATATCGGGACATTTCGATCTACGACGAGTTATACGGGTAGAATGGGTTTTCGGCGATGAACAACTTCGGGTTGTTACACCAGGTCTGATCGTTTTCTTTCGGCGTAGCTCTTCTTCCGACTCTGGGCCATCTGGAGTCTACTCTGGACCTATTGGATCCTCTTTGTCATCTTGAGTACCACTTCGGTACTCCCCATGACCCTTTGTCCAACCTCACCCCAACATATCGAGGTTCTACACTTCCTCCCATATAACATCTCGAAGGAAGGACGGTCGATGCTGTCATGGTAGCTATTATTATAGGTAAACTCTGCCAAGGGAAGGTAGGTATCCTAGCTACCACCAAAGTCTGAGACACATGCCTGCAACATATACTACAAAGTATAGATGGTCCGCTCACTCTGACCATCCGTCTACGAGTGAAAAGTCGTGCTAAAGTGCAGATGAGTACCCAACTCGTCCTGAAATTTCTTCCAGAATCTTGAAGTGAACCATACATCTCGGTCAGAAATCATGGAAACTGGCACTCCGTGTCGAGCTACTACCTCTCTGATGTAGATGCCAGCCAGCTTCTCGGCAGAAATGCTCTCCTGTATCGGAATGAAATGGGCACTCTTGGTCAACCAATCTACAATGACCCAAATCGAATCCACTCCCTTTGCGGTCCTAGAAAGCTTCGTGATGAAATCAATAGTAATATAATCCCATTTCCAAATAGGGATATCCAATGGTTGCGTCTTTCCATAAGTCATATGGTGCTCAGCCTTGACCTTCCTGCACGTCAAGCACCTTTAAACGTACCAAGCTACATCCCGCTTCATGCAAGGCCACCAATAATCAGGACGAAGATCTCTATACATCTTCGTTGCCCAGAGATCGATGGAAAATCTAGACTTGTGCACCTCCTCCATCAGGATCTGGCGCACACCGCCTGCGTACGGAACCAACACTCTACGGTGAAGTGTCAAAAGCCCATGAATATCATAGTAGAAGGAGGAAATCTAAGCCACGATATGCTCACTCTTTCAGTGTTCCTCCTTTATAGCCTCCTGATGGGCATCCCGAATCTTCTCTAGAAGCGGAGTCACTACTGTCATCCTCAGACAGATGTCTCTGATCGGGGCTGCGAATGCGATGTGGTTAAGCGCATCGGCCACAACATTGGCATTTCCCAGGTGGTCAAGGATCTCACGGTCGTAATCCTTCAACACATCTAACCACCGACGTTGTCTTATGTTCAAATTCAACTGATCCATGAGGTACCTCAAGCTCTTCTAGTCCGTGTAAATGGTACAACGGACCCCATAGAGGTAGTGTCACCAAATCTTGAGGGCGAAAACAAAAGGCCCCACTCCAGGTCATTCGTTGGGTAGTTTGCATCATGAGGCTTCAGCTGCCTCGAGGCGTAGACAACGACATGCCCCCATGCATCAACACTGCGCCCAAACCCAAGATGGACGTATCACAGTATACTACAAAATCCTTAATGCCCTCTAGCAGGGCTAAAATCGGCGCGTCACACAAACTCTACCTCAATGCCTCGAATGCTGCCTGCTGGTCAGGCCCCTAACAAAATACAACGACCTTCTTCATCAGCGAGGTCAAGGGTACGACTATCTTGGAGAAGTCCTGTATGAATCTCTGGTAATAGACTGCTAACCCGAGGAAACTCTGAATCTCAGATAGAGACTTCAGAACCTCCTATCTCATCACGGCCTCCACTTTGGCTGGGTCCACCAAAATACTGTTCTGGTTGACAAGGTGCCCCAGCAACTGCACCTCGCGTAACCAGAACTCACACTTAGAGAACTTGGCATACAAGCTCTCCCACCTCATGGTATCCAACACCTCCCCCAAGTGCTCCTCATGCTGCTCCCATGTCTTGGAGAAAACCAAGATGTCATCAATACAAACTATCACAAATTGATACAACATCGGTATCAATACGCGATTCATGAGGTGCATGAACACAACAGGGGCATTGGTGAGCCCAAAGGGCATCACCACAAACTTGTAGTGACCATAGCGAGTCCGGGGAGCAGTCTTCTGTACATCCCCATCCCTGACTCGCATTTGGTGGTAGCCTAAACGGAAATCTATCTTGGAAAACCAAGACGCCCCTTGTAGCTGGTCGAAGAGATCATCAATCCTCGGGAGTGGATAATGGTTCTTCACCGTTACCTTGTTTAGCTCCCGGTAATCTATACACATCCGATGTGACCCGTCCTTCTTCTTCAAAAACAGGATCGAGGCTCCCTAAGGTGAATTTCTCAGCCTAATGAATCCCTTGTCTAACAGTTCCTATAGCTATGTAGATAACTCCTGCATCTCGGGAGGAGCCAACCGATATGGTGCCTTGGCTTTTGGTGCCGCACCAGGGACTAGGTCGAACCTGAACTCCACCTGTCTCTCCGGATGTACCCCAGGAAACTCCTCTGGATATACGTTCGACTCCTCTCACACAACTGGAACATCACTCACAGACACCTTACCCGCTTCCCAGGTATCCACAACATAGGCGACATACCCTACGCAACCCTGCTGAAGGTAGCGTCTAGCCCTCTCCGTTGAGTACAAAGCTAGTCCACATTGCGTCCTGTCGCCTTGAATCACCAACTCTCCCCTACTTGGGGTCCTAACACGTACCAACTGCTGCACACAGTCGATCACCACCCGATTAGGGCTCAACCAATCCATGCCTATGATGACCTTGTTCCCACACAAATGAATAGAAACCAAATCCACGAGGTAACGCTCGTCATACAACCTCAAGACGTAATCTCTGAAAACCTCTGATGCCCGGAGGGATCGGTCGTTAGCAACCTCGACCTCTAAAGGACAATCCAACATACCTGAAGACTCAAGAAACCTCTTGCTAAGTGCAAGGGAGACAAATAATCGGGTAGCCCCTAAGTTAGATAACACATGTACTGGGATGTCGTTCACATGGAACGATCCTAAACAAAACACATAAAACATATAACATAAATATCATAACCGACATGTAATAAGAGTTAGGGAGAAGAAAAAATACCCGTCACCACATCTGGTGTGGCACGTGCCTCCTCGGAGGTCAGCTGGAAGGCTCGCATCCTCACCAATGGAGCATTCGTCTTGCCCTGTCGGCCATCTGTGATCCGTAAGGTCGCTGGAGCCGGCGCCGCTGCTGGCGCTCCTGATGTCAATATCGGGAAGTTGGACTTTTTATGGCCCTTCTGATTGCAATGAAAACAAATCAGGTCTGATGGCTGGAGGTGGGGGTAGGGGCAGTACAATCCCTGCCAAAGTGCCCAAGCTTGCTGCACTTATGGCAGCCCGATCCCCCTAATCTGCATACTCCCTCATGCGCCTTGCTGCATTTCCCACAGCGGCTCCGACCCTGCTAACCCTTCGACCTGGAGTCGAATCCCTTAAGTTTTTTCCCCGAAACCTGAGTATCCTACCTAGTCTCCGCCTTCCTCTTCCTGATGTGCTCTATATCAATCTCCCTTTCCATCACCCTCGCTATCATGTCCTCCTAGGTCGGACTTACCGAATAGCTGACATGTTTCCGAATGTCTGCTCTTAACATGTCATGGTACCGGGTCTTCCTCATCTCCTCGTCACCCGTATATTGAGGCACTAGTAAGGCCCTTTCCCTGAACTTGGCGGTAATCTCTTCCACTGACTCAACCGTCTGTCTCATATCAAGAAACTCCCTGGCTAGCTGCTGAATATCTACAACTGGCGCAAACTCAGCCTTAAACCTGGTTACAAAGTCCAACTAGGTCATAGCCTGAAAGGCTGGGGATCCCGAAGAATCACTAACTGCGCCCCACCAATCTCTAGCTTTGTCTCTCAAACATCCCGTAACATACCAAACCTTCGACCCCTCAGGGCAGAAGCTCGTCAACTATGTAGAATTGATGTTTGCAATCCATCTCCTGGCCACAATGGGGTCCTCCTTCACTCCGTGAAAGTCTGGCGCACCACATCCCCTAAAGTCCTTGAAGGAGAGTGTGCGCGTCCCATACTGGCTAGATGCCATGTCACTCCAGAATGCCCTGAGGTGATCCTCCATCAGCTCAATGATCCCTTCCTTGATTGACCGGAAAATCATTGGGGTCTCCTTAAGGATGCCTCTCGTGATCTTAGACGCGATGAACTCACGTAATCCATCATCAACCGGATCGGAACCCGAACCCGAACCTGCACCTGAACCTGATCTAGACCCTGAACCTCCTGCTCTGTGCCGTGTCACCACCATTCTGAAACAAAACACATAATCGTTAGGGTCATACATAATATCAAGAGGTCTCACACACTCTAAAAGTTCCCTGGTTCTATCTCAGCCCTCCTTGACTCGAGTACGGATCCTCTGCTTTCAATAGTACAGGCCCATACTACCTTCCACATTTATCCGTACTTTCCTCAAGGATTACCTTGACTTCACCAATTCCCTTTCACTACTACTGCTCGTTGCACTAATCTCGTCTTAGGCTTACCCTAGGGTAACCTCCAACCCACTCTCTTCCATCAACTGCATAAGAATTCCCTACTATCTCTCCCTAACTAGCTCGCGAATACCATTACATATTACTAAGACTAGATAATTCTTCGAATGAGGGGTCCTACCCTACAACTGTTGGACTCAGACAAGAGCTGCGAAATAGGGCTAGACCTAAGCTTCTGAAATTATTTAGTCCTCACAATATGTGACTTAATGTATTTTTTGACTATAATCACATAACGCCTAGCATATCTGGGTGTTAGCCTCCCCTTCGGTGTCTTTCAACCGGTAACTGCCTAGAATATCTGGGTGCTGGCCTCCCATTCCGTCTCTTTCAACCAGTAACTGCCGAGCATATTTGGGTGCTGGCCTACCCCTTTAGTCCCTTTCAACTGGTAACTAGGGACTATTTCACCCCTACCACTACCACATACTACCCTAGCATATACATATAAAACATATACTACCTAGCATATATGGGTGCTGGCTTCCCCTTCGGTCTCTTTCAACCGGTAACCGGAGACTATTTCACCCCATACCACTATCATATAATAAGATAACATACTAACACATAAATCATAACAGATAGTGACATACCAGACAATTATCACAAAGACAATCATCTCAACAATAATCAATACTAATGGGGCGACGTTGGTGCCATCGACCCACTCCTACTGGAAGGTAACTCACCTCGCAAATCTAAGTGTAGAATCTCACGGAAATGAATACCCAACGGCTATTTCAATGACTCCCTAGCTATCATTATCATAACAACACTTAGTCAAAATCCATAATACTCCTTAGGGTAAAATGACTATTTTTCCCCTTGGTCTAGTTTGGACATATCCAAAGCCCAATTCCATTTTATCTTTCCAAGCCTACTAATGGCCTACGAAAGACCCACTAATGGCCCAATTTTCTAAATTGGGCCCAAATCCTCAAATGGTCCTTTCCCAAATCCCAAATATGTCCTTGACCCAATAACTAATTCCTCATGGCCACTAAGGCCCAAAAACTAAAGAGTACAAAGTTTGGACCAAACCGAGGCCCGAAATTCGTGAAGTCCAACTCTACGAGTATGTAGGACATACTCCTCGGTACGCTAAGCATAGATGCTGCATGGCTGGTACGCTGCGCGTACTAGCTTGTATGCCGAACGCACTACCCTGTTAAGCCATATTCCTCAAAAGTGCTTAATCCTTCAAGATCTTACGTCCAAATTATCAATAAAATGCTTTAACTCATAAAATTGATTACTTGGTGGCTTGCTACCCACCAAATGAGCCCAAACTTGTAATATAACAACTATCCTCCATGGAAATGACCAAAACTCATGGATGGTCACAAAAGGACTTTAAAGATCGAAACTTTACTTCTTAAAGGACTCATAGATCACTAAGGGTGGAAATCCTAGGCCTAGAAGTGGATTTAAGTTGGGACTTAAAAGGCCCAAAACATCAATACACTAGATCTAAGCATACTTGAGGAAAGTTGTGAACTTTATACCTTCAAAGAGTCCCAAATTATGATGCTATCCCGGATCTATGAGCTCAAGATACTCAAGTTCCTATTCACTAGATTCTACGTCTTTCTTTCAAGCTTCTAAGCTCCAAAACAAGCTTCACAAGGCCAAAAACACACAAGAACGTGAAAAGGAAGGCTATCTAGGGTTTCTGAGGATGAAGGGCTAGTAAGGAGGCTAGGGTTTGAGTCATAGTGTTGTATTTATATGACTTAAGCCCTAAAAATTAGGGTTTGGAGTCTACTTGCGTATGCTACGCGTACACCATGGTAGGTTGTGTGTACGCACACCCACCCTTCGCATTCAGTGAAACTCTATGCCCCGCATACGCCAAGATTACGCCCAACGTATGTCTTCGGGTAGCCCAATCCAATCGGCCCACTTGCTTAAGCCCACTAAATAATCCTTTACTTATTCCATGGTCCAAACAAATAAAATGAAATTATTTTAAAATAAATATTACCTCAAATGACGGGCGTTACAAAATGGGTTTTTAGATTTTATTTTAAACAAAAATTTCTAATTAAAAAGTTAAGTTCATGTAGCTTTTAGCTATTGAATTATATATATATATATATACACACATGACGACCTTTTTGACAAATATGATCATGATTATTTTTTTGGTAAAGTAGCCACATTCTCCGGAACACATTGTTCAGGAGTGGTCTCCGGAATTCCGGAGTACGATTTTGGACCATGGTTTTGAAATAGATTTTTCTTGCATGTAAGTTTTGCGTTCATAAAATGTATAAGTTTTTTTTTTCATAAATTGTATAATTTTTGGTTTTATAAAATATAAAATGCAATTAGAATGAACAAACAACTAATAAATACATAAACTAAATAAAGTATGTGTCTGTAGGTCATACTACAAATACGATGTTCAAATTATCTTTTTCTTGTACCCCAAAAATATATGTTAGTCGTTTTCTACAATGCATAGCCCATTCACCAATGGTTTTACCCTATATATAAATCAATTTCCTGGTGATCAACGCCTTTAGGAACCAACACAAAAACACCCCACAATCCCCTCTACTGTCAATTTGTTGTGGTACGCCTGGGGCCTTTTCGAGGGTCATCTTGAAGCTCTCAAGTGGGATTGAATCAGTTGGTTAAGTAACCCAATAGTTGACTGTCACTAGTAGTATGTGGATGCGTGCTCTAAGACCTATAAACCCATCCTCCTTTTCTGAGTAGTAGTCGCCCTTCTAATGGATATCGTATATAGTCATTTGGAATGCCTTCAAATCCAAAGCACCCAAAAACCAATAAGCTTGTGATATGTTGATTTGGATGTAAAGCTACAAAAGAGGTTAGAAATAATAAATTAGTATGTAAATACTCAGGTAATGTAATCTAAAAACAATTATACCATATCACACTCTGCCCAAGCTGGGTAAACGAATCCGTCAGCCATGTTACTCCAGTTATATGTATCAATGTTGAAAGTTGACGACACAACCGTCCACCGAGCATGATCCGCTCTATGCTCTAGCAGCAATGAGATCCACATCATGATGTGCTACCATTTTTTTGTAGTAAAGTAAGTATTGTTATTAGAACCATATTATGTAATCAACAAATAATTATATTATTTACATCACATGAGAACCATCCTCCATGACAATTTGCATATAACCATGTCCAAAACTCAAGCGTAGAGAAACCGGTCAAATAATTGGGACCAAAGAACAACGATCCATCCCGTTCTTTATAAACAGTGTGTACAGTACGATCTAAGAGATTGTCCAACATTGCTGCTTGTTGTCATGTAACATCTTTCCTCTTTATTTGTATCCATGGTGACTTATACGATATGGACATAACTTTTTGGCGTTTAGAACGCTTAAGATGCGCGGGCTACAATGTTTTCTATTCATCATGCAGAATCTCTATTACATCCGACGGGTGAATAACTAGAGACGACTTCTTAGGCCGACATTCAGCGGCTGTTCAGGGCCGACATTCAACGATGCAAAAACATTGTCATTGTAGTATCCATGTACGGTTCAATAATGTGTACTTGTAAATGATGCAAAAACATAACAACCATAAATGATGAAATAATTAAAAATATACCTCCATCCCCTTCGAGGTACCAAGATCGTCTCCGGGAGTCTTATTGGTAAGTTTTAGAACCATGGCTAAAGTAGCCTCATGCTCTGCTAAACGCTCTTCCTGAGACCGCAACTGCTCACGACATTCACGGACCTCATTTTTCAATTGAATGACCTCGTTCTACAAGTCACTGATAATTTGGTCCTTATCACTTAATGGGTCAGCGGCCGAAGGTGGTGGTGGTGGCAGGTGAGATGGATCATCTATATGTGCCTTCTTTTCTCATAGCTCATAGGTAGGTGAGTTTTTGGGTGATGATGTTAGTGAAGGTGCCCAATGAACTTCAGGGTCGGGAAAATCAGGGCAATCAATTCAGCACACATCTCTTCTTCTGTCGGCTCCAACTTCGGTACGAGTCTATTACCTACTAATAAAATTATAAAAATTATAAATAAACATAAATTATAAAATAAATAAATATTTATATAATAAAGTAACCATACATCATCTATTTGTAAAAACCGATTATAGTGAGTCTTTTGTAATGCCCTCAGTTTTGACCATGCAACAACTCGAGACAGTTGAATTAGTGTCTAAGTCCATAACTATAATTGGTATGTACTTGACCCGATTTGGCATGGTCCATTTGGGTTGCATGGCATCGGAACGATTTGGCTAGACTTTTGTGAGAAAAAGATATTTATGATTTATAAATATATTATAAGTTTTAATATATTAATATGAAATCATATTATTTAATTAGTATTGATCAAGAATTAATTTGGAATTAATCTTGTGATAAAAAAGAGACTAATTAAATATATAGGGATTGATTGTGTAAATCATCATTCTTATATATATGGGCTTATGATCCATAGTTCTTCATGTTGAGCTAAACCCCATGGAGTAAGCCATGGATACTCCATGGAGGTCATGGAGCATGAAGAATATGAAAAGACATGAGTTACATGGGGTAACCATAATAGCCACAATATATAAAGACCCCATAGCTCAAGAAATCGACCCTAAGGATTCTCATGAGTGGGCTAGCCGATTTTGAGCATAAGGAATTTTCTCTCAAGTTATTCCAAGTTGTGTTGGTGTTGTGTGAACCATTTGAGGTGTCACACTTGGGGCACTAGGCTCTTAAGCTCCATGTAATGAAGCTACATCAAAGAGGTATGTTATCCTAACTGGTATCTTGTATTGTTTATGTCAATTGCATGCTAGTTATAGGTTTAACACCTTGGAAACCATTTGCATGTATAATTAGTGAAAACATAGATCAAAGGTATTTGAGTTGTATGTGCACCATAGGATGTTGTAGTATACTAAAACCCATTCGTGGTATCAGAGCCAAGGCTTGTTTTCAAGTTATACTTACTCAAATGGCTGAAAATCAAAGTTTTTTACTGTCTGGACAGGGGACTCGATGAGTCCATTGAGGGACATGACGAGCCTATTGCACTCGACGAGTTGGAGCCTCTGACAGCATATCCTTGAGTTTTAAGGCTGGAATTGGACTAGAATCATTACCCTAAGCTGTTTTTGAACCTATCAACCTGTTTTTGATGTGGTAATGTTCACTCTAATCCAATTCAATAGATAATTGTCAATAGATTCATGTTATGTATTAGTTTAATGGTTAGGCTAATTACATGAAAATTGTTTGATTTGAACTATCTTGTTCTTATGAGTTAGCTTAGATTAATAGAAAAATTATGTGATAATTTGTTTTTGATCCAAATTGATCTAAAAGTTGTTCATAATATGTGATTTTGTAACTTGTCCTCAAGTTATATGAAAAGTGACAGTTATGAATTTGTAAAACTCATAAAAATTCCATAAGTTATAAAAAATGAAGAGTCTCATTTTTAAATGTTTTAAAGTCTTCCATAACTTGTCCTCAAGTTATGGAACTTGAAGAGTTTTTCCAATAAAACTACTTTAAACTCATAAGTTATGGAATTGAAAAGTTTTTGAACTGTACAAAACTTTCCCTCAAGTTTTGGAATTCGTAAAGTTTCCCCGCATGAATACTTCAATTCCAAGTTAAACCCTTAGAATTTTAAAAGTTAAAATTCAACCCTTATACTATTATAATATTAATAGTTAATTGTTATATATATATATATATATATATATATATATATATATATATATATATATATACGTATAAGAACAAAGTCAGTCTTACTGTTAGTAGGTCTCATTCACGAAGCCGGTCTATAAGGGATATAAGGTTACTGCCTATAAAATGGCAGTTTAATGGGTGTCCACTCTCACCCAACGCTTACTTGACTGGTGGAGGGTCGTTAGCCAAACGAGTTTGATAGGACTCTAATTCTCCTATCATTAAAAGTATAATGATAAATACTAAGTAAATAAACACTTATAAATTCCCAATCTTGGTTACTTAGGAAAATGTGAATTTGGTGCTAACCCATGAAATTACACTTTGCACCTTGCTTAAGTCGTTAGTGGAGAGTGTGTGGTTAACCGGCACACTAAGTTGGATTTAACAAGGTTGGAAAAGGGTGGCTTAAGGTTTTTCATAGATCGGTGGAGCGCGTATGGTTAACCGGCACATAGATTAGGTGATAAAAATTAAGAGTACCAAGTATATCTGCATGGTTATTCACACCTTGTTTGTGATCCTCGGCATCCCAGTCACAAACTTGAGAGGGCACATTCGAAATTTAAACTTCCCATTGAAAATTTCAATGAATCGTAAAAGATCTAGGAGTTTCAAACCAATTAAAACCTAATACATATTTCGTTTTTCATGGTGGAAATTGGTGAATCGTTATTCGCCTACCTTCAAATATTTTATAACTTGGATTACGGCATCCCTCTTCCAAGTTATAAAATATTGTGTTTGGTCCTAGCCTTAATATTTCATATTGGGTGTTATATTAAGGACTTTATTCAACTAACTTGAATTTCTGCCATTGTAGATGTCTGGTTCAGACAACTATGATCTTCCCAAATCTCTTAAAACAGGCTATCCTAATGAAGATGATGTCCCGCGATTGGATCATGGAAATCATACTTCTCTTCCTCCACCTCCTCCAATTATTCTCCCTAACCCACTAGTTCAAGGTCACTCAAGACCTATTGGCACGCAAAGTCTATGTGTGCTCACACCTTGGAGATGAAGTCACATATTGACAAGCCGGGAGAGTTGGGTGTCAAAGTCTTGAGGAAGTTGGTTGTTGACTACGTTCTTTAATCACTTTCTAAGTCACATAGTGAGTTCCTTTAGGACTACTATATGACAGACCATGACATGATCCTTCATGATCTCACCTATTTTCTTGATGCCGCTGAATCAGCAATGATTAGGACCGCTGGTAAAGAAATTTTGATTGGAAGATCGACTTCCCAAACATCGATGGACATTGACAATGGTAACATTGGAAATCCAGAATAGCTTTCTCTTCCCATTGGAAAGGGATCGACCATAGTCAAATCGGTTGACCAAATGGTAAAGAGAAAGGCTACCTCTGAGATAGTCTCGTGTACCATTCCCAAAGAGTCCATATGTTTCTAGTGCCAAAGTAAGGGGCATTGGTTACGAAGCTGCCCTATTTACCTGAAATATCATGAGGATGGTAAAGTCAAAATGCTTGAATCTACTTTGGGTAAAATACACTATCTGACTCTATTAAGTTCGTATTTGGAGATTCTTATTACATGATGTGACTAGGTCACATGTTGATGCTTTAAGAATCAAAGAAACAAGGAAGCTTAAAGGAAGAATATGCTGATTTTGGTCACGAAGATGGTTTTCGATCGCATGGTTCGGTGATTAGAATTTTGAGTTGTTGCTTAAGAGTTGTGATATTTTGCCTAGGAATAAATAACAACATTGATTTCATATGCATTTGCATTGTAAGGATAAGTTTTCTGCAAGTTTTAAAATAAAAGAAAAAAAAGTTTTAATTTTATTTATTTTAAATTTCCCTACAATGGCATTTGGGAAAAAATGTTGTTTATATGATTCCATTAATAGCAACATTGGAAAATGGATTTGATTCTTTCGTTTGTGGTAGTGTCATAATTTACCAAATAAGGAAAGATTCTCATCACCCAAGTTCCAATTGGATAGAAACTTGGAACATGCAATTGGTGTTGTATGGTGCATGAGAATTTTCATCTTTGGGAAATTATGACTAATTCCTTGTTCACATGTATACGTGAGTCAAGTGAAGGATTAAGGGATAGGGTACACTTGAGTGTGCAGGTCAGGTCCACCACAAAGAATGATAAGTCTATTCATCATGATTTACTAAAAGGTTTAGTAAATATGGTTATACTTACAAGTTTAAGTATAATTCTGAAACATTGGAAAAGTTTAATGTAAGGCAGAACGAATAAGAAAAATCAAATTAGGTAGAAAGATACAACTTTCTCCAATCTGAAAAGATTGGAGTGTACTTGCGTATGTGTTTGATGATTATCTTAGTGATTATGAAATATATCATAATTGAGTCTATAAGGACATCTTAGTGCATTTGTTTGACTAAGAAGAGGAATTATGAATTGTTGAATTGGTTAAAATCAAAAGGATGAATCATACTTCGTTCCAAAATTGCGTCTTAGAGTGATACTCCAAGATTGAAACTTGAGTGACATAATCTTAATAAGATTTATAACACTTGTTAAATTTAAAGTAAAATGTTTTCTTACTCTTGAACATCTGAAATTGGTAAGTTGTGATATTTTTGGATAAAACAAAGACCAACTAAGGCCAATTGTGTGAAGTGTTTGTCTTGATAAGAATCCGCACTAACTCTTGGATATTTGTTTGTCAAGGAATGATTCTTGACAAGAGAATCTTATATGTCAAGAGGTCAGTGGGAGTCTTGAAGATCTTGGAAAAAGTTTCAAGAACTAATCAAGAATAAAACGTGTTGTTTATCACTAGCACATGACTTAAGGCTTGTAACCTATCGTGTTGACATATTCTTGTTTGTGTGCCCATTCCAGTTAAAGTTGACTATGCATGAGAGTTCTATAAGTTCTTAGTTTTTTTCACAACTACTTGAAAGCAATGGTAGGCTCTTGTGCTACCAAGTGGTAAGAAGTTAAGATTAAACAAGTTCTATCCATATAGTTTGGATTTGTCATTAATCTTGTCTTGTGATTATGATTATGACAAATTGACATGGATAGGAACACATACACCATAGAAATCCAGGTCGAGCTAACAATCCACTGTTCAGCACACATCTCTTCTTCCGTCGGCTCCAACTTCGGTACGAGTCTATTACCTACTAATAAAATTCTAAAAATTATAAATAAACATAAATTATAAAATAAATAAATATTTATATAATAAAGTAACCATACATCATCTATTTGTAAAAACCGATTATAGTGAGTCTTTTATAATGCCCTCAGTTTTGACCATGCAACAACTCGAGACAGTCGAATTAGTGTCTAAGTCCATAACTATAATTGGTATGTCCTTGACCCGATTTGGCATGGTCCATTTGGGTTGCATGGCATCGGAACGATTTGGCTAGACTTTTGTGAGAAAAAGATATTTGTGATTTATAAATATATTGTAAGTTTTAATATATTAATATGAAATCATATTATTTAATTAGTATTGATCAAGAATTAATTTGGAATTAATCTTGTGATAAAAAAGAGACTAATTAAATATATAGGGATTGATTGTGTAAATCATCATTCTTATATATATGGGCTTATGATCCATAGTTCTTCATGTTGAGCTAAACCCCATGGAGTAAGCCATGGATACTCCATGGAGGTCATGGAGCATGAAGAATATGAAAAGACATGAGTTACATGGGGTAACCATAATAGCCACAATATATAAAGACCCCATAGCTCAAGAAATCGACCCTAAGGATTCTCATGAGTGGGCTAGCCGATTTTGAGCATAAGGAATTTTCTCTCAAGTTATTCCAAGTTGTGTTGGTGTTGTGTGAACCATTTGAGGTGTCACACTTGGGGCACTAGGCTCTTAAGCTCCATGTAATGAAGCTACATCAAAGAGGTATGTTATCCTAACTGGTATCTTGTATTGTTTATGTCAATTGCATGCTAGTTATAGGTTTAACACCTTGGAAACCATTTGCATGTATAATTAGTGAAAACATAGATCAAAGGTATTTGGGTTGTATGTGCACCATAGGATGTTGTAGTATACTAAAACCCATTCGTGGTATCAGAGCCAAGGCTTGTTTTCAAGTTATACTTACTGAAATGGCTGAACATCGAAGTTTTTTGCTGTCTGGACAGGGGACTCGATGAGTCCATTGAGGGACATGACGAGCCTATTGCACTCGACGAGTTGGAGCCTCTGACAGCATATCCTTGAGTTTTAAGGCTGGAATTGGACTAGAATCATTACCCTAAGCTGTTTTTGAACCTATCAACCTGTTTTTGATGTGGTAATGTTCACTCTAATCCAATTCAATAGATAATTGTCAATAGATTCATGTTATGTATTAGTTTAATGGTTAGGCTAATTACATGAAAATTGTTTGATTTGAACTATCCCTTTCTTATGAGTTAGCTTATATTAATAGAAAAATTATGTGATAATTTGTTTTTGATCCAAATTGATCTAAAAGTTGTTCATAATATGTGTTTTTGTAACTTGTCCTCAAGTTATATGAAAAGTGACAATTATGAATTTGTAAAACTCATAAAAATTCCATAAGTTATAAAAAATGAAGAGTCTCATTTTTAAATGTTTTAAAGTCTTCCATAACTTGTCCTCAAGTTATGGAACTTGAAGAGTTTTTCCAATAAAACTACTTTAAACTCATAAGTTATGGAATTGAAAAGTTTTTGAACTGTTCAAAACTTTCCCTCAAGTTTTGGAATTCGTAAAGTTTCCCCGCATGAATACTTTAATTCCTAGTTAAACCCTTAGAATTTTAAAAGTTAAAATTCAACCCTTATACTATTATAATATTAATAGTTAATTGTTATATATATATATATATATATATATATATATATATATATATATATATATATATATGTATAAGAACAAAGTCAGTCTTACTGTTAGTAGGTCTCATTCACGAAGCCGGTCTATAAGGGATATAAGGTTACTGCCTATAAAATGGCAGTTTAATGGGTGTCCACTCTCACCCAAAGCTTACTTGACTGGTGGAGGGTCGTTAGCCAAACGAGTTTGATAGGACTCTAATTCTCCTATCATTAAAAGTATAATGATAAATACTAAGTAAATAAACACTTATAAATTCCCAATCTTGGTTACTTAGGAAAATGTGAATTTGGTACTAACCCATGAAATTACACTTTGCACCTTGCTTAAGTCGTTAGTGGAGAGTGTGTGGTTAACCGGCACACTAAGTTGGATTTAACAAGGTTGGAAAAGGGTGGCTTAAGGTTTTTCATAGATCGGTGGAGCGCGTATGGTTAACCGGCACATAGATTAGGTGATAAAAATTAAGAGTACCAAGTATATCTGCATGGTTATTCACACCTTGTTTGTGATCCTCGGCATCCCAGTCACAAACTTGAGAGGGCACATTCGAAATTTAAACTTCCCATTGAAAAGTTCAATGAATCGCAAAAGATCTAGGAGTTTCAAACCAATTAAAACGTAATACATATTTCGTTTTTCATGGTGGAAATTGGTGAATCGTTATTCGCCTACCTTCAAATATTTTATAACTTGGATTACGGTATCCCTCTTCCAAGTTATAAAATATTGTGTTTGGTCCTAGGCTTAATATTTCATATTGGGTGTTATATTAAGGACTTTATTCAACTAACTTGAATTTCTGCCATTGTAGATGTCTGGTTCAGACAACTATGATCTTCCCAAATCTCTTAAAACAGGCTATCCTAATGAAGATGATGTCCCGCGATTGGATCATGGAAATCATACTTCTCTTCCTCCACCTCCTCCAATTATTCTCCCTAACCCACTAGTTCAAGGTCACTCAAGACCTATTGGCACGCAAAGTCTATGTGTGCTCACACCTTGGAGATGAAGTCACATATTGACAAGCCGGGAGAGTTGGGTGTCAAAGTCTTGAGGAAGTTGGTTGTTGACTACGTTCTTTAATCACTTTCTAAGTCACATAGTGAGTTCCTTTAGGACTACTATATGACAGACCATGACATGACCCTTCATGATCTCACCTATTTGCTTGATGCCGCTGAATCAGCAATGACTAGGACCGCTGGTAAAGAAAATTTGATTGGAAGATCGACTTCCCAAACATCGAAGGACATTGACAATGGTAACATTGGAAATCCAGAAAAGCTTTCTCTTCCCAATGGAAAGGGATCGACCATAGTCAAATCGGTTGACCAAATGGTAAAGAGAAAGGCTACCTCTGAGATAGTCTCGTGTACCATTCCCAAAGAGTCCATATGTTTCTAGTGCCAAAGTAAGGGGCATTGGTTACGAAGCTGCCCTATTTACCTGAAATATCATGAGGATGGTAAAGTCAAAATGCTTGAATCTACTTTGGGTAAAATACACTATCTGACTCTATTAAGTTCGTATTTGGAGATTCTTATTACATGATGTGACTAGGTCACATGTTGATGTTTTAAGAATCAAAGAAACAAGGAAGCTTAAAGGAAGAATATGCTGATTTTGATCGCGAAGATGGTTTTCGATCGCATGGTTCGGTGATTAGAATTTTGAGTTGTTGCTTAAGAGTTGTGATATTTTGCCTAGGAATAAATAACAACATTGATTTCATATGCATTTGCATTGTAAGGATAAGTTTTCTGCAAGTTTTAAAATAAAAGAAAAAAAAGTTTTAATTTTATTTATTTTAAAATTCCCTACAATGGCATTTGGGAAAAAATGTTGTTTATATGATTCCATTAATAGCAACATTGGAAAATGGATTTGATTCTTTCGTTTGTGGTAGTGTCATAATTTACCAAATAAGGAAAGATTCTCATCACCCAAGTTCCAATTGGATAGAAACTTGGAACATGCAATTGGTGTTGTATGGTGCATGAGAATTTTCATCTTTGGGAAATTATGACTAATTCCTTGTTCACATGTATACGTGAGTCAAGTGAAGGATTAAGGGATCGGGTACACTTGAGTGTGTGTAGGTCAGGTCCACCACAAAGAATGATAAGTCTATTCATCATGATTTACTAAAAGGTTTAGTAAATATGGTTATACTTACAAGTTTAAGTATAATTCTGAAACATTGGAAAAGTTTAATGTAAGGCAGAACGAATAAGAAAAATCAAATTAGGTAGAAAGATACCACTTTCTCCAATCTGAAAAGATTGGAGAGTACTTGAGTATTTGTTTTATGATTATCTTAGTGATTATGAAATATATCATAAGTGAGTCTATAAGGACATCTTAGTGCATTTGTTTGACTAAGAAGAGGAATCATGAATTGTTGAATTGGTTAAAATCAAAAGGATGAATCATACTTCGTTCCAAAATTGCGTCTTAGAGTGATACTCCAAGATTGAAACTTGAATGACATAATCTTAATAAGATTTATAACACTTGTTAAATGTAAAGTAAAATGTTTTCTTACTCTTGAACATCTGAAATTGGTAAGTTGTGATATTTTTGGATAAAACAAAGACCAACTAAGGCCAATTGTGTGAAGTGTTTGTCTTGATAAGAATCCGCACTAACTCTTGGATATTTGTTTGTCAAGGAATGATTCTTGACAAGAGAATCTTATATGTCAAGAGGTCAGTGGGAGTCTTGAAGATCTTGGAAAAAGTTTCAAGAACTAATCAAGAATAAAACGTGTTGTTTATCACTAGCACATGACTTAAGGCTTGTAACCTATCGTGTTGACATATTCTTGTTTGTGTGCCCATTCCAGTTAAAGTTGACTATGCATGAGAGTTCTATAAGTTCTCATTTTTTTTCACAACTACTTGGAAGCAATGGTAGGCTCTTGTGCTACCAAGTGGTAAGAAGTTAAGATTAAACAAGTTCTATCCATATAGTTTGGATTTGTCATTAATCTTGTCTTGTGATTATGATTATGACAAATTGACATGGATAGGAACACATACACCATAGAAATCTAAGTGTCATAAGGTTTCTCTCTGATTCATGAAAATAATGGTGAGGAAACGCTTTCATTAAGTAGATTTGAAGTAGATAGCAATTGTGATATTTGCATTCTTAAAGTCGTTAGTGGAGTGTGTGTGGTTAACCAACACACTAACATGGACTTGTGAGAAATGGAAAAGGTCTAAAAAATCGAGACTATGATTACGGCATCCCTTTTCATAGTTCTAAAAATTGTTTAGACACACATGTGAGCTATCTAAGAAAAGGTGTATGATTTTGATAAAGTTTTATCAAAGCATCTCGTTTCAGAAATCTGAAATTTGGTAAGAACGTCAATAAAGTATTGATTTCTAGAAGTCTAGCTGACTTCTGAATACATGTCAAAGCTAGTGGGAGCATAAGTGTTATGCTAATAATTATCATGTTTGTGGGAGCATGATTATTATGTTTGGTGTTGCGAGTTAGCAATGTTAATTATAGAAAACAAAATTTTCAATTTGCAAAATGTGCTTTGCAGGGTTTGAAAAGTTGTTTTGCTATAAGTAATGGAAAAGAAATTATACTTCATTTCAAATCTAAATGCTTAGATCATGAGGTTTTAATCAAATTTAGTCAAGTATATATATATATATATATATATATATATATATATATATATATATATATATATATATGAATGTTATGTTGGAATGGTTCAACATAAGGAAATTCTATATATGGCAACATTATTTGCGTTCTAAAATTCGATTATGATTATGGCATCCCATATGCATCGGATATAGGATCCATTACATGTGCTATAATATTCATCCATTCTAAATTTTCCAAATTCCTAGGGCATTAAGAGGGGAAAAAGTCTAGAATTGGATATGACTAAAATGATTAAGCAATTGTCGAGGACAATCTGAGGTTTACCAAAGATTGATTTCTCATGGACAATTGGAAGTATAGTGTTAATTTTGAAAGGACCATATTGACATATTCTGAAAAGAGGCAACTCTTGTTCAGAAGTGATAGTCAAAATGGGAGTGTGGAAATGTTTCCATAGGTGGAAGTTGTTGTTCCAATATGTGTAAGATTAGAAAATTTAATGCAAGTAGGATGTTCAAAGGAATGTACTTTGAATGTGAGACTTCTTTTCCATGGAATTGATCTCCATTGGAATACTCTGTAATGTCTGTTGACAAGTCTTTGTGACTTTGTGCGTAGTCATTACGATAGGATCAATGCATATAAGTTTAGAATCTAACAGATTTATGTAAATGGCAGGAATTTGGAATTCTTACATTTACGATAAGGATTTAGATTGTGAAACGGGAATCAATGGAATTATGTTAAATTAATCTATTCCACAAAGTAAGGATCATAGACAAACATAGTGTGCATACTTGGAGCATGGCATGATTATTGTTTTGATTCAAGTATAAAGCTGATTATTCGAAACATTATACAATTAATAATAAGTAATCAACATGGTGTTTACATAAATAGTGTTCTATTTACTCTCAAAGCTGCTTGGGGCCATATATGATTAGTATTATTTTTGTGTTTCACTTTGCGTATTTTGACTTCCCGAATAACTAGGTTATTCAAACCGTCCGTAGTCGATCATGATGGGTTTTGAGCATTCTAACACTTCTATGGTGTACATGAAACCCTAGAAACCTTGGATCTATGTTTGACTAAGATACATGCAAATAATTATTTTTCCAAGGTTCTTATCCTATCTAGCATGGCATGGGGAACTTGAATCAAATAAATCTAGTAGAATTACTTACCTTGTAGTTGTAGTTGATTGCGTGGAGTTTTAGAGCCTAGCACTAATAGTGTGGATGCCTCAAATGGAAATCACAAATCACCACAAACTTTGGAACCTTGAGAGAATAGTCACAACTATCTTGAAATCGGCCCTATTACTTTACTCACCATAACTAGTTTGATTTCAAGAACCAAAGCCTCCTTTATATAGTGTGGTGGATTAGGGTTACATCCATGTAAACCCTAATACCCATGTCTCTTCATTTCCATGAGATCCATGGGTAAAGCTCCATGGAGTATCCATGGACTTTCCAAGCAAGCCTAGCCCATTCCAAATAAGCATTAGTCCATACTATATAAATATAGGAGACCATATTTAATTATTAATACTTTTGATCTCTAAATTAATCCTAGATTAATTATAGATCAATACTAATTAAATAAGATGACTTTATATTAATATATTAGAACTTATAATATATTAATAAATCATAACTTATACTATTCACAAAAGATTATCCATAAATTTTTTGGGTGAAGTGCAACCCAAATGGACCATGGTACATACCAAATATAGTTATGGACTTAGACACTATATCCAATAGTCTCCCACTTGGATAAGTCTACTAACAATAGTTGCAAGTATGACCTCAGGAACCGATCAGCAATCGTAGCTCTTTAAACAATGTTGAACTAGAATGCGCCATTTTAGATAAGTGATCATATAATCCTCTGTTCTAGATATTAGCCGGACAAATATATGGAACATGGTCTTGTTTATTGTCCAACATTTGTTTCCCGATTTCCGATTTGTTTGACATAGAACTTAACTGAACACATCAATTTAGTTTTGACCGGGCCCGGTACATAGGTCAAAACAAAATCATCTAGGGGCCCAAGATATCGCTTCTAATCCTAGAAGGAACATATAAACTTTGTAACGCCCGTAGATCCGAACTAGTCAATTTAGAGGCAATACGGGTCGAAAACGACTTTTCGACAAAAGATTACATAGAATAAATAATTTGAACTAAGTTGTAGTATATGTCACAAGGTTTCGATACATATAAAGAACGCCGAAATCCGAGTTATAACGAAGAAGTTATGACCCGTCGAAGTTTCGCGACGGAACCGACACAACATCGGGAAGCGTAAATAGTGAATTTATGATAGAGCGAGATTTAGCCTTAGCAATCCAAATGAAAGTCATAGAGTATGTTAAACTAAGAACATCAATAAAAAGAACGCCCAAATCTGACTTCGTATGAAGAAGTTATGATTTTTCGAAGTTTCGGATTAGTGGTGTACAACCCGAAATTCGAATATTAGATCGAGTGATGTTTAGCCGACACGACCTAAAAGAGAATCGAAGATCTTGATAATAGTAGTGTAACGAGAAAAAGATGGGCGAAAGCGGACGTCGGATGAAGAAGTTATGAGAATTTAACGGACCAATCCTGTCCCGGCTTGTTAATAATACAAAATTTAAAATCGATTCAAAATTAGCCGATAGAGTCTAAACGAAAGTTGTAGAGTATGTTACCACCTTCGCGTGGATATAAAGAACGTCGAAAACGGAGCTCGTATACGAAAGTTATGATTTTTAGAAGGCGAGAAGGAGAATTGCAAACTAAGATGATGTGGCAAAATCTCAGCCGTTGCTTGCTGACCAAGGCTTCGCTTCGGATCTTGACGTGTCACCCTCGCTATTACACCCCGCGTACAAAGAAGTTACGCCCCGCGTAGCTTCGGTCTGATCCTTCCGAGATGAGTGCGAGACAGTTGGCTTTGGTTCGCATCCTTATCCGAGGAGTACGCCCAGCGTACCCACGGTACGCCCAACGTAAATCCGAGGCTTCGTGCCTATAAATAGCTGCGAGAGCTGCATCCATTTTCACACCATTTCTCATTCTCTCTCTAAAATCTTTCTCTCTCTAGCTTCCCAAACCACCCCTAAGACCTAGGAAAAATACCTAGCACCATAAGGAAGCCCCGAGGCTCCTAGAGTCCCGAGAAAAAGTGTCTTTCGGAACTTCTTTATCGAGCTCTGCTGACGATTGAATCAATCGATTCATTCGACATATTCAGATTCATTCTTGTGTTTTATATTGTTGTTATCGCTTTCGTGGTTTACCTGTTATAAGATCTAAGCGATCAAAGAGTTTCTTAAACTCATCAATTGGTATCAGAGCAGGAGGCTGTGTAATTCATACACATCTCTTCTGTGAAAGAAGTGATTAGGGTTTATTCCGCATTTACTGATATTTATTGAGCCGTCACTCCATAATTGACATATCTCAGTAATTATTCATCTTGCCCTAATATTACGTATTACAAGTCTGATCTTACAACAGGTTAAATGATCAAGAATGGACGATTCTCAAACCAATCCTATCAACATCTCAAACAGTATAGGATCTACAACCAAGATTCCAATTCTCTACACTCAAGATTATGAGGTTTGGGCGCATCATTTCGAAGACTACGTCATTGGATCTGAAGATAATGGGTATCTGATATGGGAAGCCATTGTGTCTGGACCATTTGCTCATTCAAGAACATCCAGATTTATTAAAACTCAAAAGGAGTATAATGATTTATTAAAAGATGTGAAAGATGTCGCTCAAGACGAAAAGGAGAAGTTTCAGTGCAACTTCAAAGCATTGAGACTAATTCGATTCTCTCTTCAATCTGACACGTTTAGATTGGTTAGTTCCTGCAGTACTGCTAAAGAAATCTGGGATTGGCTGCGAGAGCTGTATTCTACAGATGAAGATCTGGAGCACTCAATTCTGACCTTGCTCCTGTCTGAATTTGGAGAGTTCAGGCAAAGCCCTGATGAATCTGTTACACAGACGTTTGATCGCTTCAAACATCTTCTCAGCAAGATGATCAAACATGATATTGAAAGGCAGCTTATTGAACAGAAGGTCACTTTTTTGAATGGTCTAAGATCTGAATGGAGAGCTGTTGTGTCAACAGTCAAAGCACACAAACAGTTCAAATCTTACTCGCTGGCGAAACTGGTGGGAATTCTGAAATCCCAAGAAAAGATAGTGCTGCAAGAGAAGAGCATGGTTTCTAGTCTGGGGTCTCTGGCGCTCTTATCCAAGGGTAAAAGTGTAGAAGAAGATGAAGAGGATCTTAATCTAGGAGATCACGATCTGACAGCAGAAGATTATGCTTTAATGGTGTCAAATCCCAGAAGGTTTATCAAGAAGAAGTATCCTTCCAACAAAAATCGTAATTGGCAAGGAAGCTATAGTTCCGAAAGAGTAAAAGATGAACCAAAAGTTGAGGAGTCGAAAAAGGAAACTAAGGGTGAAGCTGACTCTGGTGTCAGTTGCTTCTACTGCGGGGGAAAGAATCACTATGCAAAGGATTGTGTGCTGAAGAAGATGGCTGAGAAAGATGAAGAGAAAGATGAAGAGGCAATTCTTATGAAAAAGATGGAGGAGATTAAAAGGAAGAAAGCTGCTATTAATCCCTCTATGAATGCTCTTATTGTGTAGGGTTCGGCAGAGGATGACGAGTTCGGTGGCGTACATGTATGGTCGACCGATTCAGAAGACGATGAGGTGAGAAAGCCTTCGCATGGAAAGGCTTATGTTGCAAAAGATGATGAAACCAGCGGAAGATGTCTGATGGTGACTGACGTATCTCAGATGAGGGGATATAATACTGATGGTGGAAATGACGAGGCCAAGGAGCGAGAGGACTTATGCTTTACAGCAAAACCTCTCAGTGTGCAGATCAGTGAACTTGATGAACTGATCAAGAAGGTACAATCTGTTTTTGTTTTGTTTAAAATTCCACAAAAATCATATGAAAAGGAATTAAATAACTTGAATTCAAGACTTTCAAATCTAGATAGTTGTTTAACTCAAACTCGAGTCACAAATTCTAATCTAACTGACCAAATAAGCAGGGTGTCATCCAAGAGTGAGGAGCGAAGGATGTGGATTGAGCAGAAGGAGTCGGAGCTAATTAAGTCTAGGGATGAAAACATTTATTTACAAAGAGACAATTTGAAATTGTTAAAACAAAGGAATGTTTTTTTTTTATCGCTAAAAGACTTTATGCTAACATTACTCAACTACATCTAAATTGTGAAATAGGGCAGAAGATACATCGCATGATTCTACCCTTCCTTGAGTTTAAGGAGGATGAAAACGATGCCGAAGCATACAACTGTGAAAGTGTTGTATCTTCCGATGATGTCAATCCCACTTATATGTATGGTCTGGACAAAATAGAATCTTTTATAAAGTCCAAAGACCATACGGACATGCTTAAAATCTTTTGGATGAAAACGATAAGCTGAAACTCAGGACCGAAACCATACAAAAATTCGACTCATTGAGTGCCAATTTAAGTTCAGAAAATAAAATTGATGTTGAAAACGCATCTGAACTTTATGAGGACGATGATATGAGTGAAATTTATGTAGAGGTTGAAGTCGACTGTTCTGAGTTTGTCAAGAGCGAACCCGAAAACCACAAAAATCTGATTTCTGAAAATTCTGTGGAATTCGCTCGTTTGTCCAAAACTAAGTCCCCTTCCCTTAAAGAAAAGGCCATTGTGTTTCAGAAGGTTAGAACTACTCCCAATCAGGTGTATAAGGTCATAGGAGTAAACGAACATCAAACAGTCGAACTCACTGCCATAGTGAACGAAGACACTGCAGATGGCTGTGATGAGTTTTTCTGGTCGGCTCCTATAGACAATGTAGAGGAAACGGTTGGTCTGTCGGAGTGAACATCTTGGAAGACCAAAGGAAGATATGTGCCAGAACCGCTGAATAAGCCTACCAACTTTGACGTACCTGGTACAAGTGGCACAAAAGAAATACCTGTAGAAGAAGTCACCTCCACAAGCGAATCCTCATCTATGAAAAGTGAACCAGCTGTCAAGAAACTAAAACAAAAAGCCAATATCCACAGACAACCGAAACATGTGAAAAATCAAAAGCAGTAGAGAAATCTTAGATACAAGAAAAATCTCTCAGAGCGAAAGCAGTTTTGGCGCTCTCAAAATCCTCATTACTCTTACCATGATAAAGATTCTAAGTCAGAGAGAAAGACTTTTGGGCCACATGAAGCACAAAACCGAAAGGATAGGTTCGGTCCCGAAAGCAGCAGCAACCGAAAAGTGAGTTTTGGTCCGCCAAGTAATAACAGGCAAAGACCTGATTTCAGTCCTTCAAGCTTTTATAATAAAAGACGAAGTTTCAGACCACCAGCCAACAACAACCAAAAATCCAACTTCAGCTCATCATCGAGCAGCTACCGAAGGTCCAGGTTCGGTCCCTCTAATGACCATAAACAAAAGGGTCATTTCGAACCTCAAGTCAAGAAAAACTCTCATTCTAAATTCTCTTTTTCTAATTCTTCTCATTTTAAACCCTCTTCTGAACCCAATTCAGTCTCCACACAAAATTCGAGATCATCAACGAACTTGAAAGGAAAAACGAAGATTTCCTCAGTCAAGGAGGACCGAAAGCAGTCTAGTGCTCAAACACCAGAATCTGAATCCAAAACACCTGTAACTAATTCTAACAAAATCAAAGTGTTTACTGTTAAAAGAAAAAATTAAACAACTTAATAAAACGAACATATCTTGTTGATGTTTCTCTTACTATTCCTGTTCCTTTGAAAGGCTCACGTGGACCCAAGAAACTTTGGGTTCCTAAATTTGCTTAATTTTTGCAAGTTATTAGTGACGAGCAGTTTGACGAAGAATGGTATATTGATAGTGGCTGCTCACGTCACATAACAGGAAGGAAGGAAGAGTTAAGGGAGTTTCGATCGCTTCAAAATGGTGGCAATGTTAAGTTCGGTAACAACTCCTATGGAATGATAAAGGGTTATGGGATGATAACCAATGGAGACTTCACGATAAGAAAGGTGGCATACGTAGAAGGATTGCAGCATAATCTCATCAGTGTATCTCAACTGGTGGGTGGTACTGGTCTCAAAGTATCATTCGATGACGAAGGTTCAGAGATTATAAAGAAGAAATCCAATAAGGTCATTCTCAAATCAGATCGAAAAGGCGAAATGTTTCCTCTGAATCTCAGACTAATCAAAGGAAATCCAGCCATATGTCTTTTGTCCAAAGCTCATTCTGACGAAAGCTGGTTGTGGCACCGAAGGCTCTCTCATCTCAACTTCAAAGACATCAATTAACTTGTCACCGGAGGTCATGTTCGGGGTCTTCCATTGCTCTAGTTTGATCAAAAACACTTATGTGCTGCATGCGAAATGGGGAAACAAAGTCTTCAAAGTCACCCATCAATTATAAACACAAAAGTTGTTGAACCACTTGAGTTGCTACACATCGACTTATGTGGTCCATCATCAATCGAGAGCATTGGCGGTAGCAAGTACATTCTTGTTGTCATTGATGATTTCTCACGTTTTACATGGGTATTCTTTCTGAAGCACAAATTTGAGGCCACTTCCAAGCTAAAGATGTTTATCAAGCAGGTTGAAGTGCAACTGAGAAAAGTCGTTCGAAACATTAGGAGCGACAATGGACTGGAATTCAAGAACAAAGAATTCGAAAACTTTTTTGGCAGAAAAAGGAACCAGTCATAACTTCTCAGCCCCTTACACGCCTCAACAGAATGGTATTTTCGAAAGGCGAAACCGATCCTTGTGTGAGGCGGCCCGAACTATGCTAAGTTTTGCTTCTCTTCCCTTATATTTCTGGGCTGGTGCAATTGTTGCAACATGTTTTACGCAGAATAGGTCTTATCTCAACAAGCGTTTCTCTCTCCCTCCTTATGAGATCATCAATAATAGGAAGCCGAACGTAAAATTCTTCCATGTGTTCGGTTCACGATGCTTCATCTTCAACTACAAAGAACATCGTAACAAATTTGATGTTAAAGCTGACGAAGGAATTTTTCTGGGATATACTCTTACTTCAAAAGCATACCGGGTTTTAAATAAGCGTTCTAGAAAGATTGAAGAAACCTATTATGTGACTTTCGATGACAGCTATGTCAAGAAGCTAAAGACTACTGAAGAAGCTATTGGAGAGATTTTTTCTCAAACAGGTCAAGTCACAGCCACGATTGCTAATCTATTTGATTAGTTTGTTGACCTGTTCAATGAACCTGAGAAAGCCACTCTATCAGAAGCCAAGGCGGCAGACAACAAAATCGATCATCTGAAGCAGATTGTCAAAGATGCAGCCAAACAAATGGGAGAAGGAGAACAAGTTCAAAAAGAACCTCCTCAGCACGGCACTTCATTTGAGGGGGAGAATCTAATTTTTTTACCGAACTCACACTTTTAGGGGAAGAATTCCATTCCTGTAGCACCCGAAAGTCCTGTAGCACCAGAGCGCCCGGCTACACCCGAAAGTCCGGTAGCACCCGAATGTCCGGCTACTCCTGAGAGTTCTGTTGCACCCGAAGGTCCAAACCAACTTGAAAATCCAAATGATTCATCATTAGTCAAGGGGGAGAATTATGATATGCTCTATGATGATGATAGTCAATCTAAATTGGAAGAAATGGTCAATGCCGAATTGGATCCATCCTATGATCCAAACTATCCTCCCCTCATTAAATGGACCAGAGATAATCTTGTATCTCAGATAGTGGGTAATGTATCTGAAAAGGTCTTGACCCGATCCCAAGTGAAGGCAAAGCAAACCTCCCTATTTTCCAAAGTAGAGTTCTGCATGTATAATTCCTTTGTATCCAAAGTTGAGCCGAAGACCATCAATTATGCTCTTGACCATTCTGATTTGGTTCAGGCTATGCAAGATGAACTCAATGAATTTGAAAGAAACAAGGTATGGTGTCTCATTCCAACACCAAAGGATGCCTCAGTAGTTGGTCTCAAATGGGTATTCAGAAACAAAATGGACAAGGAGGGCAATGTTATTCGAAATAAAGCTCATCTTGTGGTGAAAGGATACTGCCAGGAAGAAGGAATTGATTACGAAGAAACATTTGCTCCGGTAGCAAGGCTGGAATCTGTTCGAATATTTCTTGCCTACGCTGCACACAAGAACTTCGAGGTCTATCAAATGGATGTGAAATGCGCCTTTCTGAATGGAGAACTTGAAGAAACGGTTTACGTGAAGCAACCTCCAGGTTTTGTGAATGAAAAGCATCCAAATCACTGTTACATTGTAGACAAGGCAGTTTATGGTCTGAAACAAGCGCCTAGGGCATGGTATGAAACACTAACTAAGTTCTTAAAGATGTCTAAATTCAAACAAGGTTCGGTTGACCCAACCTTCTTTCGAAAGAAGGAAGGTAACCACCTTATGATAGTTAAAATCTATGTTGATGATATCATCTTTGGATCAACGAATCCTAGCTTAACAGCTGAATTCAGAAAGCTGATGGAGACTAAATTTGAAATGATCTCAATGGGTCCGATTAACTTTTTCCTTCGTTTAAACATTAGACAGGGAACCGAAGGCATCTTTATCAACCAGGAAGCATATACCAAAACTCTTCTTGCTAAATTTGGAATGATGGGAGATTCAAAGGTCAAAGTTCCAATGGCGTTCGACACCAAACTCACACCATCCTTGGAAAAATTGGCAGTTGATATAACGCTATATCGACAAATGATTGGATCCCTGATGTACCTCACAGATAGCATGCCTGATATAATGTTTTTTGTGTGTTATTGTGCTAAGTTTCAGGCGAATCCTCGTGAACCACACATGCTAGCAGTGAAAAACTGTAACGCCTGTGTTTCCGGGCTTGCCATTTTTAGCAATGTAATAGTCTAGGTTAACCTTTGTAACCCATTTTGAAATAATAAGAATGTATTATTTGAGTATTATGTGTTTTGTGCTTAATTGCTTAATTATGTGGTCTGATTAATTAAGAATAAAAATAAGCGTCAAAATTTAAGTGTAAAATAAACTTAATATCTTTGGTTAATGTTGTAGTAGTTGAAACGAGGTTTTCGAATATATATAGAACGCCCAAATCTGACTTCGTATGAGGAAGTTATGATTTATCGAAGTTTCGACTTAGCGGTGTGCAGCCTGAAATACTCGAATTAAGATCGAGCGGTTTTTAGCCGAAGCAATCTAAATGAGAATCGAAGATATCATTGTTGGTATTGAAGCGATAAAAAGTTAGGCGAGAACGGACGTCAAACGAAGAAGTTATGAATTTATAACGAAGTTTTTCTGTCGCGGCCTATTAAAAATAAATAATAAAAATAAAGTCGAAATTAGCCGACGGAGTCTAAATGAAAGTTGTAGAGCGTAGTCTCACCTTTCCGTGGATATAAACAACGTCGAAAACGGAGTTCGTATGAAGAAGATATGAATTTCCGAAGTTTATTAATTATTTTGTATTTATTTTTAATCTTAAATTCCGGCCTTATCCGAAGACGAGTCAGCGGTCCGATCCGACGTACGCCCCGCGTACTCCGAAGAGTGTCGACACTTCGGATGATGCATGCAGTGACGATTTCGGAGGCTAGTGCGCCCCGCGTACGCCTATACGCCCCGCGTACTCCGAGGCTCCAGCATTATAAAAGGAATCTGAAGGCAGCCGATAGTTTTGTTCATTTCTTCTCTTCTCTCTCTCTCCCGTTTTGCATCGTTTTGCGTGCCAGAAAGACCCCGAAGCCCCGGTATCATACTCTAGCCCCGAGGCAAGTCCCGAGATCCCAAAGATCCCGAGAAGTGCGGTTCCCGAGCCGAAGCTCTGCCCGCAAGAAGTTCGATTTTTGTTGAGATCTTCCAAATCTGCTGTGGATTACTACTTCTGCAAGTCGTAGTGCTGTCCGATCATCTTCTGATCAAGTGAGTGTATACTACCTTTCATAAACACGATAATAATACAAGTGCGGTTTGAGTGTATTCAGTAAATTGTGGTTTATATGTGTGAGGGTGCAATTACTTTCTTCTAACAAGTAACTATGAAGTATTTTATGCGATATACTTGTTATGTGTATATTTTTTGATTGTATGCGTGAATGGATATTCACTTTATTCCATCTCATAGATAGGAATTGCTTTCTATGAAATACGTGTTATGTGGTATGCCTCGTCTGTTACGTGAAATATATATATTGAATGAAAATGATATACAGGTTTTCAACTATGTATGAAAATATATATTCTTATCTACTAATATGTTGGGTAGAACATGGGTAGATAGTTGGTGTATAATAAACAGATGAGAGGCCTCGATGTTGTTGTTGTTGATGATCTAGTTATTCAACGGACTCCTTCTAGACAGTCCAGTGGAACGCTAGCAGGTTCATAACCTGTAGGTGTTGTGAACGATGTGTTCACCGGTGTACTCTATCCCCCTCATGGTTGCTTTTAGGATATTTATTGTTGATGAAACCCCTTAGCAGTGATGTCCGTCCCGATGAAAATTCTAGATTAGGTCCCTTGAGATAGTTGTTGTTTTAGGGACGTAAAGTGAGGATAACGGGAATGGGTAATCGGGATAGTGATTGGTTGGTGAAATTAAATATAACTTATTTATTGTGGGTTGAAAACCCTATATGCTCACCAGGCTCCCAAGCCTGACCCACTCAGTTTTATTTGTATTACAGGAAGTGGCACATGGGCGTAAGATGGATGGATCATCTTGTTGTTTTGTTTACAAGTCTGTATATGTATATATTTGTTGAATGACTTGTAATGTTATCGTTTATGCTTTATGGTCTGTATCGGAACATGACATCCCGAGTTTTGATTATATAATGAAATGCATCTCTTGATGAAATGCTTTGATAAATATTATTTTATCATGTTTTGTTTTGGGAACAAATTCCGCAACTCTTTCAAATCAAAAGGATTTACTCTGAAATTATTTAAAAGCATAAATGAAAATCGGTCTTTTCTAGCCGTGATTTTGGGGATGTCATAAAAATATACTCCGATATCTGAAGCCAACCACCTCTCTCGGTCTCTGGTATCCCTTAAACTCAGGGTTCTTTGTTGAAGCCTACTCAGATGCAGACCTTGGAGGATGTGGTTTACATAGGAAAAGCACTACAGGAGGATGTCAATTCCTTGATGGAAAGTTGGTGAGCTGGCAATCTAAGAAACAAACATGTGTTTCACTGTCTACAGCCGAAGCAGAATATATTGCAGCCGCTTCTTGCACATCTCAAGTGATTTGGATCCAAAGTCAACTCAGGGATTACGGACTCAACATGAAAAAGATCCCACTATATTGTGACTTAGAAAGTGCAATTAGGATCTGTCATAACCCAGTGCAACATTCCAAAACCAAACATATTGCATTGAGGTATCACTTCATTAAAGATCACGTAGAAGACGGAAACGTAGAGATTCATTTTGTACGAACTACTGATCAACTGGCTGACATCTTCACCAAAGCTCTTCCTGAAGCAAGTTTCAATAAAATTGTACAAGGGCTAGGTATGATGGAATCGGAGTCAGTACCCAAAACTACTTCTCAAACCTAAAAGTTGGAAGCCAAATGAACCGAATGTTCGGGTTCGGTTCCTGTGAGTGCCGAAATGAACCGAGCGCTCGGGTTCGGTCCTATTCTCTTATGTTTGCTTCTCACTTAAAGGTAGTTTCTTTTGTGGTAAACTTTTGGTTGTAAACTTTTTGTACTCTTATGTCTCATTTCTTTCTTACTTTTTCAAAGTTTTTTTTAACCGAAATGAACCGAGCGTTCGGTCTATTTCGGGTTCGGTTCCAAATTTATTTTTTCTTTTTCTTTCTTTAAATCAAAAACTCCAAAAAAAAATTGTTGTTTGTTTCTCTCTTTAAATGAAAAACACCAATATATATATATATATATATATATATATATATATATATATATATATATATATATTTGTTTTCTTGTGTTCGTTAATTTTGTGTGGATAATTGTGGAGCAACTCTTGTTCTCACATTTTTAATAGTTAAGTGTACCTAGAAGCATGTTGCTGTATGTGTCCAAAGCCTCATCCAATTCTGAATAATAGTCTTACTGACTTGGTATATACAAACCTTTTCTTCCCAATTAGGCTTTTATATTTATTCTAATCATGAGCTACCTTACTCTATTCTCACATGAGATAAGCGTTTTCTGCTTGGTCATTATTTTACAGCAGAGGTACTTTGGTTTCTTTACACCATCTCCAATACTTTTCTCCATCCTATTCGCCTCATACAAGTAACCATTGAGACTCTCAGTAATTACCACTGAAGTTTATGGTTACACAATTTCTGTGTTCATGATCTTAGCTTCGTCCCACTACGTGCTAAGTGAAACCCACAATTCAATACCTACTATGCATTGACGCTGAACAATTACATTTGCTCTAGTTTTCACTCATGAATTAACGAAGTCACCCATGGGGTTGTACCTTGAAATCTCTAGATTTTCTTTTTGTGTGATTCTTATGAAATTGTTAAATACCATAACATTTCTTCCCTTAGAATCCAGTTTTATTTTTTTTGAGATTTCACCTAAAAGTATTTTACACATGCCACTTAAATTCTCTTCACACCTACTTGTTCAACAGACTACATTGGTCTCACAAGTACTTTAATTGATTTCTGTCTTATGTCAAGATCAGGAATTCTGAACTGAAGCGAAAGCCACCCACATTAGCCTTATTAAAAGATGCCTTTCAATACTTCTTAATAAGTGGTTGATCGTAATTCAACGGGGAACCGCACAAACACTTTAAGGTCTCTCTTGACTTTGAATGAAGAGATTCGTGCTCGGGATCTATTGTTTTGTGTCTTTATTGGCATCACAATTTCCCACATATGTATTGCTTTATTTCTTTTCTTTTACGCTCTATGCACGAAAATCTTTTTGATTTTCTATAATTCTGGTTTCATTACGTACAAGCAATTTTTGGCTATGGGATTTAACGTTATAAAAGACATGTGGCTCATAATGTTACACGTGGATATTTTGCTTTATGACGACAACTCATTCTAAAGGGATAAGTTGCTGACTCAGCCGAAAGTCCAATCGGTTTGATATTTCAAACGGTGCTTGATGGGAAGGCGTGTGAAGTGGAACCGTTTTTGACACTTCAAACGGCGCCTGATAGGAAGGCGTGTGAAACGGGACGGTTTTTCTCTATCATGCGTAATCATCGGGGCTCTAAACTTTCACGCGTCAATCACCTAAGGAAACTCTTCGCATTTCCCTTGAAGATTTGGGAACAAATTTTTCCCTCTCTTCTCACCACGGTATAAAAGGTAATTTCTACCATAATTTACCTCTAACTACACCAAATTTTCAGAGAGCAAGAAACGCTTTGATTTCTCTACTGTTCATCATCCCTCCTAAATTCTTTCCTTCAATGGCGGACTCATCATCAGTTCATGCTACTTCTCACATTCTGCCAATCCGTCCTCAACAAAGTTTGATTATCGACCTCACTCCTCAAGTTTATGATGAATTCATGTTTCCAATCATGGAATGTCTCAAGTATTCGCCGCTGGTTCCAGCTCTCACCAAGGTCGAAACAGTTCCACTGGAGTGTCTCTCGCAAATATTCTCCACTGCCCACTATGACAAGTCTGTCGATCGAATCTTCTTCGACATTCTTGATCACAAGGCGTCCATCTCCAAGCAGCGATTCTGTTCGCTTTTAGGTTTTGCACCCGATGAATCTAGGGTTATCCCTGAATCCATCCCGGTGGGACAATTTTTTTTCATGATTTATAACATGGGATACACTGAAATTCTGACGACGGTGACCAAATTCAAGAAATCTTGCCTACCTCCTTAGTGGAACGGCTTCTTCACCGTCTTGTTCAAGGGGCTATCAAAACGAAGCGCTGGTTCAGACGAGGCAAGTCGTCTATTTATGACCATTCTTTATGGTCTGTACCACGGCCACAACCTTGACTATGGGTCAGTTCTATGGCAACAGATGATTCAGAGTCTAGCGTCTACCTCTCGCCATTCAGAGATCTCCTATGCCCGATTCTGGACGCTGGTCGCAAAGTGGGGGATGGACAAGTATCACGTTCCAATCGTTGTTGATTCTCCACTTTCTTCGATAGGTACTTTCCACACCACAAATATAATTGTATCTGATTCCTCTAAGTTTCAGTTTATTGGCTCAATCCCTGAGTCAATGTATGGGGATGTTCCAAGCGACAGCCGGATCGTCAGGACTTACAAGGAATTTCGTCGCTCTGGTCCCAGAGAACTCACTCCTGACATGATTCAATCGATTCATGATGCTGATCGGCTTGCTCCCAGGGGAAAGAAGAATGACAAAGAAAAAGACAAGAAGGTGGTCAAGGGAGCGAAAGGTCCTTCTCCGAAGAAACGCAAACCCTCCAAAGCAGCTCAATCTCCTCCTCCAAAGAAGAGAAAGACTCAACCTAGGAGAAAGCTTATTCTTGCCTCCTCCTCCAGTGAATCTGAGGAAGAGTGTTCAGACTCTGAAGAGTCCCTACGTGGTAACACTCCTCCATGTTCGCCTACTCCTGAGGTACCTGTTTCCACTAGACCTGTCTCTCCTCCCTCAATCTCCATCTCTATTTCCATTCCCCCCATAACCTCCACTACTTAAATACCACCCACTTCTATCCCTGTACCACCTCCCATTTTTACTAAAGCTACTACAACAACCACCGCTGGAGTTAGAACCAACGTATCTGATACAGGGGCTCCTACTTCAGCACCCGAACCCACTCCTACTACCGAACATACATCCATACCCGAACCTACTTCCACAACCGAGCCTCCACCCTCACCCTCTCCCTCATCTCCTGCTCACTCAGCAGATAATGAAGACCCTTTTCTTGGAGGAGAGGACATGACATTTGACTCGGTCTATTACAGTCCGTACCAAATGCAGAGTGATGATGACGATGATGCTCCGGTAACCAAGAAGCTTCTCAAGGAGCTTCATGAGAAGATTGATTCTCTCAGTGCTTCCTCCTCTTCTTCCTCACAGTCTACCATCTCAGAGGCTGCTATTCAGGGGATTGTTGATAAGTTTACTAAGGCTCATGAAACCTCTATCAACTCTGCCACTGCTGCTTTTGATGCCTCCACCAAGGCGTGTGCTGCTGCGACCGAAAAAGTTGAAAAACAATTTGTTGACGCTTCTTCTCTTTTGTAGTCTTTACAGGAAACTGTTGATTCCAATAAAACGAAGCTTGACCCTATTGTCAACAAGCTGGCTACCTCAGTTGCCTCAAAACTGCAGTCCTTTGCCAGTCTTCGTCAAACTCTCAGTGATGACAACACATCGTTTAAGGCGACTATTGAGGAGCGCCTGACTAAGTTGCATGAAGACTTAGCTGCCAAGAACTCAGTAATGGATGCTCTTGCATGAAAGACCACTGCTCTCAGGGTCAAGAGTCTTCAGCTTTTCCATTCTCAAAAGGAAGTTGAATCTATTCGATCTGAGTGAGAAGTTATTTCTTCGTGTGTTTCGGATGTCCACGCAGCCCTTTCCAACATCATTGAAGCCCATGATCCGATTCTGAACTACTCGGTGAGGCGCACTCTTGCAGAAAAACTTTCGCCAGTCCTTTCTCTCTTAAGCAAACTTGAAGGGCTCCTGCAGTTCGTGTCCAGTCCGAAACAAGGGGGAGAAGATGTGTCTCAGTCCCAACCACCTCCCACTTCTACAACAACTAAAACAACCAAACCTCCTCCAGCAGGTCAAGCCTCAGGTTCGGTTGTCAAAGACAAAGGAAAGAAAATTGCTGAAGACAGTGATGAAGATGATAAAGAGACGATTGCAGATCTCTTAAAGAAACAATGTCGCGATAAAGATGCTGCATGAGCGCTCGTGTTGCTAGAGAGGCTGAGGCGAATGAAAGGAAAATGAAGGAGGCTCATGACCTTCTTGAGAGTAGGAAAACTCTTTTTCCTCCATGGACTCTTGAGAAGCTTCTGGAAGAGGCTATTGAAACTCCCAACATTCTATGGCTCGAACAAGTGATTTCATTGGATCGTATCAACTTTGTCGATTGTCAATTCAACATGCCACTAACCCGAAAAGTCTTCATCTTTCATGCCTTTGATAACGTTGCTGATGTCCCTCATCCTCATCCAAAGGTTGATAGGGAACTCGTCGAATTCTATCTGAAGTCTGCTCAACCACAGTATCAAACTTGGAGCGCTCAGAAGATTGTCAACGTTCGGGTCCTCAAGCCGTTTCGTGAGGGAAACTTCATGAACGTTCGGTTCAAAGTGCTGAGAGGTTCCGCCAAAACCGAACACGCGATATCACTTGCTGATCTTCCCAACCTAAATCCACATGACTGGATTATTTTGCACAACATCCTCCTCACCAACGAAGCTGAGTATGGTCCAATTATTGATCACTTCAAAAGGTTGCTTGTATGCTACATTATGGAGGTTGTCAAGATGGATCAGGAGATCGCTAGCATCTTCAAGAAAAAGCCTACTATTTCTCCTGTAGGCTCTACCAGTGATTTGAACATGATGCGGATGGGAAGAATTGACCCAAAGCGGAATTTTGTCATGTTTACAAGGAACGAATGCCAGAAATGCCTGTTCACCTTGGCTGACAAACACCTTTACACCACTACATGCTTGGAACATGTTCTAAGTATCATTCATCGATGCAAGCAGAATTCAACATACGACAAGAAGTACTTCGATGATATGATCCAGTGTTACATTCGCTTCAAACAGACTATCCTTGCTCTCATCCCACGTCTGTTTGATACCACTAAGAAAGTTCCTGCAGCTGTACCCAGCAAGCCGAAAAGATAGTCTCGCTCCAATTGACGCAAAGGGGAGATTGTTAGGTCCAGAAGGTGTTGCGTCTTGGGATCGCTATTTAGTCCATTTAAGTCTCCGGTATGGGCCTGTCCATCCGTGAGTTATTTTATAGGGTTTTGTATTGATAGGTGCTTGCATGCATCCTAGAACAAGGGATTTTAGAAGTTATTCAGTCAAGTATTTTAATCTTTATCTTTTGTAACCCTAATATCCTTTACAGCGTAAGTTCTTTATCGAGCTCTGCTGAGGATTGAATCAATCGAATCATTCGACATATTCAGATTCATTCTTGTGTTTTATATTGCTGTTATCGCTTTCGTGGTTTACCTGTTATAAGATCTAAACGATCAAAGAGTTTCTTAACCTCATCAACGCTGCTCCGAATAAAGTTCCGGTTTTCGTTAAGATCCGCTGTAAGTGAGCTATGCTTACACAATTTTTAATATAACTTTCAAATAATTTAGGCTATTATTATGAGTTATATTGAGTGTTTTTAACGCTTATATTATAGTAATAATAGTCAGACTATTAATTTGTTGCAGTTATCGTTATACTAAACCCTAGTGGTATTGGTAGTAGGTTTTATCGAAGGAAATTGTTTTGAGAGTATCGAAGCGCTGTTCGAGTGCTGAGTCACCACCTTTCAGGTGAGTGCATGGTCTCCTTCAACTTACATGTAGATATGAAGTATTTACCACGTGCTATGTGTGCATATTGTTTGTTTACTTGATGTCTATGCTCGGTGAAACATTTTATACATGTTTTAAATGATTTAAACTATATATGTATTTTATATCTACAAAAATGTTGGGGTAAAATATGGGTAGATATAATAGATGAAATATGAGTTGGACGATGAGTTGAGAGGTGATATAGACCATGAGGTATGGGCGAGAGGTGTACGATATGAGAAGCCTTTTTCCCAAACGTTGGCCCCTTCATTCAGTAGAGTATGGATGAAAACCACAGACTATTCTAGACAGTCCAGTGGAACACTAGCAGGCTCGCAACCTGCAGGTGTTGTGAACGATGTGTTCACTCGGTGTACTCTAAACCTTGGTGATCATGCAAACTTGATGCCTAGACCTTGGTGATCATGCAGACTTGGTGCCAAAACCCTGACGACTATGCAAACTTAGTGCCTATTGTATAAATTCTGGTGACTATGCAGACTTAGTGCCTAAACCCCGGTGACGATGGACTTCGTGCTGATTCCTTAGGATGATCCTTAGGAATGTATGAACGAGGAACGGTTGATTCTGAGGGTAGACCCTTAAGAATAGAGAATATAATGGGGATGGGTAACGGGGTTTAATTTCTTGATTATTTAAACCTAACAATTATATTATTGTGGGTTGAAAACCCTATGTACTCACCAGGTTTCCCAACCTGACCCACTCAGTTTATTTATATCACAGGTGTTGATATGAAGTCACATTACACTGAGAGATTTAAAGAGATGTAGATCATTAGTGTAAATAAATGTAAGTTCTGTTTATGCTTATGTTTATGTATTAACGATTACATCCCAAACGTTTTAAAATGAATAAAATACGTTTCTTCGAAAATGTTTTAATAACGTATTTATCATGTTTTTTTGGGAACAAATTCCGCAACATTTTTATTAAATGAAGTACTCTGATTTTTATAAAGCATAAACAAAATCGGTCTTTTCTGGCCGTGAAACTGGGGATGTCACAAACTTCGACTCATATGTTTGCTCTACTACTTGTTGAAATACACACAAAGGTACGTTTTATAACATCGAGTTACCAATGCATTTTCGTACAATCAATGCATAACCGAGTCATAGGCAACAAATCATATCTCTAGGTTTGAAGAATTATATGATATTACCGTCTCACGATCACTCGAGATAAATTCCATGAAGTGATTCCAGTGAGCGTAGGTTGAGTCCAATGCTCAGAACTTATGAGCACTCATGATTGTTGTAGCCATGTCCAACATATTTGACCTCTGCAACCAATCATGACAGTCTTGATTCATACCTACTTCCGACATATGACCGACTGTGGAGGTTCGAATAATATGATATAGAAAACATAATTATTTTGGAAGTCAAAACATGCAAAAGAAATATAGTAAACGATTGACAAGTGATAGCCACACTTTACTTATAAATAACAACTTTTATTTATCATCAAATGTCAATTACATTTTACTAATTTCAAGATTATCTAACTACTAAAACTAATATCATCCTTCAGCCCTATGCTCCGAGCATGCTGGAGATGCTTAGCACGAGTCAGTCCCTTTGTGAGCGGATCTACTGGGTTTTCATTCGATGATACCCTCTTTGCCATGAGGATTCCTTCTTCTATTCGATGTCTGATGAAGTGATATTTTCTGTCAATGTGTCTGGATCTCCCATGATCTCTTGGTTCCTTGGCTAAGGCAACCGTACTATTTTTGTCATAGAAAATCTCCATTGGCTCCTTTATAGATGGTACAACTCCAAGGTCTCCGATGAAGTTCTTTAGCCATATAGCCTCCTTTGTTGCCTCGCTTGCTGCTATATACTCTGATTCACAAGTGGAATCAACCACTGTCTCCTACTTGGAACTTTTCCAAGTAATTGCCCTTCCGTTTAGGGTAAAGACCTAGCCCGACTGAGAGCGGAAATTATCCCTGTCAATCTAAAGGCTAGCATCACTGTACCCTACAACTCTCAAGTCATCACTCCCACCAAGGGTAAGGACCCAGTCCTTAGTCCTTCGCATGTACTTGAGGATATTCTTTATCGCAGTCCAGTGTGCCTTGCCAGGGTTCCCCTGATACCTAGTAACTATGCTCAAAGCAAAGGCTACATCAGGTCGAGTACATGTCATAGCATACATGATCGATCCTATAGCTGAAGCATAAGGTATTCGACTCATTTATGCTATCTCAGCCTCAGTACTAGGGCTTTGTGTCTTACTCAATCTGGCGTTACTCTGGATGGGCAACTCACCTTTCTTGGAGTTATGCATGTTGAATGTTTTCAACACTTTGTCCACATAGGTGCTTTGACTAAGTCCAATTAGTCTTTAACTCATGTTTCTCAAAATCCTTATCCCTAGGATATAGGCAATTTCACCAAGGTCCTTCACAGTGAAACACTTCCCAAGCCAAGACTTTACTTCCTGCAGGGTTGGGATGTCATTTCCTATGAGTAGTATGTCATCCACATACAGTACCAAAAAACTAACTATGCTCCCACTAGCCTTGATATAGACACAAGATTCATCTTCACTCCTTGAAAAGCCAAATTCTTTGACTTTCTCATCAAAGCAAAGATTCCATATGCGAGGTTCCTATTTCAATCCATAAATGGATTTATCGAGTTTACACACTCTATTGGAGTACTCTGTACTGACAAAACCCTCTGGCTGAACCATGTAAACATCTTCATCTAACTTTCCATTAAGGAAAGCAGTTTTGACATCTATTTGCCATATTACATAGTCAGGAAATGCAGCAATGGCTAACAGAACCCTAATAGACTTAATCTTGGCCACGGGTGAAAAGGTCTCATCATAGTCAACTCCCGGAGTTTGAGAATAACCCTTTGCAACCAGTCGTGCCTTATAAGTGTGTACATTACCATCCATGTCGGTCTTCTTCTTGAAGATCCATTTGCACCCAACTATCTTACGATCAGGTACATTGTCAACCAAGTTCCAAAATTGATTGTTATACATGGATTGTATCTCGCTATCCATAGCCTCTTTCCATTTAGCAACCTCAGGGCCTGCCATGGCTTCTGTGTAGCTGTTAGGCTCATCCAGATTTACCAGTGTGTTATCACTGATAAGTGTCTCACCTTCTGCAGTAATATGGAAACCATAATAATGCTCAGGTGCATTCCTAACTCTGGTGGAACGCCTAAGAGGTATGGATTCTTCAATCGGCTCAACAGGAGTTTCCTCCTCAGGTTGAGGGCTAGGGTTTGAGGTTCCTTCACCACTAGACTCTTGAATTTCTTCAAGGTCAAATTGCCTCCCACTGTCTCCTTGGCTCATGAATTCTCTCTCTCAAAAGAATCCTCTTCTTGCTGCAAAGACCACATTATCACTGGGTCTGTAGAAGATGTAGCCAATGAATTTCTGTGGATAGCCGATGAAAATACACCTTTCGCTTCGGGGTTCGAGCTTATCGTTAGTCTCGCGTCTCACGAAAGCCTCGCAACCCCAAATCTTGATGTGGTCTAGATGGGAACTTTTCCAGTCCACATCTCGTGAGGTGTTTTGGCAACCTTCTTTGTAGGGACTAGATTAAGGATATGGGCGGCAGTCTCTAAGGCATACCCCCAAAATGAGATTGGTAGTGAAGCTCAACTCATCATGGAATGAACCATGTCCAACAAGTTCTAATTGCGCCTCTCAGCTACACCATTCAACTGTGGTGTCGTAGGAGGTGTCAGTTTTGAGATAATCCCACATTCCTTAAGATAGTCAAGGAACTCAGTACTAAGATACTCACCACCACGATAGGATCGAAGCATCTTAATGTTCCTTCCCAACTGATTCTCCACTTCTTGCTTAAAATCTTTAAATTTCTCAAAGGTTTTGGACTTATGCTTGATTAAGTAGACATATCCATATCTACTAAAATCATCAGTGAAAGTCACATAGAATCGATTAGCATCTCCTGTGGTGGTTCTACAAGGGTACACAAATCCATGTGTATGAGGTCCAACAAACCTTCACTCCTAGCACAAGTGCCAGTAAAAGGTGACTTTGTCATTTTACAAAGCAAACAAGATTCATAACTATCATCTGACTTTAGGTCAAATGACTCCAAGACTTCATCCTTTTGGAGTTGGCCTATGCGTTTCTTTCTTACATGTCCAAGACGAAAATGTCATAAATATGGTTTATCTAAGCTAGTGGAAGAGTCAATATACAATACATTATTTCCTAGATTATCTACAACAGATATAGTTTCATACGCCATCACAAGGTAATGCTTTAAAATAAAGAACTTTATTAAAGAAAGCATCAATACTACCATTATTATTATCAAAATAAAAGGTAAAACCTTGTTTATACAATGCATGAAAGGAAATAACATTTTTTTGCCATTTCTGGAGAATAATAACACTTATTCAAATCTAATGTAATCCCACTATTTAGCACTAAGGAATAAATTCATATCTTGCTGACAGGTGAAGCTTTCCTGTTTCCCATGATCAATTTTATCTTTCCCTGCTCCACATTCTCAGTTCTTCTTAGTCCCTGCAAATCACAACATATGTGAATACCACAACCTGTGTCAAGGACCCAAGACTTAGAATGAGGTGAGTTATTAGACAATATATTGTATATACCTACATGGTTGGGTTTTACTTTCCCACCCTTCACATCTTGCTGGTACTTTGGGTAGTTTCGCTTCCAGTGCGACTTTTCATGACAATAGAAGCATTCAGCCTCATTAGGGTTAGCAGAAGGAGCGACAAAACCTTTCTTGGTTTTCCCTAGAGAGGAGCCTTCAAGGGTCTTACCCTTGGTACCCTTAGAAGGGTTCTTTCTCTTCTTCCCTTTTCCATGCCCGATAGCCAAGACATTGGCCGCAGTTGGAGTAGGGGTAGGAGTAGTAACAACCGACTTACCCTTTAGACCACTTTCGACGGTCTTTAAGAGTCCTTGAAGTTGTTAGGGGTGACTTCTTCCTTGTTCATGTGATATGTCATGCGGAATTGATCATAACACGATGGTAAGGAATGCAAAATGATGTCTATTGCTAACTCCTCAGGGAAGTTCACATTCAACTTTAGTAAGGGGTCCACATACCTTTGCATTTTCTGCATGTGGCCCGTGATGGGTTCACCATCCTTCATTAGGGTTGTTATCATGGAGGAGATTATTTAGTATCGCTCTTGGCGAGCACTTTGATGGTAGCGGTCCATCAAGTCCTGGTGCATCTCAAAAGGATAATAGTCCTCATAGGACTTTTGGAGCTCGGCTTTCATGGTGGCCATCATGATGCATGCTACTTTTGTAGCATCTCTTTCATGTACCTCATATTCAGCGAGCTCTTCAAGATTAGCAGTTGGCTCGGGTACCTTTAGCTCCTTGTCGAGAACATATTCTTTGTTCTCATACCAAGTGACCATCCTGATATTTCTGATCCAATCAGTAAAGTTGGATCCATCAAAGATGACTCTCCCACAAAGATTCATGAGAGAGAAAGAGCTAGTAGGGTTAGAGCCAGAAGCATTGTTATTGGAAGACATCTGAAAAGAAGAGGGAATAGATTTAGATTAGATTTAGAGATAGTCCTTAATAAAACACCCAAATGTACTATTAAGGCTAGGACCCAACACAATATTTTATAACTTAGAAGAGGGATGCCGTAATATAAGCTATATGATATTTGAAGGTAGGTGAATGACGATTCACCAATTTCCACCATGAAAAATGAAATTTTTAATTAGGTTTTAATTGGTTTAGAAACTCCTAGATTCTTTGAGATTCATTGAACTTTCTTCAATGGCAGGTTTCAATCTCGAGTGTGCCCTTCAAGTTTTGTGACTGGGATGCCGAGGATCACAAAACAAGGTGTGAAGTAACCATGAAAATTACTTAGTACCCTCAATGTATTACCCCTCAATCGATGTGCCGGTTAACCACACACGCTCCATCGATACTATGATAAACATTAAGTCACCCTTTACCTACCTTGTTAAGTTCAAGTTAGTGTGCCGGTTAACCACACACGCTCCACTAACGACTTAAACAAAGTGTAAATTGTAATTTCATGGATTAGCACCTTATTCACATTTTCCTAAAATAACTAAGATTGGGAATTCAATAAAGTTTAGTTACTTTAGTATTATCCTTATACTTTTAATGAGAATTTATAAGTCCTTGTCCTACCCGTTCGGCTAACGACCCTCCACGGATCAAGGAAGCAGTGGGTGAGAGTGGACACCCATTAAGTTGCCATTTTATAGGCAACAACCTTATACCCCCTTATAGACCGGCTTCGTGAATGAGGCGTACTAGCGGTAAGACGACTTGATCTTATACACATATATATATTATTATTAACTTATAATATTATAAAGTATAAGGGTTGACTTTTAACTTTTAAAATTCTAAGGGTTGGAACTAAAGTTTTAATCGTGACTTTACTTGCTCCAAAACTTGAGGGCAAGTTTTGTAAACTTTCAAAACTTTTCATTTCTTAAAACTTATGAAGTTAATTGAGTATTAAAATGAAGACTTTTCATTTTTCTAACTCTTGTGTTCTTTTATTGGTTTGAATTCAAGTGTGACTCTTGGTTTTCCATAACTTGTGGACAAGTTATGGACTCCATTAAAACACATTATGATCAAGAACTAAACTACCAAGTAGGTTACAAACAATTCCTATGATCATCTAAACTTCATAAGTTCAAGAACATGAATATGAACATTTCAAGAATCATAAATTACTCGTAAAACTTGTAAGTTTTTATTATAGCCATTGTAAATGGATTGGCATAAACATTGCACCATCTAAAACAAGTTTTATAACACCAAAGCAGTTTAGGGTAATGTTTCTAGTCAATTTCCAGCAGCAAAAGTCGAAAATCTGCATTCTGAGGCTCCTACTCGTCGAGTGCACGAACCTACTCGGCGAGTAGGATGAAGTTACACATGAACTCGGCGAGTCCCCCCATGGACTCGGCTAGTTCATCAGGCAGACAACAAAAAATCGACTTTTTTCCACTAATTTGCATCAAGTATCAAACAAACAAGCCTAGGCTCTGATACCACTGATGGGTTTTGAGTATTCTAACACTCCTATGGTGTACATGTAACCCTAGAAACCTTGGATCTATGTTTGACTATGATACATGCAAATAATTATTTTTCCAAGGTTCTTATCCTATCTAGCATGGCATGGGGAACTTGAATCAAATAAAGCTAGTAGAATTACTTACCTTGTAGTTGTAGTTGATTGCTTGGAGTTTTAGAGCCTAGCACCAATAGTGTGGATGCCTCAAATGGAAATCACAAATCACCACAAACTTTGGAACCTTGAGAGAATAGTCAAAACTATCTTGAAATCGGCCCTCTTACTTTACTCACCACAACTAGTTTGATTTCAAGAACCAAAGCCTCCTTTATATAGTGTGGTGGGTTAGGGTTACATCCATGTAAACCCTAATACCCATGTCTCTTCATTTCCATGAGATCCATGGGTTAAAGTTCCATGGAGTATCCATGGACTTTCCAAGCAAGCCTAGCGCATTCCAGATAAGCATTAGTCCACACTATATAAATATAAGAGCCCGTATTTAATTAGTAATACTTTTGATCTCTATATTAATCATATATTAATTATAGATCAATACTAATTAAATAATATGACTTTAAATTAATATATTAGAACTTATAATATATTAATAAATCATAACTTATACTATGCTCAAAAGATTATCCATAAATTGTTCGGGTGAAGTGCAACCCAAATGGACCATGCCTTGTTGGGTCAAGTACATACCAAATATAGTTATGGACTTAGATATCATATCCAACAGATCATACTTTAGAAGTAGGTATGAGGCAAGGTTGTCATGAATGGGTCCGTAGTTTGTCTAGGTAGCCTAGACATATCTGCAATATTCATGAGTACTACTGGAATAAGATTCGAGTAGTGGATTAAACCCATGCTCATTTGAATCACTTCATGGATTTTATCACGAGTGATCATGAGAAGATAATATCTTATATTCTTCAAACCAAGAGATATGAGTTACATTCTACAAGTCGGTTACACATTGATTATGTGAAAACGCACTAGTAACTTGGTGTTATAAAACACATTTTTGTGTGTGATTTGATAAGTATATAGATTAAGCATATGAGTTGAAGTTTATCCATTCCATTTACCCTTGGAGGGATAAAAGCAATATATGTGGGCCCCTCGATGATTTAGTGATGACAAACGTAAGTGCTCGGCCGAGCCTGGACTGGTTTGATTTGTTCAATTAGTCGGTCGTCATAAATCGGGAACCGGGAAACAAGATATGGACAGATAGAATGATTAAAATCCATGTCTCAGTCCATATGATATCTAGAATGGAGGAATATATGATCCCTTATCTAATGGACACATCATTGATTTGTTCAGAGTACGACAACAACTTTTAAGAGCTACAATTGCTAGTCGGGTTTTGGAGTCATGCTTGAAATAATAGTTTTAGACTTGTCCATGTGGGAGACTATTGGATTAGAGTCTATGTCCATAATCATAATTGGTATGTACTTGACCCGATTTGGCATGGTTCATTTGGGTTGCATGGCATCAGAACGATTTAGATAGACTTTTGTGAGAAAAGCATATTTATGATTTATTAATATATTATAAGTTCTAATATATTAATATGAAATCATATTATTTAATTAGTATTGATCAATAATTAATTTGGAATTAATATTTTAATAAAAAAGAGGCTAATTAAATATATGGGGATTGATTGTGTAAATCATTCATTCTCATAGATGTGGACTTATACTCCATGGAGGTTTTAACCCATGGTGCATGAATAATATGAAAATACATGAGTTACATGGTGTAACCCTAATAGCCACAATATATAAAGACCCTATAGCTCAAGAAATCGGCCCTACGGATTCTCATGAGAGGGCTAGCTGATTTTGAGCATAAAGACTTTTATCTCAAGTTATTCCAAGTTGTTGTTGGTGTTGTGTGAACCATTTGAGGTGTCACACTTAGGGCACTAGGCTCTTAAGCTCCATGGAATTAAGCTACATCAAAGAGGTATGTTATCCTAACTAGTATCTTGTATTGTTTATGTCAATTGCATGCTAGTTATAGGTTTAATGCATTGGAAACCATTTGCATGTATAATTAGTGAAAACATAGATCCAAGGTATTTAGGGTTGTATGTGCACCATAGGACGTTGTAGTATACTAAAAACCATTAGAGGGATCATACACTGTTTTCGGGTATCAAATAAACTGCTCACGGTAAAAATCTCAAGAATCCATATCTAAATGTTAGTAAACAAATAAATATAAAATAGTTAGAATGTTAGCAAAAAAAATAAATAATAAAATTTTCATTATATACTTACCTTAAAAGCGTATAAAATCCCTTGTAGGTTGTAGATCAATTTTTGAGGCTCGTTCTCTTTCGGTTCTTCTGGATGTGTAAGCTTCTCAACCTTGTTGAATACAATATGTAGTTGTTTGTATAATTGATCCCAAATTATCCTCCCTCATAGATATCTGCCTCATAAAAAATTAGTTAACAATTTAATTTCAAAAAAATATAAGTAACGATAGGTAATTTAATTCATCAATAATAATAAAATAGATGAAATTATACATGTTGAATTCATCAAGGTTGGATAGCAAAGTGAAATACTCTTGTGTTAGAAGCTGTTTAGTCAATCGTCAATTGAAACCCTTCTCTAAGAGGTATAGAAGACATATACGAACTGCATCCTCGTCCCATAACTCATTAAGTGATTATTTAAACACATCCATAACATGGTGTAATTTAACCGAGAGATCCGTCAAGACCATAGGAAAGACACATGAATGAAACGTGGTGCCGGATGTAGATGTAGGAAAATAGTCTCCAAACCAGAAGTAGGTGATGAGACAAAATTCTTTCTTCCCAAAAAATAGCTCCTAACCCCCTATCTCACAAACCATTTCCTCTACTTGGCTTCGGGGGTCGGTGACAACTTCGTGGGAAAGGACGTAGTATAGAAGCAAAGGATCCCCATCTACATTAGGAATGTCTAACCACCTCGCGAAACATGTATTCCAAAACATAGTCTCGCATTCGGGTGTGTTTCTGAATGCCGTAGGGATTTGGCCACCGATTTTGGGTTTAAACGAGAGTATAATTGATGCATCAAAAATTTGTCGTGCTGCACAAATAAAAAAGGTGTTAGCACTTCATTCTTAAATGGAAATGACCAGTATTACGGACTAGTTCCAAACCTGTTCTTCATGTTCTGGACACGTTCATCGTGTTCTGGAATGGTTCTTCGCACTCCGAAGGCTTCCGAAATGACATTTTGAGATCCAGAACACGACATTTCGATGTAAATGCATAATAACTAAACATCTAAACTACTTTTCAGTTGGTCCTACAATAATGACGTATTTAATTTAATCCGCGGAACGTTTTCAGTTCATTCCAGAGGTGGTCTAGTACATCTGGAATAGTAAGTAGTAGTAGAAAATGAAGAACATACCCGTAAAATAACGGGGTCGTAGTGCTCATCTTCCATGTCGTAGATGGGTGTCGATACGTGTCGGATATGGAAGTTGCGTGTCGGAGTCGATTGGGAAGTTCGTAATCTAGTCGGAACGTTGAAATCGGAATGCGCCTTTCTAGAATGAAGTTTCCACCGTAAACTATATTCCGAATTTTGAAATTCAAAATCTTGATCCGGAACATATACGTTTCCTCCGGAAAATGAGTCGGGCCACCCGAAAAATCATATGGAATTCATTTTGGAATGACCCATTCCGGAATATGTGATTATTTTGCAAAAAAAAAAAAAGGTTATATTTAAAAAAAGAACCCAAAAAGGTGGTTAGATTACTCAATTACTGTTTAATCTAATAACTTTTATCCTTCATTATTTTGAAAATAAATTATTAGTTTTTTTTATAAAGTACTATTTTAATGCCTTGCTATATTTTAAAGTTATGTTTTTGGTTCTTTACATAATTTATAGTTTTTTTATTAATATTAATTTTTATTATTATAATTTCTTAATGAGTTATCATTTGTTGTCACTCATCTTATTTTTGTCTTTCTCCTGCATAAATAAGTGTTTGGTCGAGACTTTATTTTTATGTTTTTGTAGGTCACTTGCTATAGTATATTCTTCATAGTTCTATATGTAGTTGAAGATTGAAAAATGACGTTATATATACGAATTACAAAGAAGTTCGTCGCCTCAACGCGAGAGGTGACATCCATACATAATTCTTTGCTTCGAAACCTTATTTTATACTTTCATAATTCACATTGTAAAAAAGTTTTCTGCTGCAACGTGCACAAAATTCTCTTAGAAACGTTATCCTTGTCGAGATGCGTTTTTCAACATACTAGGTTTCCTCAGCATCGCGCGAACGTCCAAACCCTAGTTTTATATATTTACCAGCTATTTCACCAAATATGCGTTAATTTCATGACAACTAGTATTTGAAAGATTATAATTGATTACACTCGTGAGGATTTATGCTAATTGTTAAAATGATGTTTATGGAGGATAATATTCTTTTATTTCGAATATAGAAGGAGATCGGTAGCTTTCTTGAAACATACATTTGTATACATTCTTTCTGCTTCATACTTAATTTTTTTAACTTGGACAAACTTTAAGTTATGTTTTTATTGGTTTTGGTCTCTGTCATACATTATACTACCCTTATCTATTTTTATTTTTTTTGTTATTAATATATTAAATGAAAATTGGTTAACACCGTGTGGTTCCAATCAACACATACCTCTTATTTCTTCCTTCACTTCCTCATCGCTAATCGTCATCCTTTCTGCATCAACACCCTCACACCCTCTCTTATTCATCTCTCCACCATCTCCATCTACTCTACCATCATTTATCTCTCCATCGCCCATGCCTCCATCTACTCCACCCTCGAACAACATACACCATCACTTTTATGATCTTCCAACCACCATAGGCAGCTGCTACAACCTTGAGAAACTAAGGTTAAATCTGCTTCGCTGATAATCAAAGAAATCACATAATATTAGAGTTTTGGGGGGAAAACCATTTTATTTGCAGCTAAATTATGTTTGCTGAGAAATGAGAGTCATAAATATTCTCATTTAGTTCCCTAAAAATTTAAACAATGTTTGTAGTTAATGTTGGATTAGGTGTCTAAGCTCATAACTATAATTGGTATGTACTTGAGCCAATAGTAGCATGGTCCTTTTGGGTTGCCTTCACCATATCAACTTGGCTGGATGAATAATGGAGAAAGAGGTTAATTGTGATTGATTAATATATTATAAGAATTATATATTAATTGAGAAATCATATTATTTAATTAGTATTGATCGGAAATTAATTTGGAATTAACTTGGTGATCAAAAGAGAGTAATTAAATTAAGGGGACTGATATTGTAATTATAAGATAATTGCAATGTTGGGCTTATGGATCCCTAAGGAAGGGATAGACGAACTCTATGAGGGAGTCCACATAGATTTCGTCTATAGGGCCTTCTTGAAGTAGGCCTGGCAATCTTGTCATGTTCGGGTTGGCGTGTCGTGGGTTGGCAGATCAAATATTTCAACCCAAACACGACCCATTTAAATATACAAGTTACGGGTTGGCGGGTTTGGAACATAAACCCATAAATGACCCGCCAACCCATTTATTTATACGGGTTCACAGGTTCGCGGTTTCGTGGGTCAGATTTGGGTTCGTGGGTCCAAATTTTAGACATTTAAGTCTTAAACATCCAAATGAAAATTAAAAACATTCATTGAAACATGTTACAGACTTAGCCTTATAGGTTACGACTTATGACCTTAGACCATCCACCACGAGTCAAAATGTCAAAACAATCAAATGGTCTATGAATCAATGGTATATATTACATAATACTTATTAAATATTAATACTTGATACATAAATACATTTAAAAATAAAATAAATTTTTTATTAAGAATATAAACGGGTTGGCGGGTCAACTCGTTTATTTGTTGAGAAACCCATATATGACCCGTTTAATAAACGGTTTGGTGGGTTGAAAAACTCAACCCAAACTCATTTATTTCGTGTCGTGTCACGGGTCGTGTCGAGAATTGCCAGCCCTATCTGGAAGGATCATGTGGGTTGCTTGAGGACTAAGCAACTAGATTAGGGTTTTACCTGAAACCTTAGTAGCTCAGCTATATAAGGAAGCCCATGGATTCCTAAAATCAGCCACTTGAACCATAGAAGGAATACTAGCCGATTTTGAGCCTCCTATGCCTCTCTCATATTCTTCCAACTTGTTACTTGGTGTTTGTGATCCATTTGAGGAGCAACAATTGAGGCACTAGGCTCTTGAAGGTCAAGATCTACAAGTTACAATCAAAAGGTATTCTTCTAATGTTGTACTATGTTATGATTTCTGAAAATTATATGCTAGTTAGCGTTCATGCTTTGGATAACTTAATTTGCATGTATAACTTGAGAAGAACAATGATATAAAGCATTAGGGTTGCATGTACACCATAGGGATGTTGTAGTGCTCAAAACCCATCAGTGGTATCAGAGCTTTGCCTGTTTTTCTATTGTATTTGATGTTATGTTCAATTGTTCAAAGCTGAATGAAATCGATTTCTGGCCCCTGACTGATGAACTCGACAAGTCCATAGCCTGAATCGACGAGTTGACTCCTCTAACTGCATGATTTTTGGAATTTTAGTGTTGAAGCATACAAGTGACCCTCATAAACTTAACAGATCTGAAGCCATCTCCTGATGTACAGTCAAGATTCCAACCGCAATCAAGAACCACATCTGTAGTCAACGTCATCATTCTTTTATCTTAGTTTTCGTTTATCTGTTATCTTATGTCTTTACATTTCTTTACCCAGTGTGCCTTGCATGGCCACCTTAGACATATTTAACTTTGTAATCTTCGAGACTCTATAAATAGAGCTCTCGTTTTCTGAATTAAATACCTCTCTTAAATATCTCTATCTTGAATTTCATATTCTACTCTTAATTTCTCATCCTCAAAGATCCTCATCAACTAAACTGTTATATGAAGATTATAATATCTCTTTGGAGCAAGTCACTTTTGACTTAATCACTAAGTCTGGTCTCACTTACTAACTTGGTTTGATTGCAATCCTCGTTAAGAATCAACTGAAGTGTTTTCTTGGCATAATACTTGTTGTCATTTACATTTCCTTATATTTCCGCACCTAACTATATAACTATCTAATTCTAACTTATTATTGTTGAGCTTTATGATCCATTGAGTTAAACTTAATTCCGTATTATTACTTGTTCTAACGTTTGTTCAAGTGTGTTACTCAAGTTTTCCTCTCAACAATTGGTATCAGAGCCAAAGTGGTGGCTTTTTAAACAAGAACTCTAATTTTAAAGGCCTTCTATATCGCTGGAGCTCATTTCTTAAAAAAAACAAATCTTTTCAAAAAACAAGGAAATATGGCACAAGCATTATCTTTCAATGTTTCCAACATTGTAGGAGGTTCGAATAGAGCTCCAATACTGGTGGCAAACGAATATCATCACTAATCTCAAAGAATGGAGAGGTATCTACGAATAATAGGAAGAGATGTATGGAGATCTGTAAAAGAAGGACCTCATGTCCCTGTTCTTACTCCAGCTATGAATCGTCCGACTAAATATGATCTGGATAAGATGAAGAATGATGTTATTGCTTTTTATGAGTTATCTTGCGGAGTTGCTCCTGACAACTTCGATATCATCATAAATTGCAAGTCAGCCAAAAAAATTTGGGGTGTCCTAAAAAATTTGTATGAAGGTACAGAACAAGCTCAGGATAAGAAGCTTACTACTGCACTCAATGATTACAACAACTTCAAAGCTCATGCTGGTGATAGTTTGGAAGATTCCTTCAAGAGGTTCACTTTGATTGTCAAAAAGTTATCAAATGTTGGCACCATCTGAAGTAACCATGACACAAATCTTTAGTTTCTTAATGGTTTGGGCATACATTAGACTACTGCTATGATGATAGTCCTAGGAGATAGAAAAATTCATTCTTTATCTCTTTACAAGTTTTATGGTGAACTACAAGCACAAGAATCAACTGTACTTAAAGATTGTGCTGACTTCGGAGGACCACTAGCTCTCGTAGCACAACCACCTCACACTCAATCTTACTCTCCCTCGTATGACAACCCTCCGCAGTTATACGAAGTTGAGTCAGAATACGATGATGAAGAGAAATTCCAAAAAGCCATTGCTCTAGTTAGCTAACAATTCAACAGGCTACCACCCTCATCTTTCCGAAAAAATCAGCAGTTTAATAAACCTCATTTCAACTGCAACTTCAATCCTTAGAGTAATCACTCTTGATACCCCAAAAATCCTCACCCATCACCTCAACCTCAAAACACCTAATCAAAAGAGGCACCACAGCCTGTCAAGCCAACTGACTCTGGTACCTCAATAGAAGACAAGGTTGATGTCGTAATTTGTCACAAATGTAACAAGGAAAACCATTTTGCAAAGGATTACAAAGCCAATGTAGTCAAAGACAAAGCGTTCTACCTTAGAATGGCTCAAGAAAAGGAGGAAAAAGAAAAAGCAAGGGAATACGTAGCTCAAGTCAAGAGAGACCATCAAGTGTGGTCATCCGGAGATGAGGATGAAGATATTAGCAACATCAAGGGGAAAGGCAAAATTTGCATGATAGCAACTGCGGATGAGGATGGGTCAAACTTGCAACAAAAGAAGTACTGCTACATGGCAAAGGATAGAACTCTAAGCGTCGTTGAGCAGGTAACACTCATGATCTGAACTCTTAATCATATCATTCATGATTGTCAACCATTCATAGACGACCTTAATGACACTTTTGCTGCCGTCCTTTCAGACTATAACAAATCCCTTGATGAGAAGGACATTGCTTCCCAAGAAATGTTCCATATTAGAGGACGTCTAGAAGACAAAAGACTCAAGGTTACCATGCTAGAAAGAGACTTAGGATTAGAAAAGGATGCAAGAATGTTATTTGAAACTCAATTAGGCATAACATTAGATCAGATAGATTTAGCTCAAAATGAAATTGTAGTATTAAATCTTTTAATATAAAAGTTGTTTAATGAAAGTGAAGCTATTGAGAATCTTGTGAGTAATGGAATCGTAGATAAAACATTTTATTAGGGTAGGTCTAATGGGTATTCCACCGCAAAGGATTCATCACCCCGATTTAACAAAGATTGTCCTTATGTCCCTCCGGACCGAGAATTCCATTTTCCAGTCAATGATAAATCCTTTCCCAAAGACATCAAAGCTCATTTTGGTTGACTTCATAATATGAGCAATAATTGTGTTATTGAGGAAATTCTTCCTGAATTTTCGGGTCAATTGTGTGATCAAGTTCCTATCTCTGGCACAATTCATCCTAACTCTCAGACTTTATCAGCCGTTGATGAAGAAATTCTTATGGAAGAATATGAAGTTTATGTGAACTTACCATCACTACCTTCACTCTGCAATACCGCTCACTATAAGTCTAAACCGCAGTCTGACCAACTGCCTCTCATCAAATGTCCCACAATGAAATTAACATAGACTTACGTTGCGGTAGTCCAATCTCCATTACCACAAACCGCAATTAAGAATTCAATGACCATTTAGCCAATCCTTCATGAGTTATCTATAGAAAACTTCGAATATGGTCAATGCTCCCAGCATCCTGAACTTTCAAGTTCAGATGAATCAAGTTCGCGTATTCAAAAGCAGTCTAAAGATTCTAAGAACCCGCAGTTGAATATCAATGACTGCGGTTCTCCAAAAACTCAGGCAAAAATGGCCATTAAAGAGGAAATTCAATCTCGTGGTAAAAAGCGGGAATGTTTTTCGAAAAACAAAAGGCAAGTCAAAATTTTAAAACCCAAAAGTCCAGCAAAACTTGTTTTCTCAAACTATTTTTCTAAAAACACGACTGTCAAGAAATCAAGCAAAAAGGAATGTAAAGTTCCAAAAACCTTTTCAAAGTCTTTTGACAAAAACCAAAAGAAAGAAAAGTCTTTTCGAAGTAACGGTTTTCAGATCTATTCCTTAGATGACCCAAAATGGAAGGGGATTTTGCCCACTCCAACACTTTTTCAGTCACCTCAACTTTTCAGGAAGACACAGTCTAAGAGACTCGCACGTACTCACACCTTTTCAAACTCTGATTTTTCATATCCCAAGAGTATTAATGTCAAGTCTCAGTTTGGCACCGGTCACAAGACTAATCCCACACCCTTCGGACCACTGACCAAGTATAATGTCCGAATGACTGATAAAAATATATCATCTAGATTTCATCGTCAAAAAGGATCTTCTGGAGCCCCAACAGGCTCCTCTAAAAAAACCTCATATCTTTAAAAACCTTGTAGATGTCAGAAACCTCGTACTTCTCAAAAACCTCGTATTTTCAAAAAATCTCATAACTTTTCCAAACCTCACAACACTCCAAAACTTCCCAAACACCAAGGTCTAGGTCACAAGATTGACATAAAACCTGTTCCTGCAGCCTCGCTTCATGCATCTTTGAAAAACCCATCAGTCGCCTTGGGCTCCAAACTTGTTTGGGTGCCCAAACTAACCGTTTAATTTTTAGGCAATGTGCAAGGAGGATCAAGAAGAGGAGTGGGTAATAGATATTGTCTGCTCCTTGCACATGACGGGAAGGTAAGAATACCTTTGGGACTTCAGGCCTATATATAAATTCGGGAACAATGCGAATGGAATAATCCGAGGTTACAGTGTGCTTACTACAAGAAAATTCTCCATCCAAAAGGTTGCTTACGTAGAAGGTCTCAAACACAATCTCATCAGTTTGGGCCAACTATGTATAGCAGGCCATCGGGTTGAATTTGATAACGACTACTACTATATAATGACAAGTGATAGAATCACCTGTTTGATCAAATCTAAGTCTGAAGGAACCATGTATCCATTGAATGTCTTTTTGATCATTTGGAAACCGCAGTTTTGCTTTCTTTCCAAAGCAGTATCCGAGGTCAACTAGTTATGGCATCGCAAGCTAGTTCATTTGAAATTCCGTCATATCAACAACCTTGTCACCGGAGAACTTGTCCGAGGTCTTCCCTTTATGAAGTACAACAACGACACTCTTTGTTCTGCGTGTGAGTGTGGTAAACAATCTAAATCAAGCCATTCTATATTTATTGATTCTTCAATTTCTAAACCACTGGAACTTTTACATATTTATCTCTGCATTCCATCTATCGTAGCTAGTCTCAATCACAAGAAATACAGACTGGTTGTTGTTGATGATTTCACTCGTTTCACATGGGTCTTTTTCTTGAGACTTAAGTCTGAAACACCGTAGATTCTGATCAATTTCATCAAAGAAATTAAAGTTCAAATCAAATTACCAGTGCGCCGCATCAGAAGTGATAATGGAACCGAGTTCAATAATCATTTCCTGAATTGTTTCTTGGTTTCAAAAGGCATCAGTCACAATTTCTCAGCTCCTTACACACAGCAGCAGAATAGAGTAGTAGAGAGAAGAAACCAAACTCTTGTGGAAGCTGCCAGATCGATGCTCAACTTCGTGAATCTTCCTCTCTACTTCTGGGCCGAAGCCGTGGCCACAGAATGTTTTGTCCAAAACTGAAGCATTGTCTGTAAGCATCACAACAGAATCCGTATGAGGGACTCATCAACCGCAAACCAAATGTTCGCTTCTTTCACATCTTTGGGTGTAGATGTTTTGTTATCAACAACAAGGGTCATCTTAACAAGTTAGCACCGAAGTCAGATGAAGGCATTTTCCTTGGCTATTCTACTAATAAAGTAGCTTATAGGGTTGTCATCAGACGCACGAGACTAATAGTCGAAAGCTTCGATGTCAATTTCGATGACTATTACATCAACAACACTGCTCAATCAAAAGAAACTATAGCCATTCTGGAAAGTGATATCCCAGCCTCTTCGGGTCCTCCAAACATAGTTGAAATAAACTGTGACGATCTTTTCGACCCTGTAGAGACTGCTCAACTATCCGAAGTTCTCATGTCTCCAAAAGCTTAACAGCATCATGCCGAAGTCTCTAGTCCTACTTTATTCGATGATGTGTCTCTCAATACTTCCACCTTGTCGGTTGAGGGGGAAAACTCCACTCCAATTCATTTGACAACCATCAAGGTTCCAGTTCTTGAGGAAGCAATTCCGGTTCCTATCTGCAGTATTACTCTCCCATCAAATGTATCCTCAGACTCAGACATTAAAGATATAGAGAACATTTACACTGAAACCGGTCCAAGGATAATCACTCTCTTTACAATCTAGGGGGAACCTTCTCAGGTTCAGGAGGGACTCTTATCTACAATCCAGGGGGAACTTCTCTGAAAATCTCAACTAAATGCTAAACACACTTCCCCGATTCAAGACAATTATGCGGGCTGCTTACAAGTTCAGGGGGAACTGCCCTCTTCTGCCGCAGAGTCTTCAAATATTGGAGAACTTCCCTCCACTATAGACGCTGACCATCTACAACCCCTTCTTCATGTATGGACGAAGGACCACCCACTGTGTCATATCATCAGAAATCCATCTGCAGGTATTCAAACTCTTGAGGAAGCAGTTCCGGTTCCTAATCGTGTTGGGTCAAAAATATGGTTTATACTTTACTTTTCTAGAAAATGTATTTCTGTGTCTTGGACCGTAAACCCATTTACGGACCATGTTCACCAAGCCCATATTCTCTAAGTATAACTATAGGTTTAAGGTGTGAGGAGTAGAGATTGACGAAACACAAGGAGTGTACGGCCAAGAGAGAAACTAGAGAGAAATTTTGTGTGTGTGGATCTTTCTTATCCGGATCTTCATTCTAATCAATTCATACATGGATTCATCTTATTCTTCTTCTTCTTCTCTTCTATTTTTTTTGACATCATCCATTTGATTGGGATTCCGCACCATCAAACGGATCTGATTGATACACAGACAAATTAGGGACTTACAATTGGTATCAGAGCTTGGTTGTATCAGTTCTTTCTGTTTTTCATAAAAAAAGGATTTTGATCGAGTTTTGGAGCTTCAAAGTCGAAAAATCGGTGTTTTTGGTCGAAACCTGCGAGGGTGTGGCGGAGTTTGCGGCCGGCGGCTAGGGTTTCGGAGTTTACGGCCCGAGGTTCACGGTCCGGAGTTTGCGGCCCGAGGTTCACGGTCCGAGCTTGCGGCTTGGAGTTTATGGCCTCGGTTTGCGGTCCTCGGTGGTTTACGGCTCAGCCTCGTTTTCGGTTCGCACCTCGCACTTCAGCACCCTCGCACTCAGCAGGTCGTTCAGCAAGCCTCGCACTCAGCAGCCTCGCATCAGTAAAAAGGAAGCGAATGTAGGAGGTGCTGGGCATCGAACCCGCGACCTCCAGCTCACAAACACAGCGCCTTACCATCTCACCTAGCAAGCTCCTAGTGTCATTCCTCCGAATTTTGAAACATAACCCGTGTTTCTCGCTTGCAAGTTTCGAAATTTTGACAAAATCAGCCCAAAAATCAATCCCTTTTATTTTTAAATTCCATTTTCAACCCAAAATTTTTAGTTTTTATTTTTGAATTTTATTTTTAACTTTTGACTTTTATTTTTGACCTTTGACCATCAAGTTCGACCTTTTACTTTAAACTTTGACTTTTTCATTTAACTTTCAAATTTTCAAATTTAGATTTTCGGTTTGACTTTTCAAGTTTGACTTTGTGAAATAGATCACATTGGACTAGAATCGGTTTGACTAAAATAATTAAACAACTATCAAAGGACAATCCAAGTTCGACGAGGATTGGTTGCTTGTGAGTAGTTGGAAGTATAGTATTGGGAGATATGGAAATGTTTTCATATTGGATGGACCATATCGGCATTATTAGGAATAGATAAGATTCTATTAAGAATAAGTTGTCATATGGAAAATATGGAAATGTATCCATATTGGGAATTGAATATTGAAAATCTATGACTAGATTAGAAACTTTTATGCAAAAGGATGTTCAAAGGAATGTACTTTGAGTGAGAAACATCATATCTGTCTTGCAACAATCTCCGATAGATGACTTTGTAATATCATTGGCAATAGTCTTTGTGACTTTGGTGTAGTGACATTACGAAAGGATCATTGCATAAAATGTTAGAATCTAACATATTCTATAAGTGGCAAGAATTTGACATTCTTAAACTTATGAAAAATGGATTTGAAGTTGTGAAATGAGAATGATTGGAAATGTGTCCAATGTGATCTATTTCACAAAGTAAGAACCATAGGTAAACATTGTGTGCATGCTAGGAGCATGGGACAAGTGTAATAATTCAAGTAAGAAGTTGATTAACCGAAACAACAAATAATGAGTAATCGATATGGTGATAAATAAAAAGTGTTTTATTTATACTCAAAGGTTTGAGGCCATATGGGATTAGTATTATTCTTGTGTTTCACATTTGCATGTTTTAACTTTCTGAATAATTTAATTGGTTAAGAACAGTCAAATTATTCGAACGGGACACAGTCGTTCATATGTTGGGAGTAAGTATGAATGAAGACTATCGTGAATTGGGGTGTGGATTGTCTAAAGAGCATTAGACATAAACAAATGTTTGCTGCAACGTTCATGATTGCTTATGAATATGAATTTGAGCATTGGATTAAACCCACGCTCACTTGGATCACTCCATGAAATTGTATCATGACTGATTAGTGAGACGATAGCATCTTATATTCTTGAAACCGAGATGTGTGAGTTGTATCTTGCAAATCGGTTGCACATTGATAATATGTAAACGCACTAGTAACTTGGTGTTATAAAACATATTGTTGTGTGTAATTCAGTGAGTGAGTGCAAGCAAGCATTGTATCAAAGTTTATCTGTTCCTTTTATCCAAAGAAGGATAAAAGCGATATCTTTGGGCCCCTTGATGATTTAGTGATGACAAACGTAAATGCTCGGTCGGGCTAGGGCTAATTTGATTTGTTCAATTAGTCAGTCGTCATAAATCGGGAATCGAGATATAGTACAAAGAGAATTATTTGAAATAATATCTCATATGATATCTAGAATGGAGGAATATATGATCCCTTATCTAAGGACACGCGTATCTGATATGATCAGAGTTGACAGCGATTTTGGAAAGCTACGATTGCAGATCAGGATTTGAAGTCATACTCATAATAGTTATTAGATTTATCCAAGTGGGAGACTGTTGGATTAGTGTCTAAGTCCATAACTATTTTGGTATGTACTTGACCCGATGGTGCATGGTCCTTTTGGGTTGCCTTCACCAAAGCAACTTGATTGGAGAAATAAATAGAGAGAGAGAGAGAGAGGTTATTATGATTTATTAATATGTTATAAGAGTAATATATTAAAGGAGAAATCATATTTGTTTAATTAATATTGGTCAATAATTAATTAAGAATTAATTTTATGATCAAGTGTAATTAATTAAACTAAAGGGGCTGAATTGTAATTATGTGATAGTTAAAAAATATGGTAATGGTTGTCCTAAATATAGGTTGAACGAATTCAAGGAGATAAGCATCCTTGAAATCGTCCAAAGGATAAAGGATAAGGGTTTTCAAGGCTTATCTTATGGTTACTTGGTGGGCAAACAACTAGATAAGGATAAGGACTAAAACCCTAATCTCTACACCTATATAAAGACCCCTAAGGCTCATGAATTCGTCCATGCCTTCCCAAGAGGTCCTAGAGACGTATTATTATACCTCTCCTGTCTCTTTATACCTTCTCCATTTGCTCTTGGTGTTTGTAAGCCATTAGAGGAGTGACACTTGTGACTCTAAGCCTTCCAAAGTCAATTCAAGGAGGAATTCGATTGTTATTGCTACATAACAATCAAAGGTATGATCTTAAACCCATTTATATGTTAATATCGATTTCCATATGCTAGAATTAGGGTTTATAGCCTTGGATAACTTGCATGTACTATAGAGAAACCTAGATCCAAGCATTAGGGTTTGTATGAGCACATAGGATGTCTTATGAGCAAAACCCATTAGTGGTATTAGAGCCTTGATTGGTTTCTATTGTATTGATGCTTGATGTAACTGCAAAACGTGTTTTGGCCTCATTGTTCGACCTGACTCGGCGAGTCAGCCCTACTTAGCGAGTTCCAGAGGGTGACTCGGCTAGTCGGTGCGTCAGACAGAGGTATATCCGGGATTTCTTGCTGTTTTTGCTTATAGATAGTTACCTTATCATATTAGATCAATATAAATCCGATTTTATGATATATTTGACTATATTCTTGATCTAATTGAAGATATTTATCAATTAATAAGATAATTGTTTCCTTATGTGATAATTGTTTAACTATTTTGACTAAATTTATAAATTGTTTTGCAAGAAATCATTAAATAAATCAAAATATGGATAATTATGTGATTAATTGTTAATTTAGATTATTTGTTATTTGATCCTTGTTGTGATGAAATGTTTCATATTTTCCCCTTTAGGTTTTATAGTTTAAATTTGAACCCAAAAATTTTGTTGTTTTGAAATTTAAATAGTTAAAACCCTAATGTTTTGAAAAAGGTTTCAAAACTTGCCCTCACGTTTTGGAATTTAAATTTTGATTAATGGTTTAATTTGATGTATATTTAAATTCTAAACCCTAATGCCTTGAAATGTTTCAAAACTTGCCCTCAAGTTTTGGAATTTAAAAGTTGATTAAAAGTTTAATTAGGAATGTTAAATTCTAAAACTCTAGTATTGTTTTGAAAAGGTTCAAATCACACCCTTATGGTTTTATTAATTAATTAAGGTGTATAATTAATAGAAGTTTAATAAATCCACAAAAGTTTAGGTTTACAATTTAATTGAATTAAATGTATAATTGTTAAATTAGACGAGCTAATATTTTAAAAGCGTAAAATACACCCTATACTATATATAACATTAAAAGTCTAACATTATATATATGTATGAGCAAAAGTCAGTCTTACCATTAGTAGGCCTCATTCACGAAACTGGTCTATAAGGGGTGTTTAAGGAAATTGCCTATAAAATGACGATTGAATGACTATCCACTCTTGCCCACCGCACTCTTGACTAGTGGAGGGTTGTTAGCCGAACGGGTAGGATGGGATAAAACCTTCCATTATAAGTATAATGAAGTATAAAAGTAACTAAATGTTTTCATAAAATTCCCAATCTTGGTTACTTAGGCAAAAGTGAATTGATGCAATTCCATGAAATTACACTTTGTGCCCTTGCGAAGACGTTAGTGCAGCGTGTGTGGTTTACCGGCACACTAAATGGTTCTAAGCAAAGGTAGCAAAGGGTGACTCAATGTTTGTCATACTTCGGTGGAGCGTGTATGGTTTACCGGCACATCAAATAGGTGACTATAACATCTGAGGGCACCATGTAGTTTGCATGGTTATTCACACCCGCTTTGTGATCCTCGACATCCCAGTCACAAACAAGAGGGGCATATCGAGATTTAAACATGCCATTGGAAGTTCAATGAATCTCAAAGGATCTAGGAGTTTTCATAGATTTCAAACTTAAAATTCTTTTTCGTTTTTCGTGGTGGAAATTAATGAATCGTCATTCACTTACCTTCAAATATTCTTCAATTAGGGTTACGGCATCCCTCTCCCGAGTTGTAGAATATTGTGTTGGGTCCTCGCCTTAGTATTTCATTTGGGTGATTTACCAAGGACTCAATCTATCAACTAACTTGAATTTGTTTTTCTCCCGTTTTGTAGATGTCAAAGTTCGACAACTATGGTCTTCCCAAATCCCGTGGAACAAGCATTCCACATGAAGATGGTATTCCACGATTCAATCGAGGAACGAGAAATCATGCTTCACTTCTTCCTCCTCCTCCTATTGTTCTCCCCAACCCACAAGATCGAAGAATTGAAAGGTTCAATATCACTAAAGCCCTATTGGAAATGAAACATGAAGATGGTAAACCTGTGTGTGCCCACGTTCTAGGAATGAAATCACACATTGATAGGTTGATAATGTTGGGTGTGTCATTCCTAGATGAGTTGGATGTAAATTGGCTTTTGCAGTCACTTCCTGAATCATATAATGAGTTCAAAACAAAGTATTATATGATGGATCATGACGACAACCTCATTGACCTAACTTACATGCTCATTGCCGCTGAATCAGAAATGATTTGGCGAAGCAATGGAGCGTATTTGTTGGGAAAGTCAACCAACCATGCTTCCGAGGACGTTCTAGGAGAACCGACCCGTGTTTGTTGCCAAAAGAAAGGGCGTTGGATACAAGTCTGCCCAAAGAGCCTGAAGAGTCCAGAAGATGGGAGAGTCAAAGAGTATGGCTACGCTTCAGGTAAAATCCACTATCTAACTCCATTATGTTCCTATTCATTGATTCTTAATACATAATGTGATAAGATTGTATTTGAATGTTTTACATGATCGGTGAAAAGAAAGAAAGCTCGGTGAAAGAGCAAGATGAATCTAATCACAAGGAATGGATCTTGATCGCATGGACTTGAAGATTAGATTTTGAGCTTAGATAGTTATGATAAAGTTGTTAGAAATTTTTTCTTTTGAAATACATAGTTTTCAATGGATTTTGCATTGTAAGCACAAATGTTTTCCGCTGCTTTTATAAATAAAATAAATTTTCATTTGACTTATTTATTTATTTGTTTATTTCCTTGCAATGAAATCGTTATGAAAATTGGTGTTTGCATATTTCTACAACAAATGGATATGATTCTTATTTATGGTGTTTATGGAAAAGTCGAGAATTTACCAAATAGGGAGAGTTTCTCATCGCCCAAGTTTCAGTTGGACAGAAACTTGGAATCATGCAACGTGGATGCACGATGAATGAGAAATTTTGTATTTGGAAATTAGACTAATTCATTGACAAAGTGTCAAGCGAAGGACTAGGAGATCGAGTACACAAAGTTGTGTGTTGATCAAAGTCCACCATAAGAGTAACAAGATATTCGTCATGATTTACTAAAGGTTGAGTAAATATGATTATACTTATAAGATTAAGTGTAATTCTGAATTGATTGAAAAAGTTTAAATCAATAGTAGAACGAATAACAAGAATCAAGTAGGCAGAAAGATAAAAGTTTCTCCATTCCAAGAAGAAGGGAGAGTACCTTTTATGCTTTATGATAGGTCTTAATGATTAAGAACCATATTTCAATTGATCCTCTAAGTACAATTGTATGTTTAAGAAGAGGAATCAAGAATTGAAGAAATGGTTAAATCAAAAAGTCAATCATACTACGTTCCAAAACAAGTCTTAAAGTTAAGATTGTGACATTGAGTGAAAAAGTATTAAGAAGGTTTATAACATTCATTAAATGTGGTAAGTTGTGATGTCTTGGATAAGACAAAGAACAACTAGGACCAATTTATGAAGTGTTTTGATAAAAGCTACACTAACTCTTGAATATTTGTTTGTCAAGAAATGGTTATTGACAAGAGAATCTTATATGTCATGGAGTCAGTGGGAGTCTTAATAGTCTTGAAAGGTTTCAAGAACAAATCAAATAAACCTTATTGATCATCACTAGCACACGATTTGAGGTTTACAACCTATCGTGATGACATTTTTTTGGTTCTATGCCAATCCAATCGAGTTAATTATGCATGATAGTTCTATGAGTTCTCTTTTTGAATGCATAAAAGGCAAAGCACCTTAATCAATGAAAGGTACATTGATAGGAAAGGGTGAGCTGCTTAACTACTTGGAAGACATGATGGGCAGCTGTGCTACCATAAGGCAAGAAATCAAGATTAAGAAAGTTTGGTCCATATGAGTTTGAATTTGTCGTAAACCTTGGTTTTAACAAATTCACATGGATAGGAACACATACACCATTTAAATCTAAGTGTCATAAGATTTCCTTCTTCATGAAAATGATTGTGAGGAAATTCTTTCACTAAGAATGATTTTAAGAAGATAGTAAAATTGCATTCTCGAATTCAATCGTGGTTACGGTATCCCTTTCCATAATTTGAATTGTGAGGTTTGGCAATTAGTCTTAATTGTTTAGACACACATATGAACTATCGAAGGCAAAGGTGTATAATTTCAAGAAGCCATGATAAAAGATTATCAAAGCACTAAGTATTAGAAACATGAACTTAAGAAATTCAATAAGTAGTGTTTTTCTGAAAGTTAAGATGTTTATGAATACATGTCGAAGCTAGTGGGAGCATAAGTGTTATGTTTTATAGTAATCATCATGATAATGGGAGCATAAATGTTATGATTGTATGATTATTAAGGCACGTGTTGCAAAGTTGGCAATATTAATTATAGAAAACAAGAGTTATACCTTGCAAAGTAGTAAGGGTTATGAAGTTGTTTTGCTATAATTAAGGGAGAGAATATTATGCTTCATTTCAAATCTAAAGGCTTAGGTTGAGAAATGTTAATAAATTTAGTCAAAGGTACATAGCGTGTTCTTAAAATTTCGATTATGATTACGGCATTCCTCTTCACAATTCGAATTTTGAGAACATAGCAAATAAAACATTATGCGTCGTGTCCCATACGCTTTGGGTATAGGATCGATTGCAAATGCTTTAATGTTTGACCATTCTAAAAATTTTCCAAATGTCTAGCGCATTTAGATGGAAAAGGGACTACAATCAGTTTGACTAAGATAATTAAACAACTATCAAAGGACAATCTAAGTTCGACGAGGATTGGTTGCTTGTGAGTAGTTGGAAGTATAGTATTGGGAGATATGGAAATGTTTTCATATTGGATGGACCATATCGGCATTATTAGGAATAGATAAGATTCTATTAAGAATAAGTTGTCATATAGAAAATATGGAAATGTATCCATATTGGGAATTGAATATTGAAAATCTATGACTAGATTAGAAACTTTTATGCAAAAGGATGTTCAAAGGAATGTACTTTGAGTGAGAAACATCATATCTAAGGAATTTCTTGCAACAATATCTGATAGAAAACTTTGTAATATCATTGGCAATAGTCTTTGTGACTTTGGTGTAGTGACATTACGAAAGGATCATTGCATAAAATGTTAGAATCTAACATATTCTATAGGTGGCAAGAATTTGACATTCTTAAACTTATGAAAAATGGATTTGGAGTTCTGAAATGAGAATGATTGGAAATGTGTCCAATGTGATCTATTTCACAAAGTAAGAACCATAGGTAAACATTGTGTGCATGCTAGGAGCATGGGACAAGTGTAATAATTCAAGTAAGAAGTTGATTAACCGAAACAACAAATAATGAGTAATCGATATGGTGACAAATAAAAAGTGTTTTATTTATACTCAAAGGTTTGAGGCCATATGGGATTAGTATTATTCTTGTGTTTCACATTTGCATGTTTTGACTTCCTGAATAATTTAATTGGTTAAGAACGGTCAAATTGTTTTAACGGGCCACAGTCGTTCATATGTTGGGAGTAAGTATGAATGAAGACTATCGTGAATTGGTGTGTGGATTGTCTAAAGAGCATTAGACATAAGCAAATGTTTGCTGCAACGTTCATGAGTGCTTATGAATATGAATTTGAGCATTGGATTAAACCCACGCTCACTTGGATCACTCCATGAAATTGTATCACGAGTGATTAGTGAGACGATAACATCTTATATTCTTGAAACCGAGATGTGTGAGTTGTATCTTGCAAATCGGTTGCACATTGATAATATGTAAACGAACTAGTAACTTGGTGTTATAAAACATATTGCTGTGTGTAATTCGGTGAGTGAGTGCAAGCAAGCATTGTATCAAAGTTTATCTGTTCCTTTTATCCAAAGAAGGATAAAAGCGATATCTTTGGGCCCCTTGATGATTTAGTGATGACAAACGTAAATGCTCGACCGGGCTAGGGCTAATTTGATTTGTTCAATTAGTCAGTCGTCATAAATCGGGAATCGAGATACAGTACAAAGAGAATTATTTGAAATAATATCTCATATGATATCTAGAATGGAGGAATATATGATCCCTTATCTAAGGACACGCGTATCTGATATGATCAGAGTTGACAGCGATTTTGGAAAGCTACGATTGCAGATCAGGATCTGAAGTCATACGCATAATAGTTATTAGATTTATCCAAGTGGGAGACTGTTGGATTAGTGTCTAAGTCCATAACTATTTTGGTATGTACTTGACCCGTTGGTGCATGGTCCTTTTGGGTTGCCTTCACCAAAGCAACTTGATTGGAGAAATAAATAGAGAGAGAGAGAGAGGTTATTATGATTTATTAATATGTTATAAGAGTAATATATTAAAGGAGAAATCATATTTGTTTAATTAATATTGGTCAATAATTAATTAAGAATTAATTTTGTGATCAAGTGTAATTAATTAAACTAAAGGGGCTGAATTGTAATTATGTGATAGTTAAAAAATATGGTAATGGTTATCCTAAATCTAGGTTGAACGAATTCAAGGAGATAAGGATCCTTGAAATTGTCCAAAGGATAAAGGATAAGGGTTTTCAAGGCTTATCTTATGGTTACTTGGTGGGAAAGCAACTAGATAAGGATAAGGACTAAAACCCTAATCTCTACACCTATATAAAGACCCCTAAGGCTCATGAATTCGTCCATGCCTTCCTCAAGAGGTCCTAGAGACGAATTCTTATACCTCTCCTCTCTCTTTATACCTTCTCCATTTGCTCTTGGTGTTTGTAAGCCATTAGAGGAGTGACACTTGTGACTCTAAGCCTTCCAAAGTCAATTCAAGGAGGAATTCGATTGTTATTGCTACATAACAATCAAAGGTATGATCTTAAACCCATTTATATGTTAATATCGATTTCCATATGCTAGAATTAGGGTTTATAGCCTTGGATAACTTGCATGTACTATAGAGAAACCTAGATCCAAGCATTAGGGTTTGTATGAGCACATAGGATTTCTTATGACCAAAATCCATCACTATCTTCCCTCTTAATAATTGTCTGCTCACCCGATGTAAGGAGTATTCTGGAAGTCCTTGATGGCTAGGGCATATCAGGAAGCGTGAAACATGTTCTAGTACAATTAAAATTGAACACATACAGTTTCTCTATAGATCTCGTTGTTCAATTTTGGTGGACAACAATATATTTGGTCAGCGTCAGCTGAATGGTCCTTAAGGAATATTATCTAGGAACTTAGGATCACATTGTCTTGTCACTTATAGTATGTTTTAATTTTGTCACAATCTCTTGTCTTTATGTGGACCATAATACCGGCGATTGACCAGATCTATTCATGAAGGGAGAGGTACTGATAAACGGATAAAGGCTATCTAAAAAAACTTTGATCCCAAATTCATCTTAAAGTTAGCTATTATTTTTGTTTTTGTTAAGTTTGTTCATAGCGTTCTTCTAATTTAAATATTAGGGGAGAATTAAAAATTTTAAAAACCAAACAAAAATCAGAAAATTAAAAATCCAAAAATAGTTTTATTTCTTGTTTAGAAAAATAAAAAAAATCCAAAAATATTTTTTTTCTGTTTTAATTTGTGTGCTAAGTTTTCTTTTAGTTTTGTTTTGTCTTGAAAAGTGATTTCAGGTATAGATGAGACTCATGGAGTTTGTGTCGAAGATTTCTGAGCCAAGGCTTCGTCTGTGAGCATCGAAGAATTCTCATTCAAAGGAGCAAGAAATGAAGATTATTCTTTCAACATTCAATCCTTCAACCCCAGTAGCAAGGTGAAGTTGTACTTGAAGATTATGTGAAGTGATCCAAAAGATTTGTTCTCTCTGATGTTCTCTCTGAATATTCTCAAGCTGAAAGTGCTATCTTTCAAGAATCAGTACGTCAAACCTCCTCACCCAATGGGCGTTCAATGCCAAATCTTGAAGAAAAGCTCAAGTGCTCAAGATGAATTCATTCATTGAAGATTCATCAAGTACATCTTGAAGTTGTGAAGAATTTGAAGATAAATGCTAAAGCCAATCTCCCAATGAAGATTGACAAGAAAAGCCAAGTACTTTTTTGGAGGAGCTTGTTGGTTCAATTAAGAAAAGCAAGTTAGGAGAGCGTCTGCACGAATGCTGCTTTCTTTTAGCTTTGTGGAACTCTTTAGTGATGGGAGCCAGCTACTAAGTGGATATGATGATATCCAGGAGGTAGATGACTGGCATCATGAGGAGTTCCTCAGCAGCTGATGACAGGGCGAGGTCGGGAACCTAGGAAAGCCTAGGATATGCTCCAGTGAGTAGTGAGGCGGTTCGGTGTGATCGGGAGCCTAGGGGGAGACCTAGGAGGTGTTTAGGTGGATATTGTGCTGCTGTCTAGCAGAAATTTAGTACATCAGGGAAGTAGGTGACTTAGAGGATTTGGGATGATTCTGGAGGAAAGTACGGATAGGTGTGGAAGGTAGTATTGGGCGCATACTACTGAAAGCACAGGATCCATACTCGAATCGGGGAATGTCTCGAAGAATCCAAGAAACCCGGGAAAGGAATTCGTGGTTACGAGTGAACCGTGGGGATAGCTACAGTGTAGAATGCGGATGAGCACGCAAGGGGAAGGACCAGGGTTTGGTCCTGGCTCCGGTAGAGAGCCAGTTAGCAGAAGGACTACCATGATTGGGAGTTTGCATTGGATCTCTTGCATCAGGAGGAAAGGATTGATGGTGCGACCTATTGCACTTTTAGAGTTAAAGACTTTGTCTTGGGGATAGTTTGTAAATGGTTGGAAGCATAGGTTGCTCCATCTTTTGTAGATCGGTCGTGGATGATTGTGTAGGTGAGCGTGTCAGGGTGCGAGACCCTGAATGTTATGATTTCTTGAGTTCGAGAGCAGGGACTGGTTAGGGTTACCTTTAGAAAAGGGGACCAGCCCGGGTGCCTATAGTGGAGGATCTTGAGAGGGGGGGATCCAGGAGTTTGGATCATCTTTTGAGAGGCCAAAAACGCCAGATTCGGTACAATACTTGCGAAAACTACGCGATGGAGCTCATTACAAGGGATTGGATTTCCATTGGGATCGGGATGAAGTGTTGCATCATGTTTCACGGATGGTCGAGGTAACTCGGGAGGAGATGGTCAGGAGTCCTCCAGATGTTTGCGGATATACTATCTTCGGTCATTCCGGTGATTTATATTACTTAGGGAGTGTGATAGTTAGACCTCGGGTCGGATTTTTGCTATTTTTCGAGTTAGCAAGGGTATCAGGTGCTAGCCGGCGCACTGAGGAACCTTTAAGGAGCTTTCAGATGGACGTATCTTGTGGAGTGGATTCCGCACATATCGAGATCACTCCGAGTCATTGTCGGAGGCTATCCAGTGATCTGTGTAGCTATAGGTGTTGCAGGTTTGGCCACGTTAGTAGGGAATGCCCATAGGGGGCAAGTCCGTCACATTGTCGTTGAAGAAACATGGGGGACAAGGAAGTCAACAACTTGACGATCAGGGTGGAGCCGTGAGGGCACCGACTCTAGTTATCTAAGGATTTTCAGAACGCTAGTGTCATTTTAGGTATGGCTTAGATTAGTTCCAGGGCTTATATGAAGGAAATTATGACTAGGTTCCAGTAACCTTATCTATCATGTTTGGAAAGGCTCCCGAGGTTGTCAAGGGAAGAGAGAGAATTGTTGCTGAAGATTTGGTTAGACCATCTGACCTTCGGTCAACAAGAACCGAGTATAACAGTATTTAAAGCATCTAAATCCGTTGATATGGTTGGGTCCAGAGATGCTAGCGTGTTTTCGGAAGTTGTGTTGTTTTGGGAAGGGTTATTCTTGGTGTTCTAGCTTTGTTAGGTGCCTCCATAAGCAAATTAACCATTGGAACGAGAGAGAGAGGATGTGGGAATCGTTCAAATTTCATGTGCCAAGCGGACTTAGTCGACTCTAAGTGGGGGAGAATTATTCAGATATCCTGGAGAAAAGCGAGTATGAGACGTGGATGCATCTGACATTTTCCTTTTAGGGAGGAAAGGCGGCCTTAGGGGCCGACTGAGTATCAGATACCGTGGGATGGGAGTTTGGGAAACTTACCGATATTTGTATCGCATCCTTCTGACGTCATATTGCAGGCTCCGGGGAAGGGAACCAGGTAGTGTTACAGTCGGTAATTGAGTTCAGTTTGGGAGGATAGACTACGTGGGTGCTAAACAGTGAGATGTGTTCGGATTGATAAGTGAGCAGTAGGGCCATAGGCAACGATCATGTGGTTTGAGAGTGTTGTAAGACTACGGGGAGCCGTAGCATTCATTGTGGAAGTGTTGTAAGACTACGGGGGAGCCGTAGCGTTCACTAATGGACAGTCAGGGTGGGAGTGTTGTTAGACTACAGGGGGCTGTAGCATTCACTAATAATCGGATGGCATGGGAAGTGTTGTAAGACTACGGGGTAGTCATAGTATTCATGAATTCTTCGAGCGATTGGGTCTACGGTAGATCAGTTCGCAAAGTCATGGGAAAGCCACAATTTAGGTAGAATCAGGATCGGAGGGATTATTCATGGGCGAGCCCGGATGGGTATGGGATTTCAGAATGGAAATGGTAGAGACTGTTGAGTCAAAGGTTGGATCTCGAGTTGCAGGATCTTGTGGATAAGCGGCACGTGATGCAGTACGGCTATAGATGGGTAGTCTTGGTTTTCGATCACCCTGAAACCTGGTGGTTGGACTAGATGAGAAACTGGTAGTCTCAGGGATCGGCTAAGGGTGATTGTCTATCGGCCACGAAGGACAGGTCGGAAGTTATGGTGTATTATGAACCTCGAGGTAGTAGCGTGGTGTCGACTGGTTTCGGAAAGGATTCCGAGTCAGGATTCGTGCATGTTCAGTACAGGATTTTGTTTCAGTAAGATGAGATTGGGAGCATAAGATGCCAAGGGCATCAAATGCAGGATACCAGGGTAATGAATGGGTGTGGTTGATGGTAGCTCAATCCGTCACAGTGTGACTCAAATTGGTTCTATCGGTAATGGGACCATGACGTGTTTAACCAGGAAAAGACAGGTTAAGGGAGGTCGGGTATGATATAAGACCACAGTTGTTCATGTGGCATTCTTTTTTGCATCAGATTCAGTGGCGACGGGTTGTCAGCCTGTCATGATCGGATGGATCAAGGGAGTGAAGGAGTCGAGAGAAAAGATATCGCCAGGGCGGTTATTGTCAGACGAGGTGTCCTTCGGAGGTCATGTCGGAATGTGGAACATGTGTCTTTGGCTCAGCAATCGGGAAGGTGTTCGGTGGTTCGGACAGTTGACAGTCAAGTTAGGACCAGGGAGGCCCCGGTCATTCATTAGAAAAGCAGTTTCGTAGTAGCTGGAGGTTGTTAGAGCCACATTGAAAGTTTTCATTCAGAAGTCGTGGGAGAGACTAAGTGAGGAGTCCTTGGACTCCACAGTTGAGTTGGAACTCGGTGTTGCAGATAACTGACGGATGATTGGAGACCAGGAAGGTCTTGAGATATTTAGGGAAGCAACCATATATAGTAGTTCGGTACTACCGACAATAGTGACCGGCACCGAGAGTGGCTGGAGTAATGGTCATCGTGAAGGGTATGTTCCACCCAGTGACAAAGGAAATGGATAGCTATAGAGGGCAACCTTGGGGAGGCCAGAAACACACGAGGAAAAGGAAGTAATCCCCAAGAATGTTTAGCCTAGGTACTTGGGCAGTACCGGAAGGATTGCCAGTTGAGCAGGGGGTGTTCTCAGGAAGGTTAAGGATTGGATTGTACTCGGGGATTTGACCTGTAAGGATTATGCCATTCAGAATGATCGGGCAAAAGGCTAATAGGGTTTGAGTCACCAGGCAAGGTGTTGGAGGTTGATTGCAGGTCAGTTAGCCATAGTGAACCTCGAGGATGAAGTTTAGTTTAAGTGGGGGAGAGTTGTAACACCTGAAATCAGAAAGGTCAAGAAAGGAAAGGCAAACCATAAGTTAAAGAGGGTCGACTCGTCAAGTCCATGGTGAAACTCGACGAGTCGGAGCGGGATCCGGGTGTAACGTAAGCGACCAACTCGGCGAGTCGGCAAATGGACTCGACGAGTCTGGTCTAAAGAGAAAAACCCTAAGTCTGGGACTTTGAGCTATATTTAAATGTCTCATTCTCTTACTTAGGGTTCCTTTACAGTCCCTCTCACCCAGAACATCAAACCCTATCCACCATAACCGTTTTTGGAGCAAGATCTACCCTTGGTGAAGTAATTTGAAGTTTGGAAGAGAAGAGATTCATAGTGGTGCAAGAGGAGGCCTTGGATCCAGAGTTGGTGGAACTTTTTAGACCATTTGGAGGTAATGAATCGTTATCTTTGGCTTTCTCCTTTCTAGATCCATCTTTCATGGAGTTTTAGGGTTTCTTTGGGAGTATGTGATGAGAAATTGGTGCACAAGTTAGATCTGGAGTTGAAACTCCAGATCTGAGCTCTATTTGGATCATAGATGCAGAAAGCCCTGTTAGTTGCTATGAAAAAGCCATTCCCCATGAGTTGAGTTCCTTTCTAGCTTGGTATTTTGTATTATGAGGCAAGAAGCACGTAAAGGTAGCAACTTTATGTTGCTAACGAACTCTAGGAACCCTGATCTATCGTTTGGAGAAAAAGAGTAGCTCTGTGACTCGAGATTAGGAGAATACACGTAAGGACATGACGAGTCTGGGAGATGACTTGGCGAGTCGGGTCAGATATCGGACTTAGATCATGTAGGAACTCAGCGAGTCACATGGGTGGACCTGGCGAGTTGGATGAAGTTAAGCAGCAACTCGATGAGTTGGAAGAACAACTCAGGGAGTTTGTTGAAGATTGCCTTGGACTCAGCGAGTCTGTTCTTGTACTCAGCAAGTCAAGTCGCGAAACCCCAAACCCTTCCAGTTAAGACTCGGACCAGTGAGTGGAGTGGAGACTCATTGAGTTGGGCAGGACAGAACTCGGAAATCAGTAGACTCGGTGAGTCATGGTCTGACTCGGCGAGTCGAGTGACGATTGAAAGGGGGTTTCTGAGCTTATGAACTTGACGAGTCAATAGGCTGACTCTGCGAGTACGGTCAACCTGGAAGGTTGAATTTAACCAAGAGTTGACCAGTTGACTTCTAGGGGTATTTTGGTAATTATTGGTATTTATTGAGTTCAGTTATTTGGTGTTGACCAGTGGAGGAGTTCGTGTCAGTGGTTGGAGCAGCATGATATTATTTCTTCATCCGACAGTTGCAGGTGAGTCTTCTCACCATACCAATGGGTCTAAGGCACCAAGGCCGGCCCATCTTATATTGTGTGATATGATAGTTAGCTTTATGCTAGGTGGTATGCTGGTAATTATGTGATATGCTAGTTGTCTTTGTGATACTTGCATGGAAGACCATGTGGGGTAGCCCATGGCACAATGGTATAAGACTCTGGGGTAGCAACGACATCCTTACAGGTTTATGTATGTGTTATATGTGGATATATATGTGATACATGATATGCTACTTGGTTATATATGGTATTTGCAAGGAAGACCCCGGGGGAAGCCCGTGGCATTGGATGTAAGACCATGTGGGGTAGCCCATGGCAGTCTTAGGTAAAGACCATGTGGGGTAGCCCATGACATTGGATGTAAGACCATGTGGGGGAGCCCATGGCAGTCCTAGGTAAAGACCATGTGGGGTAGCCCATGGCACTATTACAGGTTTTATGTATGCAGGGCTTATGTGATATATGGTAGCTTTTATAGCTAACAGGTTATGTGATATGTGGTTTGTGTGAATGGTATGCTTAGGGAAACTCACTAAGCTTCGTGCTTACATGTTTGTTTATGGTTTCAGGTATCATCGTTTTGGAAAGGAAGAGCTCGGGTTGATCGCAGTGCACACACCTATGATTTCCGTAATGAATGATTTTGGGATAAACTCTGATAAACGATTTGATTGACTATGATTTGATTGTTGGAATTAAATGGTATCAATGTTTTAGTTATATTAAAAATGAAAATTTTACCCCTGATTTTTGGGATGTTACAGTCATGAATTCCCATATCACTATTACATGCTTGAGAAAGATGTTTATGGTCTAAAGCAAGCACCAAGAGCATGGTATGAGACCCTTTCAGAATTTTTGGGATGTCTCATCCGGTTACAAACGAGAATTGATTGACCCCACTTTATTTAGAAAGGAAAATGGTAATCACCTTATGCTTGTACAAATATATGCGGATGATATCATCTTCGGATCAACGGATCAAGGGATGGTGGATAAATTTGCAAAGCTCATGACCAATAAATTCCAAATGAGCATGAACAAAGAGATTAATTTCTTTCTATGACTTTAAGTGAAATAGGTCCCTCAAGGGATATTCATCCATCAGGAGAAATACACCTCTGATCTATTGAAGAAATACTCAGTGGACAACTGTTCCTCTGCCAAGGCCCCTATGGCCTTCGCATATAAGATCTCTATTGATTCTTCCGGAGAATCAGTAGACCACAAAACTTATAGAGGAATGATTGGCTCGTTGATGTACCTCACTGCAAGCAGACCAGAGATTGTCTTCGCAACATGCTTATGTGCAAGATATCAGGCAAATCCGAAAGTATCACGTATGACCGCAATTAAGCAAATTCTCAGATAATTGAAGGGAAGCAAAGCTTTAGGCATATGGTATCCCGCAGGGAATGACTTCAGCCTACAAGCTTTCACAGATGCGGATCATGCTGGAAGTAGATTGGATAGAAAAAGCACTTCCGGTGGCTATCAATTTCTTGGTGGAAGACTCGTCAGCTGGTCATCAAGGAAACAAAATTGTGTCTCATTGTCTACTGTAGAAGCTGAATATGTGGCCTTAGCCAGCTGTTGTTCAAAATTCTTATGGATGAAGACTCAACTTATGGACTAAGAATATAGGATTTTGCCGATACCAATTTACTGTGACTCTGAGAGTGCTATAGAGATTTCCCACAATCCTATTCATCACTCTAAGACAAAGCATATTGAACTGCGGTATCACTTCCTCAAAGACCATATCTTGAAAGATAAAATTGAACTAATTTTTGTTAACACTCATGAAGAGATTGCTGATGTACTCACAATGCCACTTGACTCTACAAAACTCCAATAGTTTCTTACAAATGTTAGGAATTATGAATCCGAAACCGAAATTATTTTTGAATTTATAGATACTGCAGACCACTTCAGGTCTCTGTTGCGGTCCTATCTAAATATATATGTCATACATGGTTTCAATATATCATGTGTACCACAACCATATATCATACCTATATTTCAAGGGTCCTTATTGATTGTTATTTCTGATTTTGTTCAAGTGTTTCTCTTAGTTCCTTCTACTGCAGTCTTCTAATCATCCACCACAACGACGATTCTATCTGCAGTAATGATCCAATCTGCAATTGTTGTTCAATCCTTAGTTGCATTCAATGAATCTTCAACTGCTTCGTAAATTCCAAAGAACTTTGTGTGCTATTTAATGATCCTTCTTTTAATAAAAAAAAACATTCGTTGTATAGCACATCACCGTTTCAGTTCTTCTTTTTCAAAAAATCCTTTTGTCAAACCTATTTTGGGTTTGATACCAAATAAAATAGTTTCCCAATAAAAGAAATCTTTTAGAAATCTTTTTCCTTAACTGACTAATCCCCCTTGCCCCAAGATGTCAAACCCGTTACAAATTCCACCTTTATTCAACGAATTTTTGCCCCTCACCACACGATCTTCAGACGTATGATTTTGGGCCTGAGACTTCATTAAATGCTACATTTTTGGAAAATCAAAACATTTAAGATTTACTTTTCTTTAATCTTATTTGTGGCGGTCCATAATTTTTAAATATATAAACTCAAGGGTTCTTATCTTTAACTGCCTCATATAGGGGTACAATAATAAACTTTTGAGATCCGCTAATATATAAACCTTTTTTCCCTCCCCAAGAAAGCTTTATGCTTTCTGAACTCTCTTTAGCGATCTTCATATTCCTCACCCTCTTGCACTCAAAGCTTTTCTACAAGTTCTTCAAAAAAAATTTCTCGAAATGGTGAATCAGGCATCTCAAAGAAGCAAGCCAATGCTTCTAGTTCCGCACAACCCGCTAGTTCAGACTCTGCTACTCGCAACTGATATCCATCCATTGCATCAAGCAATTTTAGGGCCATCTTTGAAGATCACTCATCCTACAATGAGTCCGTTCGTCTTATAATCAAGTTCATCAAAAACCACCCTTTGTCTGGACCCTTTGACTCTTTCACCGATGTAGTACCAATTTCGACCCTATTCAAGTGTGCTTTCTCTGCCTTTCGCCCCCTCAACAACTTGCAAGAAGTTCATCTAAACTTGGTAGATGATTCTTTGGTCATCTTAACCAAAGACAAATTAATGAATGCAATTAATCTATTTGTCCATCCCTATACAAAGTTCTTCACTCCCAGTATCACGGACATCACCAATTCACTCTACCAAATGAGGTACTAGAAAAATCTTTAGGCAATAGGCGAGTTCAAGAAAAATCAACTCCCTACGGTATGGCAATTTGTTTGTCGTTTCGCCATCCGCGGTCTATTAGGGAGAACCAGAGCATCTTCACTGGCCATGATGTCAACTACAGTTAGATTATATGGGATGACTTCCTTCAGTACATTCCCAATGAGAATCCGAAATCAAACCCCACAGAGCTCATCTTTGCAAGATTTTGGTCCCTATGCATTTCAGACCTTCACCATGATGCAAAGATCAACATGGGTAGTGACATTAACTTCTTTGTCACTCGTGACAAAAGGTATTATCCTTCTAAAGATCAATCTATCTTTGGACCTCTTAGATGTTTACCTGTACACATTTTGACCACTATTGGACATGATACTCAAGAAGTTACCAATCACATAGAGGCTATGGAAGGTATTGACCCGCACCTTTTTACCCTGCCTCTGCCTAGTCAGTCTATATTAGCCTCGACAGACCCTCATGGCCCTGTAAGCACCGCAACCCCAACTGCTACCACTCAATCTTCAAGGCGCAAGAAACTTTCTTCTAGAAAAACCTCCCGTAGCAAATCTAAGAAAGGTGCAACATCCAAGACCGCAGAACCCTCAAATAAACGCAAACTCAAACATGTTGTATCATCAGATGAAGACTCTGATCCAAATCAGATCCCCGCAGCCAATGTTGAAGATGAGCTTGATGATGACTCAGTCCCAATTCTTGTTCTCAAGAAAAGCATATCTAACCCTAGTCCTAGCCAAATGCGCAACCAGACTGATACCTTAGCCTCTCAAAAGGCTTCGGTAGTCCTTGGGGTCCCCACATGCCCATTTGTAACTACCCTATCTAGCTACTCAGGCACAAAAAGTGTGCCCGTTTCACCAGTTCGTGGAGACTCACCCCTAACTAAATCCCAAGAGGATTTAATTGGTTCTCGCCCTATGGTCTCTAGGGCTTCCCGACTTAATTTCTTTTTGGAACAGGAGTTGAGCTCCATACTTGACTTTGTAATCCAAACACCCGATACACCTTCCCATCTGCAGGGCAATTCTTCAGCCCATGCTAGAACTGAGCCGAGGTAAAACTTGACTACGGGTCAAGGAGACCGAGGAAGCTCAGGAAATCCTATTCTACTTACCTTACATACAGGTGGTTTAGGTACGGTGATCACAAATGTGCATGTATCCGTGAACCTGAGGGACACCTCGGTGCGACATCAAGTAATTGACGAATATAACTTTGATGACTCTTGGATTCAGTATAAACCATCTACTGAATCCGAAGTGAAAATGTATGCAGCTTTTTGCAGGGCATTTCAAGATAGGAAGGATCAACAAACGAAACAGCTTCAATAAAAGGAGAAAGAAATACAATTTGTTGCTAAGTACTGGGCAGATGCAATCAACAACGCATGCACAGTAGCAAACATTCTCAAGATCCAAGATTTGATGACCATAATGGCTGAGACCATATGCAACGTGCAGTCAATTCCTGATGGTGCAGGTCCTTACAAGCCCCTCCAACGAAGATTATTCAAGAATCCCATGAGGATGGAACCACAATTGAAGTTAGTTCTGAACCTATATTTGGCTTCGATGACATTGACATAACTGAAGTCAATCAACCCGAGCCATCAGACGACATGATGATGATCTTCGATGAAGAAGATGAATCAAACGGGCCCCAACACTCTACTTCAAAGCCCAAGGAGAAGAAAACGAAAAAGAAAGTGTTCGTATCACGGAAGGAATTTCTAAGTCTCCAAGCCAAGGTCGATCAGATTCTGGCTACAGTGAGGTCGAGCCAACTGCAACCAGAAGATTCACCAGGTCCGCAATATCTCATTGAAAGAATCGAAACTCATGAAGCCATAGAGAGACTTGCTACTGAACGGATCTCCATCATAGTAGAAATGGGTATTCGATCGCTCGACACAAAACACAAAGCTGATCACCAATAATTCCTTGCCGTTGCGGAGCGACTCATTACTGAAGTATCCACAATCAACACTGAACTCCTATCCACCATTGTAGATCAATCTACTCAGTCTAAGAAGCTTGTCGAGGAAACTCACAATGCTTATGAGTCCACCATCTCCATATTTCAATCAACCGTCAACAACCTTTGCCTCTCATTCTCTCCAAAATTTCATGGCTAGAAGATTTTACAGCTTACCAAGGAGATCCACCAATTGCTCTTCAACCCCGCAATCCCCAACAATCAACAGCTTGCTGATGCACTCAAGGTCCAATTTAATGCCATCTGTGAAAAGATAGATTGTCTTAAACAATGGCTTGAGGAGGCACTAGGTGTTCCTTCCTCAAGGGGGGGAAGTGAAGACCATGATTCAGGTCGCATCTCCCATCAACATTCACATCAACATCAACACTTCCAAACTCCCTTCTAATTTGGTTCCATTCATCAGCAACCAATCATTCAGCAAAAAGTCCCTTCTCCAAAACCTTCCCCAAAAACCATCTCCCAAAAAGAAAACTCCTGTGCCTTCTTCTCCACACAGTCTAATTCACTCCCCTCATCAGTCCCACAGCAACAAGAAAAAGTCCAAGATATCCAACATACTTATTCCCCGCACCTAAAAACTCCTCCTCACCTCAGAAATCTAGTCCCAGAAATTTCATCTAAAAACTCCTACGACTCTCCTAAAACAAAGCAATGGAAAGCTGACTGGAGAGCTGCCAAGTTAGCTAAACTGATATGGAGAGATCACGGATTCGACATCACTATGGATGAATCCCTCATCAACTCCTGGATTAACCTCACCAGGTGACTACTTGATGACGACTACAAACCCTATCTCACATATGCGGAACCCCCATCTGACGGTTATTGGGACATTCCCATCTCTCCCAATGTACAATTATTCACCATTTTTGAATCATTTGACCGCAACGTCCTCGATGATCAGTGGTTGCCTTTGGAATTTGAAAGACTTAACAGATTCCATGCCAAGCATGGATCTGAAATCGAAAATATCTGGTCAAGTGACAAGCCCATTGCAGTCAAAAACTTCAAGCCCAGAAAATTCATGAAAGTTGACTTCATTCAGTACAATCTCACGAGAAGAAATTTAGATTATGTCCGCACCCAAGCTGACTTCCCTTGCATGAACCCGGAAGAAATTTTCGTGATTGCTAAGGTAATTCAAAACAAATGTGAGAAGAATCCTAAAATGAATATTGCGTACGAAAGGGCGTATACGTTTCTAAAAGAAACAGTTTGTGACTTCGCAAACACTAATGCAGAAATCCACCCTGCTCTTGCTCAGAAATTCATCCTCCCTCCTCTTGAACCCGCTCTGGTGCTGATTGAAGGCTTTCAAGAGAGATCTGTTGGAGCAACTAACTTCCTAGATCTTGGAGTCATTTTCAAACGCAAAAATGATGAAACAAAATATTTCATCCCAATGACTGCCATGAACCGATTGACCCAGAAGCAATTAGAGATCACTCAAACTGCAGTCAACAGGTCGAAACACATAACTGCTGAAGTTACGTTTGAAATCTCCAGGAGAATTATTTGGCTCAGAGAAGTCAGGATGTTTTGGTGGATCATCATTAAAATCATGAAGCTTGACAAGTGAAAGAAAAGTTGAAGAGGTCACTTAAGGGGAAATTTTTGAAGCATAAAAGTGACCCTCTCAAACTTAACAATTCTGAAGCCAACTCATGATCCGCAGTGAAGATTCCAACCGCAATCAAGAACCGCATCCAAAGTCAACATCATCAGTCTTTTATCTTAGTTTTAGTTTATCTGTTATCTTATGTCTTTACATTTCTTTACCCAGTGTGCCTTGCATGGCCACCTTAGACAGATTTAACTTTGTAATCCTCGAGACTCTATAAATAGAGCTCTCATTTTCTGATTGAAATACCTCTCTCAGTTATCTCTATCTTGAATTTCATATTCTACTCTTACTTTCTCATCCTCAAATATCCTCATCAACTAAATCGTTATATGAAGATTATAATATCTCTTCTGAGCAAGTCAGTCTTCATTTAATCACTAAGTCTGATCTCACTTACTAACTTGGTTTGAATTCAATCCCCGTTAAGAATCAGCTTAAGTGTTTTCTTGATATATTACTTGTTGTAATTTACACTTCCCTATATTTCCGCACCTAACTATCTAACTATCTAATTCTAACTTATTAATTTCGAGCTTTATTATCCATTGAGTTAAACTTAATTCTGCATTATTACTTGTTCTATCGTTTGTTCAATTGTGTTACTCAAGCTTTCCTCTCAACATTTAGCCTAAATTAGATTTGGATAATTACCATAAACCATTTTTCCTATCAAAATCCGATTTTTACATTATGGTAATGGATATCCTAATCTGATTGGAAGATAATGGTCAAAATTTAAGACAATTACTAGAATATATGATGAACTAGTTATTTGTAAATTTTGAATTGTACTTATCTTACAAAATAAAATTAGATTAGGTCAAATTGGTAAAAGATAAAAGTATATGATTATTTTATTTGTTTTTAAAATTTGATCTAGAAAGCTTGAAAAGTTCAAACCTGGCCCTCAAGTTTTGGAATTTGAAATTTGATTACAAAGTTTTAATTTTGAAATATTAAATTCTAAACCCTAGTGTTTTAAAAGTTAAAATACAACTCTTATACTATAATAATATTACAAGCTTAATTATATATATATATATATATATATATATATATATATATATATATATATATATATATATATATATATATATATATATGTATAAGATAAATCAGTCTTACCGTTAGTAGGCCTCATTCATGAAGCAGATCGATAAGGGGGCAGGCGGTATATGGAAACTGCCTCTAAAATTGCGGTTGAATGAGTGTCCACTCTCACCCACCGCTTCCTTAATTGGTGGAGGGTCGTTAGCCGAACGGGTAGGATTGGACAAATAATTCCTCGTTAATAAGTATAATAATTATTATAAAATAACTAAATGTTGTCATAAATTCCCAATCGTAGTTACTGTAGGCAAAAATGTGAAATGATGCTATTCCATGAAATTGCACTTTGCACCTTGCTGAGTTGTAAGTGGAGCGTGTGTGGTTAACCGGCACACTAACTTGTACCAACAAGGGTGGAAAAGGGTAGCTCGATGTTTATTATAGATCAATGGAGTGTGTGCTGAAACGGCACATTGATTAGTTAATAAATAACATCGAGAGTATCGAGCACATTTGCATGGTTATTTACACCTTGTTTGTGATCCTCGATATCCCAGTCACAAACTTGAAGGGCATAATCGAGAGTGAAACATTCCATTAAAAAAAGTTCATTGAATCTCAATGAGTCTAGGAATTCCAATTCATTTAAAACCTAATGTTCTTTTTCATTTTTCAAGGTGGAAATTAGTAAATCGTCATTTATCTATCTTCAAATATTTTTCAATTGGATTACGGCATCCCTCTTCCGAATTATAGAATATTGTGATGGGTCCTAGCCTTAATATTTCATTTGGGGTGTTATATTATGGATTTTTATCTAATCTAAACTTTGTCTCTTTTCTTTTTCATATGTCAGGCTCAAACTCCTCCAACACAAACTCCTCGAACCTACTTTCTCTTTTGGGCATTTGTGGGAGGGTCACATTTGATGGATCCAATTTCAACGATTGGATTTGCAACATTCACATGGCCCTAAGGTACGAGGACAAGGAAGATATTCTCGAAAAAGAACTCGTCGAGATCAACAAACTACTGCTACTCCTGAAGAAATCATCGTGTATAGGGCTCGATGCTAAGAGGCGACAAAGGTGTCGTGCATTATGGTAGCCACTATGACTCCCGAGCTTCAAAAGTTCTATGACGACTATTGGCCTTATGACATGAACCAATATTTGATGGAAAAAGTACTATCAAAGTGCACGTCAAGAGAGGTACGAGATAGTTGCCTCGTTAATCACGACCAAAATGAAGGATGGAGAGTCCATCATGACCCACTTGCAAAGAATGCAAAGATACGTGGATCGTTTGCTCAAGTTGAATGTAAAATTCGATGAAGAGTTTCCCATTGATATTATCCTCCAATCGTTACCTCCATGTTATGAGTAGTTCAAGATGACCTATCATATGAACAAGGACATAGTGACCTTGAGCAAACTTCAAAGGTTGTTAAGAACTGCTGAAACCGGCTTGAAAGGCAAAGCTGTCATATCTACTCCTACCACGGCTGCCCCTGTCTTGGCTATTGGACATGGGAAAGGGAAGAAGAGGAAAAATCCTTCAAAGAGCCACAAGGGAAAGTCCCATGATGGATCCTCATCTAGTAGGACCAAAGGTGGTTCTGCTGCTCCTTCTTCTATTCCAAAGGATGCAGAGTGCTTTCAATTTCATGAAAAGGGGCATTAGAAACGAAGTTGTCGAAGAGTGCAAGACATTAAGGATGGGAAGATAAATTCTACCTTGGTTATGCTGCTCCTTCTTCTAATCCAAAGGATGTATTTACACTATTCAATCTAACAACTCATCACATGCTAGTTCTTGGGTCCTTGACACAAGATGTGCTTTTCACATATGTTCTGATTTGCAAGGTCTAAGAAGAAGTAGGGATGTGGAGCACGGGAATATGAACTTGATCATGCGGAATAGGGAAGTGTCGCCTATCACCAAGATTGGAGTTTATTCTTTATTGCTTAGTAGTAAGTTAGGTTTAGTGTTGAATAAATGTTGCTACTCGTTAGAAATTACAAGAAATATTATTTCATTTCATGGTTTGTATAAACAAGGTTTTAGATTTTCATTTAATAATGAAATTGGTTCTATTAATGATTTATTTAATGGTACTTTCTAGTTTGAAGCATTGCCTTGTAATGGTATATATGAAACTGTGATGGTTGTAGACTACTTAGGAAAAATGTATTGAATATTGATTCGTCCAACGGTTTGGACAAGGCATGTTTGTGGCATAGTCTTCTTAGACATGTTAACGAGAAACGCATAGCCCAACTCCAAAAGGATGGAGTATTGTAGTCATTTGACCTTAGGTCCGATGACACGTGCGTGTCTGGTTTACTAGGAAAGATGACTAAGTCACCCTTCACTAGCACTTGTGAAAGTGGTTAGGGATTATTGGATCTCATACACACTGATGTGTGTAGGCCCTTTAGATCCACCACAAGGGATAAAAACCGCTTCTATATGACTTTTACTGATGATTATAAAAGATATGGGTATATCTACTTAATCAAGCATAAGTCAGAAACTTTTGAAAAGTTCAAAAAGTTTAAGCAAGAAGTGGAGAATCAATTGGGTAGGAAGATAAAGATGCTCCGATCCGATCGAGGTGGTGAGTATCTTTGTATCGAGTTCCACGACTATCTTAAGGAATGTGAACTTGTTCGACAATTGATGCCACCTATGACACCACAGCTGAATTGTGCGGCTGAGAGGCGCAATCGAACCTTGTTGGACATGGTTCATTCCATGATGAGTCGAGCTTTGTTACATATCTCATTTTGGGGGTATGCCTTAGAGACGGTCGCCCATATCCTTAATCCAGTCCCAACTAAGAAGGTTGCCAAAAGACCTCATGAGATGTGGACATGGAAGGTTCCCTCATTGGCACATATCAAGGTTTGGGGTTAAGAGGCTTTCATAAGATGAGAGACTCATGACAATCTTGAACCTCGTAATGAGCGATGCATTTTCATCAGCTACCCAAAAAATTCCTTTGGATATCTCTTCCATAGACCGATTGACAATGTTGTTTTCGTTGCGAGGGGAGGGGTTTTCTGAGAGATAGAACTTATATGCTAAGAGTACAGTAGGAGGCAAATTGACCTTGAAGAGCTTCAAGAATCAAGTGATGAAGGAACCTCAAACACTAGCGCTCAACCAGAGGAGGAAAGTCTTGTTGAAGCGTTGACGAGTCCTTACCTCTTATACGTTCCAGTAGAGTTAGTGTTCCGCCCGTATTATATGCCTTCCATATAACTACTGAGGGTTATATGTTTATATTAGTGATAGTACACTAGTAAATATGGATGAACCTAACAAATACAAGGAAGCCATGGCAGGCCCGGAGTCTGTAAAGTGGAAAGAGGCGATGGACAACGAGATTCAGTCCATGTATGTCAATCAAGTATAGAACTTGGTTGATAATGTTTCGGGTCGGAAGACGGTCGGGTGCAAGTGGATCTTCAAGAAGAAGACCGAAATGGATGGGAAAGTGCATCCATTCAAGGCACGATTGGTTATGAAGGGCTTTATTCAAACCCCTGGGGTTGACTATGATGAGACCTTCTCACCAATGGCCAAGATCAAGTCTATAAGGGTTATGCTAGCCATAGCTGTGTTACATGATTATGAATAATGGTAGATGGATGTCAAAATCGCTTTCCTTAATGGAAAGTTGGCTGAGGATCTTTACATGAATCAGCCAGAGGGTTTTGTGGATGCAAAGTACCCGAATAGAGTATACAAGCTTGAGAAATCCGTCTACAGATTGAAACAAGCATCTCACAGATGGAATCTTTGCTTCGATGAGAAAGTCAAAGAGTCATGCGTATATGTCAAAGCTAGTAGGAGTATAGTTAGATTTTTGGTATTGTATATGGTTGACATACTACTTATAGGAAATGATGACCCAACCTTGCAGGAAGTTAAGTCCTGGCTTGGGAAGTGTTTCGCTACAACGGACCTTGGAGAGGCTGCTTATATTCTAGGGATAAGGATATTGACAAATAGGAGCAAGAGACCAATAGGACTTAGTCAAAGTACTTACTTGGATAAATTATTGAAACATTTTAGCATGGGGAATTCCAAGAAAGGGGAGATACCAATCCAGAGCAATTCCAAATTGAGTAAAACTCAAGGCCTGAGTACCGATGGTAAGATAACGGAAATGAATCGAGTACCATATGCTTCCACCATTGGCCTGATCTTGTACCCTATGATGTTTACTCGTCTCGATGTGGCTTTTTATTTGAGCATGGTTAGCCGATATCAAGGGAACCATGGAAGAGCTCACTGGATAGTAGTAAAGAACATTCTTAAGTATCTATGAAGGACTGGGTCCTTGTACTTAGTGCAAATGAAGACTTGAGAGAGACAGGGTATAGTGATCCCAATTTTCAGACCGATAGAGATAACTTCCGCTCTCAGTCGGGCAGGTTATTTACCTTGAATGGAGGAGTAGTGACATGGAAAAGTTCAAAGCAGGAGATTGTGGCTGATTCAACATGCGAATCAGAGTACATAGCAGCGAGTGAAGCATCAAAGGAGGCAATATGGTTGAAGAACTTCATCGGAGACCTTGGAGTTGTACCAGCCATAAAGGAGCATACGAAAATTTTCTGCGATTGCGTTGACTAAGGAAATGAGGGATCATGGGAGTTCCAGACACATCGACAGAAAATACCACTTCATCAGACATCGGGTAGAAGAGGGTCTCCTCGTAGTAAATAGGGTATCATCAACAGAGAACCCAACAAATCCCCTCACAAAGGGTCTGAGCAGGGTCAAGCACTTACAGCATGCGAGGAGCATTGGTCTGAAAGATGATATTAGCTATAGTGATTAGATAGTTGTTTAGAAATTTGTAATAGATAAAATGTAATTCAAATTTGATGATTGGATAAAGGAGTTTTATTTTTGAGTAAAGTTACTGTCTTGTGTCAATTATTTACTATTGTTTCATTTTGCATGTTTTGACTTCCAAAATAATAAGATTATTCAAATTATCCACGGTCGATCATACTTTGGAAGTACGCTATGAGGTTAGACTGTTACGAATTGGCTTGTACAATGTCTAAGCTTTTAAACATAGCAAAAGTTTGATGCAACGTTCACAAGTGCTCTTGAAATAAGATTTGAGTATTGGATTAAACCCACGCTTAGGTGAACCACTTCATGGAATTTATTATGAGTGATTGTGAGACGATAATATCGTATAGTCTTTAAACCAGGATATATGAGCTGTTTATAAGTTGGTTGTACATTGATAACATGTAAACACATCAGTAACTTGATGTTATAAAACATATTGTTGTGTACGATTTAACGAGTAAATAGTACAAGCATATAAGTCAAATTTTATATGTTCGTTTTATTCTAAGAGGATTAAAAGCGATATCTTGGGCCCCTTGATGATTTTGTGTTGACATATTTTCCAGGCCCAGTCAGAACTGAATTGATGTGTTCAATTAAGTTCTATGTCAAACAAATAAAAAATCGGGAAACAAACTATTGGACAATGAGTATGACTTTATTCCATGTCTTTGTCCACACGATATCTTGAGAATGGAGGACTACATGCTCCCTTATCTAAAGGATGCATTATTGACTAGGTCAGAGTTCGACAACGGCTTTTGAGAGCTACGACTGTTAATCGGATTTTGAAGTCGTACTTGTAGTTATAGTTACTAAACTTATCTAAGTGGGAGACTGTTGGATTAGGTGTCTAAGCCCATAACTATAATTGGTATGTACTTGACCCGATAATAGCATGGTCGTTTTGGGTTGCCTTCGCCATTGCAACGTGACTGGATGAATAATGGAGAAATCGTTTAATTGTGATTTATTAATATATTAACAGAATTATATATTAATTGAGAAATCATATTATTTAATTAGTATTGATTGGAAATTAATTTGGTGATCAAAAGAGACTAATTGAATTATGGGGAATGATATTGCAATTATAAGATAATTGCAATGTTGGGCTTATGGATCCCTAAGGAAGGGATGGACGAATTCTATGAGGGTGTCCACATAGATTTCGTCCATAGGGCCTTCTGATAGGATCCTGTGGGCTGCTTGAGGACTAAGAAACTGGATTAGGGCTTTACCTGAAATCCTAGTAGCTTAGCTATATAAGGAACCCCATGGATCCCTAAAATCATCCACTTGAACCCTAGAAGGAATACCATCCGATTTTGAGCCTCCTAAACCTCTCTCATATTCTTCCAACTTGCTACTTAGTGTTTGTGATCCATTTGAGGTGCAACAATTAAGGCAGTAGGCTCTTCAAGGTCAAGATCTACAAGTTACAATCAAAAGGTATTCTTCTAAGCTTGTATTATGTTATGATTTCCGAAAATTGTATGCTAGTTAGGGTTCATGCTTTGGATAACATGATTTGCATGTATAAATTGAGAAAAACATAGATCCGAAGCATTAAGGTTGCATGTACACCATAGGGATAATGTAGTGCCCAAAACCCATCAGTTAAGTCTTGCTAAGGTTCATTCTTTCTTTTTATCTTTCTAAGTAAAACTCAGATGGTCTTCCACCTCTTCTTCCTAACCTAAAAATTCAGTTGGTACATCCAACTAACCCCGTCCTTGAAATAAGTTATGTTTTTTTTTTAAAAAAAAATAGGAATGTTTTTTTTCTTTTGTGTAGGTTTAAATATTCGAGGATTCATGGATGTTTTAAATAAGTGTAATTTAGTTTTGTAGTTTTTATGGTTTAACATCTAAAATCATGGAAGTGGTGCTAGATCTTTTCTACCTTATTGGTTATTCTCATTACAATTTGTTTTGTGGGTTTGAATGGTTTCACATACATAATGTATGTCTTTGGGGCTTGAATTCTTTCACTTATGTAATATGTTATTTTGTGTTTGAATAGGTCAATCAAGAAGTAATCAACATTAGTGCTTTGTTGACCGAAGTGAAGAGGTGGCATAACCAATATTAGGTTTGAGGATTCGATAAGAGACAAAATGAAAAGAGAGAATGGAAAGCGATATATCAGTCTTGTATCTGACCACAATAAAAACAAATCCAACCATAACGATGGTTCTAGTTAAAAAAAATAATTAGGGATAGACCAAACAAAAATTACTCTAAGCCATAAGGAATATTCATGTATTTTAAAATTTATAATACCTTTTACAACAAATGGTTTGTTTGGTGAGTGTTATGTAAACAAACATTTGTTTTACCGAAACACTTAAGGTGAACAATGTTGGGACCTCAAAAAATATAAGGGGTTGTTTGATAGTTGCTGATGGGGTCAGATCTGATTGAGTAAGACTCAGCTTCTTACCACACTTGTAAGAGTCATATCAAAGGCTATGAGACCGAATCATACCTAGTTTGTTATGGCATCAAGCCGTATGAATCTGACTGAGTCATACCCAATCTCTTACTAGACCCAACTAGTTATGGTATTAAATGGTATGAATTCGAGCGATGCATACCAAAACTCTTACTAGACTCAGTAAGAGACATATCAAACAACTACTAAGAACGTTTTTTGTAATTTTCATATAAAGGGTTTCTCGTATCAATATTTTGATGTTGTTATGCGTTTGGTTGCTATGATATAAGCTTTACAACTAAGTCAAGACTGTTAGGACCTCAAGCAATATAAGAAAGTTATGTTGTAATGTTAATTTAAAGGATTATCTTGTATCATTGTTTTGATATTGCTATGCATTTGGTTAATGTGAAACAAACTTTACAACTAAGTGAATTTTTTCAAGACCTCAAGTAGTATAAGAAAGTTCCATGTAATGTTAATATCAATGATTATCTCATGTTATCATTTTGATATTTCTATCCAGTTGGTTACTATCATATAAGCTCCATGTAATGATTGAAAATTTAGTTATTTGGTTATACTGTGTTCGGTGTCCATTGCCAGTTTTGGGCACGATACATTTGACAAAAATAGAGAAAACATAAAAATGAAGAGGAAGCAATATGTTCTCCATTTTACATGACACATCAATGTGTCTAGTGGATAGACTCGTGTTACCAGAACATGACACGTTGACATGGATAAGTGGTAAAAGTTATGACATGATGAGAAGGTTCGTTCGTGACAAAAAAGTATGGCAGAGAGGCTAAACTCGTGTCATCATAAGAATACACATGGCAGACTCTAGGGTGGCCTGCGGGTCGCGATATAACCCTGGAGGGACGTGATGCGTCCCCGGATGCCTATACTTATGTGTGTTGCATATATATATCATACATGAGCTTTTTGCCTGGAAATGGAAAAGATGGTATTATGTGATCCCTTAGATAACACTGAATATGTGATTCTTATAAGAATATTGAATATGTGATTCCTGTAGGAATGTTGAATATGTTATTCCTACAAGAATATTGAAGATGTGATTCCTACTGGAATATTGAATATGGGCTTCCTACATGAATATGGATATGTGATTCCTACGGGAATGTTGAATATGATATTCCTAGGGGAATAATGATATGAGATTCCTACGTGAATATTGAATATATGATTCTTGCATGAATATTGAATATGTGATTTTTAAGGGAATATTGAAATGAGATTATTACGAGAACAATGAATATGTGATTTCTTACTAGAATATTGAATATGTGATTCCTGTGGGAATACTGAATATGTAATTCCTATGAGAATATTGAATATGTGAGTCCTACAAGATTATTGATTTTGTGATTCCTACAGACATTTGATTAAAGGTTTACTGCGGAAAACATTGCTAATAATTTTTTGCAGAAAACATTGGAAAAGATTTCTTGAGTAGATACTGTGACAATTGTTGGGATTAAATCCTCATGTATGTTGTTTATCTGAATAAGCTATGTTTTGGGAACTATATTTCCTATTATTTATGACTTATCGAAGTCATAAATCGTAGGAATGTTCATAATGATGATGAAATTATGAAAGATGGGCTGTATTGTGGTAACACCAATGAGTTGTAAACTCTGATATAGTTATGAAGGTTTTTGTAGACTAAAATTTAACATGACTACAAGTTATGATATTTATACGACCAAAGTGATAAGTTGGTGGATGAAAAGTACAGGTGTTACACTTTACAACAAGGGAAATGGAAAAATAGACACTATATTTTCACCATTTTCTCAATTTTGACACTATGTTATTTTTGTTCGAAGTCAGACATTGCATTTTTCAATTTTGTTCAATGTGATATGTTCTTTGGGACCCTTCCGGTTACCTATTGCCATGCTGAGCTGGAAAACAGGTGGCGATGTGTCATGCTGACGTGGCATGAAAGTCACCATATTATCATTTTTTTTCTTTCGATTTTGACATTCTATTATTATTATTTTCAAATCAAGCATCTTCATCCCAAACTTCACATATCATCTCCTTGGACCATGATTCGGCATATTACCCTCTCCCATCTTATCCCCATCGTCCATTTCGTCTGCTTGTTGGGATTCATTTAGCTATTAACACATGATTTAAATCCAAACTAGATGGTTTGTTTTCCGGCTTCTTTTCCAATAACCATCCTCTATTTTCTTTTAGGCGTTCTTGTTAATTTTCCTTCTTTTTTAGTACATTGAAGATTTTAAAAATGAGATCTTATTCTTAATTACCTGATTTGCTCAACTATTTTACTCGTACAAAAGGGTTCTTATTCTTAATTATTTCCATCAAATAAAACAAGACATAATCATGCTGAACCGACTTCATTTAAGGAAATGATGTATAGAGTTCCATTTGTTGAACTTTTTGTTCTTTTAGTGATTAAACAACAAATGTTATAACCCATTGTTAGATTCCATTTTATTCATACTTTATATTAGTTTTTATAGGTATTTGTATCATATTTTACGAATATGTGTCCACATTAGTTTACATAATGATAAGCTCATGTTTATCTCTAGAAATGTCATACTACCTATTTTTATGTCGTTTTCAGGTTTTTAGAGTGGAGCAATATTCTTGAAGCCGCTTGGATGCATTTTTGTAGCATAATAGAGCTAAAACACATGAGGAAGGTGGGTTGAATTTGTTGAAACTGAAAATTTCATGTCCGAAACGTGTATTTACAGATTTATACGATCATGTTTTTCATTTACACAATCGTGTTTGTCATTAAACAATCGTGTTTATGATCACGAAACATGTTCACAACTTTTTTGAGCCGAAAATTGATTTTTGAAACCTGAAGTATTTACATGGTTGTGTTTATCAAAAAGCGCGATCGTGTTTTTGGTAATGATGTCTAAAATAGCAACGTACTTCATTAAACGCGAAAGCTGACGATTTTTAGCGAAGGGTGTGGTGTGTCCCTCTAGGGCGCGATGTGTCCATGGCGTGTTTCTCAAGTATTCTTATATGTTGTTGTTTTGCATATAAATACCCTATAATGTTTTTAGATTTCGGAGAGACTTTCGAAAACCCTTTAGGAAGATCGGAAGACTGTGCATCTACTGTTTTAATTAGGTTAGTAAGATTTAATTGTTTAGCCTTTCTTTTTATTAGACTTAGATTGTTTGTAGCCACATTTGGCTAAAAACCCTAGCTTTTAGTTCTGCAAAAGACTTGTACTTTTTATGCTATTAATCTAGGATTTGGTATCTAATTTTTGTTTGTACTTACTAGTTTCACTTTCATGGATCATGATTTTTTTTTGATTGTTTTTAGACTGATTACCTAATTTAGGATTAAGTCAATCTAGTTAATCAGTTGTTAAAATCCATAATTATGTTAATCAACTAGTAGTAAGTAACAAGTAACAGATCTGTTCCGCATTGGGATATGATTATGTTATAAATTGAAAATCACAAATGTTTTCTCTTCCGAGCTTGTGAGAAGTATTGAATATTGCAGGGAGTTTTACATAGATCATAATGTTGCTTTTTCTCATTTGATTAAGAGCTTGTTTAATTAAGTTTGTAAATTGTTAGGATTAACCGAATAGGTTGTTTTGGTTAATTAACTATGTAAAAGAGAACTTACTAGAGCTTGTTAGTGGTTTTCAATACTAGTTTAGATAGAAGACATCTTTAATAACCAGATATATATTCATTGCAAAACTTGGAGAGTGGCAACAAAACTACAATACTGTTTTATTATTGAATTTTATTTATTTTATTTAACTACTATTTTCTTAGTTTTTATTCTATGCAAAAATCCACCTTGTTACATTTTTTGTTTTTGACTAGTATGTGCCTTGCACAAAGAGGTGTTGACTTTTAACGTGTGCCCTTGTGGATTCGACCATACTTTCTTATGCTACCCATTAGTGCAACTAAGTAGTGGGATTTTATTTTCTTACACGATTATGACACGTTTTAACAAATTGACATTGTTGTTGGCGACACGGTATTGCTAATAGTTTTTATGCGCAGATCATTACGTGTAGGTAATTTATTCTTCAATCTAGAAATTGAGAAAATCATGCAAAAGATGAATAAGATAGCCAATCTTCAGAAGCAATAATGGGTTCCTCAAATCCATCATCCTCCTTACAACTAGAAACCACCACACCACAAAGTAGTCCCTTGTGGAATGAACCCAAACCCATTTTTTTATTTTTCCCAAACATGCAATCATTATTACCTACTTATCATGCAAAGAAACCTTACCCACCACCTTCTAAAAAAATTTGATGAAATTGAATCTTTTGATTTTGATTCCGACTCTTCCACCACCACCACAACAATGGGAGACATCACAGATAGGACTCTCAAACAATGGGCTACCCAAGAGGTCACCCAACAGCCTCTTTGCATCACTTTTCCTAGTGCCTATAATTTTGAACTAAAATATGGGTTAATACACCTTATTCCCACATTATGAGTCCTCGAAAATGAAGACCCATACAAATTCCTCAAAGAATTTCATGTCATATATTCCAGAATAAAGTCACACATCATCACGTAAGATAAGATATAGTTAAGGGCATCCCCCTTTTCAATGCAAGATTCAACAAAGGAATGGCTATACGATCTCCCATCCGGCACCATAACCACGTGGAATAAGCTCGCAAAACTATTTTTGGAAAAATAATTTTCGGAAGCGTGAGTTTCAAACCTTCGCTGAGAGATACTTGGGATTAGACAAGGAAAAAGGGATGCTTTACATACCTATTGGGAATGTTTTAAAAAACTCGTTGTTTGATGCTCGCAACATGGAATTAGTGACTATCAGTTGTACTAATGTTTCTGAGAAGGCCTCACATTTATGGAGCGAACATCGCTAAATGCTTCAAGTGGCTGATCGTTAGGCGACATGACGTCGAATCAGATCCAAGAGTTGATCGAAAAATTAGCAATCGAGTCAAAATATTCCAGAAACGAAGACGAGGAGTGCGTTGATCAACAAAGGGGCATAAAAGAAATTAATTCTCTTCATCTCAAAGGCTAAAGTTCTGAACTTACAAAAGACGTTTTGTTGCTCACGAAAGAACAAAAAGGAATCATGCCTACGACAAATCCGTGTGAAATCTACTTAAAAATTGAGCATCCCACTGATATGTGTCAGAATTGCAAGAGGAACTGTAGTAAAAGCTTTCAGAGGTTACCAACAAAAAATTTTCATAATAGAATAATCAAGGTAGGAACAATAATTTTCAGCAAGGGCAACAACTTAAGCATCAACCTGGTTGTTAGCAGCCCCGTTTTTAAAATTAGCAGCAAAATTTTCAGCATGATCAACAACAACCCAACTTTCAGCAACAATTTACGTAACAACAACCTGGAAGCTCTAGTGTCGCATTAGAAGACATTTTAAAAAGCTTGGCTACTAGTATTCATGTATTCCAAAATGAAACAAGAGAAAGCTTCAAAAATCTGGAACAAAAAATGTCTCAACTTGCCACTTCTGTGAGTCTAATGGAATCTCAAAGAAAACTGCCAGTGTAAACTGAAAATAACCCAAAGCATAACATGAGCACAATTTCCTTGAGAAATGGAAAAAATTATGAAGGCCGGAGTGAAAAATAAAAGGATGAGATCAAGGAAGAAATATAAGAAAGTTTGGTTGAAAAAGAAGGTGAAAAAGGTGAAAAAAAGAAATTCCAAAACAAGCCAAGCCAGTTCTAAAGGAGTACAAGCCAATTCCACCATTCCCATCCAGACTGAAAAGCATGAAAATGCGAATGAGACACCTTCCGAAATTTGGAGGTAAATATTCCATTACTTGATACTATTACACAAATTCATCGTTACACAAAACTTTTAAAAGATCTTTGTGTTAAGAAAAAGAAAATAAAAGATAACGAAACCGTTAAAGCTTGCAAAAATATTTATGTAATTTTGAAAAAAGGTTTACCTCAAAAATATAAGGATCATGGATTTTTCTCGATTCCTTGTAAATTAGGAAGCCTTAATTTTTCAAAATCCATTCTAGATTTAGGCGCTTCAATTAATGTCTTCCCATTATATGTTTTTGAAAAAACAAATTTAGGACCTTTAAATAAAATTGGGCTATCATTCAGTTGACTGAGCACTTGAGAGTACACCTAAAATGTGTTGGAGGATTATCTAGTCAAAGTGAATAAAGTAAGTTTTCCCGCTGATTTTTATATATTAGACATAGGCCAGGTGGAGGTGTCAGATAAATAGTCAACTATTTTAGAACGAACGTTTTTTTAAAAACTGAAAAAACAAAAATTGATGTTTTTAATGTCACATTTTCTGTGAGTTTGATGAGGATATTTTTAACTTTAATATTCATGATGATGTTATTCCAACTGACAACATTTCTGTTAATTTTCTGGATACCAGTAGTACTCTAACTGAGTACTGTTTTGAGTTCTATAACACTTTTGTGCAAGAAGTATGTTTAGAGAGAACTTTCAATTTTGGAGCATTGAATGTGCTGACGAAAAAGGCAAGGTTAGAGAGGAGGAGATGATTGTTGTGAAGGGTTCGAGAAAAAGAAAATAGAGCAAAATTTAAGAAGCTGAAAAAGAATCGCTTAATAAAAACCAACAATTTTTTCGTTTTACTGCACGACATCCAGATCCGTAAATTCTTCCATATTTGATTGGATTTGCAGTCAAAGAAAAAGAGGATGAGTAGATAACGAGCCCCACTTCCACCTGTTAAAAATTTGGTTGGGCAAAATCGATCTGACGAATTTTAAAAAAGGAAGTTTTCTGGAAGGCAACCCGTGTAGTTTACCGTTTCATTTTCAATAAAGTCGGTGGCAGCTTCAAGCAAGCATGGAAAAATCAGATGATCTTCTGAATTGCCAAAATTAAGATATTTTTCCAAAAGCTTCATCATATAATCAGATTTTTCTGCAATATATCAGGTACAATTGTTTCTAGCTGAAAACTTTTATCTATTTTATTGATGTTGAGAGAAAAACTTGATAAACGTTAGTAACGAGATTTTAAGTTGTGGAATAAGATGTTAATCTAAATGGTGTTTGCTAGCTCAACAATAATAAGTTAGATAAGTTAGATTGTTTAAATGTAAGGAAAGTAAATAGCAACAAGTATATATCAATAAGCATTAAACAAGTAGACACTTAGATTAATCGCAACATGGTTTCCATGCCAACACAAGTTAGTATATGATGAACAACAAAAGTGAAGTTGGACTCAGTTTAAGTATTAGTTAAGATAACTTGATATAGAGATGAACGATCTTACATTTTATAAGCTCTGAAGTGGTAGTTGAAGTGGTAAGAGTACATGAAGTGGGAAGCTCTATTTACAGAGTCCCAAAAGTTACAAGTAAGTGATAAAATAACATAAAGTAACTGACTTTGGTGTCCTTGAATGGTACACCGGATATAACAACGAATGCAAGAAAATTCGATAAAAGTAATTTATTACAGTCTTCATGCATGGTTCATTTGTGGGTCTTCAACATTTGTTCGGGTTCACTAGGTGACAAAAGTGGTCTCCGGGTGGCTCTCTTTGGGTTCACTTAGGCATGGAGTTTTTGGGTCCATCTTAGCTGAAGAGGTTTACTTTCTTGTTTCAACAATTTCCCCCAAAGTGACCTCTCAGCTGAGTTCTTCATTGGTCCATCTTGAGGAACTTGATGATGATCCACCAAAACTTCCCGACTTCAAAAAGCCACTTGATTTTCCTTTTAATTGCATACATTACTTCTTCAGAGGTGTGTTAGGACTTTTTCGTTGACTTTAAGGTGATCTCTAGTTTCTTCTTTGTTAATCGGTGAATTGATGTAACTAGAATGAAGAATTTTGGACTGTCTTGGGACTTCTTATTGACTATCTCGAGCTCTAGAAAGCTTGTTGCACCAGGGGTTATCTCTTGGAATCCTTCAGTGATGCTTGGAACATGATCGAAAGGATGAAAACCAAACTTGTTGCCAAGAACATGATGAACCACTACTAGAAAACAGCCCTTTAATGACGCTCAAATAATGACACTCACTGATAGAGGACATGCATTTGTGCGTGCTCTAAAAAATAATGTCAGTTTTGCAAAATTTGAAGGATAGAGGACATGCATTTGTGTGTGCCCTAAACTTAGTGTCAGAAAAAGAAAAAAGGAAATGCGAAGGGGGCCTTTCATAAAATGTGTGTCTTCTAAGTGTGTCGATTTATAATTTTGTAATGAAACATGCATTTTTAAGGCGGGATCTTCCACTTAGCAAGAAAAAGCCCTAGGGCCTTCGTCTTCATAGCAGCATCGCACCACCACCCAACCTCCGATCTCGCACCGCCAAGTGTGTCCGACCATCTTCTCCAACCCTTCTTTCCTATCACACTACATCGATAACAAAACCCCCATCATGATATGCTAATGTTTGTATTTTTGTCGATTGATATCAAATCATTCATGTCACATGTGCTCATGCTTCACGTTCATATAATAAAAACCTAATCGTAAAAACCATCATTCTCTAGGTCGAGAGCAACGATCTAATCAAGAATGTCAAATACATGATCCAGGTTCCTCTTTCTCCTCTATAAAACCCTAATCGGAAAAATCATATGGGTTTCAATTGTGATTTCCTCCTCCATACTCGATCCCTACTTCTACTCTTATGAATCTCTGGTAGGATCTGTTCTTTCTCCCTTTTTCTCTTTTGTTTCTTTTTTTTTCTTAGGTATGACATCATTCTCCCCTACTTTTCTACCTGTGCATCCCATTCTGATACTTTTCTACTTGATACAATCATCGACAATTCAAAACCATCAAATGCTTCAGCATCTATCGTATTCGGGTAATTCATCCCAACCCATTAACCCCTTTCATTTTTCATTAAAACACCTAATTGACTTAGCAAGTTCATGAACCAGATCTAGCACATCCCAAAATGGGGATTTAACTAAACCCGATAGATCCATTGACATAATCTTTTGATTCGGTGAACAAGGACTCTCTGTAATCACGTAGCTTTCTTCACAAGGGATTGCTCCAGATGCTTTCTCTCATTGTCTCAACAGAAACGGTGGTCGTGGTGGGATTTTGGTTCTAGGTCAGATAATCGAGCCCACCATGGTGTATACTCCATGAGTCCAGTCACAGTAAATTTTCTTTCACTTATCTCTTATCATAAAACATTAACAATGCTGCGATGATTTTAAGACCCCAATACTATCTTCTTCAATAGAACTCGATGGTAATTTATAGATTTATATCTAACACTTTAAATTATACAGAAATTGGGATTATGTGAATGATTATGATCTTGAAAAGTAACAAACTAATGAGCTCTTTTCTATAGGGTGGGGCTTCACTGTGGTGCATAAGGTTTCAGAAAATTCGTGGACATGGAATTACCATTCTAGGAGGTATATATAATACAAAAAAATGTCAAAAAAATTACTTTTTCATTGTTTTTAACTTGTATTGTTATTAATTTGATGCAGATCTTGTTTTAAAAGATAGGATTGTTGTTTATGATCTTGGTGGTCAACAAATAGAAGTGTATTTTTGTTTAAAATGTTATATTATATAAGACCTTTATTAAATTATTATGCATGCTACTTTAGATATTGTTGTCATACACCAAATGCTAGCAGTTAATTTGAACTCAGAGTTGGCTTTTTATATTTACATATGGTTTTTAAATCTCTTTACAAACTAAAAAAAAGAATATCTTTTTGTACCAGCTAAATGCATCCACAACATATAGGGACTAAACTTCTATGACTCACAACATCGCTTTGAGAACTCACAACTTTTGTTGGTTCTTTGAGTTCACTTCCACATGCTCCAAAGACTTTTCAGTGTCGCGCATTACAGGTACTATTGTTTCCATTTATACCCTTGTCCCTGGAACTTCTATTTCGTATATTTACTTCTCATTTTGATTTCAGGATCTTCTGATTTTGGGTTGCAGTGATACTATTTGCATTTATACCCTTGTCCTTGGGGAGTATCCTTATATTCTGATACTCATTTCTCATCTTCTATATTTATAATTTTCTTGACTTTTCTATCTTTCTGTAGTTATATTTAGTCGATTCGATCCAGGAGAAAAACTCATTATAGGTTGTCAAAAAGCAACAATTTCGGCTGAAACACAAGTATAATTCTTTTAACACACACATATATACATACATACATACATTTATGCTTTTTGATAATATTATTCTTGAGCAGATCAGATGTATAATTACATCTGATGAGGTGTTTCTTATGAATTCACTTGATGGCTCTGTGGTTCAGTATAAGTCTTGAAATAAGGTCTAAAACTGAAAAGGGTTTTTGTTTTGGACTAAACTTGGTACATATCAGAAAGCACATGGACCGATGTTGTTGTTTACTTTAACAACTAAATTCATTCTACATTTTAGAGTAAGTTACAAAACTGGTCCCTATGCTTTTGGATTTTTACCAATGTTTAGTTCAAATTGAAACCTTTTACAGTTTTGGTATTTATTTTGAGGTTTCATATCGATATTGGTCCATGAGACCTTGAAACAAGGATCAAAATTCATATGAAATAAGCACCACAATCAGGAAGTCACAGGGATCAACCAAACTCAATATTAAACCATGAAATGAGGACCAAAATTGAAAAGTGGTTCGACTTTTGAGTTCTGATTCTTACCATGTTCCGTCCAAAATTAGATTCTTTTTTTAGTTTTGGTCCTCATTTCAAGGTTTAAATCGATTTTGGTCCCTTGAACTTTGAAACAAGGACCAAAATCAATACGAAACAATGAAATAAGGACCAAAATCAATCCGAAAACTTATTATAAGGACCAAAATTGAAAATGTTTATGTTCTTCATTGAACTTGGTAAAAATCTGAAAGCACAGGAACCATTTGTGTAATTTTTTTTCCTTGCTATCAAATGACCTACCATTTGAGTTTAGGGCACTTGAAATAGCTTTGGAGTTTACCTGCCTCGCTCTTGATACCCAGGTATATACGTACACAAGCTGTATATATTTATGTAATAACATGTTTCATTGTCTTTCAGGCAACGGGTAGTGGATGTGCGTGGTTTTAACAACCTGTTTTCCAGAGATGCTTAGACATTATCCATACTCAACAGCTGGCCAAGGTTGTAGATATAAAATTTTATTGTTTTACGAATAACTCATGTCATATACAGTTTCCGTTTTATATGCCGTTTGTGATGACATGTCATCTTTGAAACTCAACTTCTGATTAATTTGGTGTGCTATTTTGGCAGGTTGATCCTGCTACATGGACAATAATGATCTCTAGCATCTTCTAGAAGGATTGGAGATTGCAGTTAAGCGTCTATCTATGACTTCACTCCAAGGACTTGATGAATTTAAGCTAGCAATGTTTTACTTGATTGGGACATGAACCCTAAGATATAATACTTTGGCATGGCTAGAAGCTTTGGAGGAAATGAGACTTAAGCAAAAGCAAACACACAGAGAGTTGTTGGCACATAGTAAGCTAGATAATGCAACTCTATATAAAATTTTCTTCTCTTGAGTCCATTTTTGTCATTACATTTACTCACTATTGGAATAATTATTTGTATTTGACAAATTAGTGAAATAAATTATCTTTGTTATTTATGGTATCTTTGTTATTTATCATACACAATGCGAGTCGTAAATGCACGTCGTAAGGTTACGACACGCAAATACGTGTCATCTTCTTTTATGACATGACCTTCCTTGACAGGCATTGCGTGTCGTAAACGCACGTCATAAATGCGTGTCATAATTGCGCATCGTAAATAGACGGTGGAAAAAAGTGTGTCGTCTCTCGTTATGACAAGGCCTTACTTGACACGCATTTGCGCGTCGTCTGAGCGTCTTACGACACACATTGCAAGTCATAAAAGCCTATTTTTCTAGAAGTGAATCTATGCATCTATTTTTCGAAAATACATACCATAGCCTTCAAGAATTCACAAGTCCTTTAGTAGGCAACTTTCGTTTTGGGATATTTCTCTTTCTTAAGCTGGAACACCCGAGCAATAAGAAAGATCTCTTTAGGATTCATGCAGACAAAGTCTGCTTGAGATCTGACATACTCACATACTTTCTGGGTCATGGTGTATTGAAAGAATTCACTTTTCATGAATTTCCTAACTTTGTAGTTTTTCACCACTTTTGGTCTGGCGTTGGACCAGATGTCTTGGAATTTTCTACCGTGCTTAGCATGGAAAAGACTCAAATTCTCAAACTCCATAAGGAGCCTTCTGTCTTCTGGTGTGGAGAGTTCAAAGGATTAGAATAATAGGAAATATTTTGGGGTTTGGAGAAATTGGAATATCCAGTATTCATCAGAAGGCGACTCAACATAAGTAAGCACTGAAATATAGTCAGAGTCTAGGTGTCTGTGGGTAGGGTTTACCCATGAGTTTATAAGGGTTTCATCAAAGGTTGTATCAAACTCTTGTGCTCTCTAGATCTCGTCTGCAAATTTGGCATCTATCTAGTCCTGTTTCTTTTGAGTTGTTGCGGCGGAGTCATCGTTGTGGTCTGATGACATTTCTTCTTCCCTACTGTTGAGGTGAGGAAGAGTTAATTATGGGGGAGAGTATTAAGGAGTTGGTTTTTGAGGAGAAGACCGAGAAGCAGGTTGTCGAGGTGAACTCTGAGGATTTGGATCTTTGTGGTGCACTAATGAGGGTGGATCCTGAGGAGGAGTGATGGAATGGTTATCTGATTGAGTTTTGGACTTGGAAGATTCTGAAACCGTTCCGATTCTTATTTCATTTTCTCGATCACTTCCCCCCTTTTGACGATGTAGGATCCATCTGCTACTCAAAGCAAAGTTTCAAACCATCCAACTTTTGAAAAGTGGCATTGAACTGCTTTTCCATTTTAGTGTACACAACTTTGTTTGATGGAATCTCCGGGTTGAAGAGTTGTTGAAAAATCTCGTTGGTGAGACGGAGGAGTTTATCAACACTCAGCCTTGCAGTTAAAGATCTTTTGAGCTCTTTGATTGTTTCCTGAAGAACCATAAACCATGATTAATAGGCAATATGATTTTCTTCAATGAGTTGCTTGGATTTGACTTCTTGACTTTGCAAGGTTTGTTGAAGTTCAACCTTGAGCTCTTTTACTTCTTTGATGAGATATCCTGCCTTGGAGAGAAATTCGTTGTGATCAGATGTCCGTTGATTATCGACTTTCCTGATACCTGTCTCGATGCGTCGCCGAGTTCTTTCTACAGTCAGTCTTTCTCTGGTTTCCAAGACTTCAATACGATCAATGAGAGTTTGTGGAGTAGGGACATCATTATTCTACAGGGTTTTGGAGAAGACTGCGGCCAAGATCTGATCAACCTTGGATTGGAGATTGAGAAATTCCTTTCGAAATACAGCCAACTTCTTCTTCTTTTTTTGTTTCAGTTTGGAAGTGGAATGTTGGGAACCACTTGAATCTTCATCATCTAAAACCATGATTAAGTCATCTAAAGGGAGAGGTTGTTTTATTTCATCTTTGTCGTTATCATCTAGGCTAAAAGTTGGTGCAGAGCTGATTTCAATTTCACTACCATCTTCATTGGATTTATGAGCTTCATTCTTTGTGCAAGGATGGGAAGGACCAAAAACATTCTCCATATCCTAAAATTTTTGTATGGCGTGTTCCATATCTGATATCCATTGCTGAACTGAAAGGATGCCATGCACCATCTTTGCATTGTTGATCATAGTGGCCCAATACTTGATCACTTGGAGAAGTGATTCTTCTTTTTGTCATTGTTGTTTTTGTTGTTGTTGTTGTTGTTGTTGTTGTTGTTGTTGTTGTTGTTACACTTCTGAAGTTTTCTTTGCCAGAAGAGCTCTTTTAAAAGCTTCAAACTTCCTTAGCCCAAATTTTGTTGTTGGGCGGTATCGTGACCACGAGTCATCAGATGCATAGCCGTCAAATCCTTGTCTCACCGAGGTGTCCCTTGGGTTTATGGATCCTTGCACATTTATGCTCACCATTCCTAAACCGCTTGTGAGTAATGTTGGTGGAACAGGATTTCCATAGCTTCCTTGGTATCCTTGGTCTAAAACCAAGTTTGGCCTCGGTTCTGTTCTGGCTAGGGTCTCTGAAAAAGGACCCTGCAGTGCAACTTGTGTTTGCGGTGTATGTGTGACATGAATGAGAATGGAGTTCAGCTCCTTGGGAAAGAGAAAGTGTAAACGTGAAACCCTGGAGACCTTAGGGCGAACATCGACATCTATATTCACTTGGAACCCATATTAGTTTTTGTCTCCATGTTGTGATGAAACTTATACACTTATTGTATTAAAGTGGTGAGATTGGGTTCTTTCAGGTGAGTCTACAGGGACTCGAACGGCTTTGGGAGTCTTTTGAGAGACTCCTTCATTTTCCTTGGATTGCATTTGGCTTTGACTGGGGGTAAGATTCAAAATTTTCCTCCAAAATACATCTTCGGACTCCGAAGGCTCATTTAAGTTTTCATCAATGACACTTAATGGAGAGTCAAGAGCCTTGGATGGAGTCTGTTGAACCCATGCGGTTTGGGTTTTTCTCTTCTTTAAGGCACTCGCACGCTTAACGACGATGTATGCGGGTGTTTTCTTGACGACCAAATACTTGACACTTTTTGACTTAGACTGCGGGTCTTGGTCTTTGGTAGGATGAAGTGGCCTTGGCGGGGAAGATTGATATGGGGCAATATCAATCATAGCCAAAATATGGTAAGCTACCGCAATGGTGGTAAGTCCATTTGATTCAAGTATGTACATGGGGAGACGATGAATAGGACCGAAGACAGATTGGTCCTTAGAAGGATTGTACCTTATGAGGTCTCTTGAAGATAAGAGATTTGTGTCATTTCCAAAGTTGAGATTGGTATCCTTTTAAAGATCCACCAAACATAGAGACCAAAACCTAGAAAACATTAGTTCTGTCATTGCTTCCTTCGGGGCACCTTTGGATACATACTGAAGAAAGTCCTCCCAGAGGATGTGACCATAGTTAACTGGGTTCCCAGTGAAGATGCTCCATACGATGTCAAGTAGAGGCTTGCCTATGTTGTCTATGCCTCCTGTTCTTCTTGATAGGAATCGAATGATGTAGTGACACACAAATTGCCAAATAGTATGAAATTTGTTCTTCTTAAATTGAGCAATCCATTTGAGCATGGCGTGGTACCCCATCTAGTACAATGCAGTGTAGAAGTCGTTGGTGCTTGGAGTGTAGAACCCTGTTGAAGGTAAAACCCTCAAATTGATGGCATTGAGGAACTTTTCCTTGGTCAAGATCACCAGCAAATCGTCGATCAAGTGAAGATGGATTTCCTGGGGTTTCTTGTTGGGCCTAAACGTCAAGAATGCACATTTGAACAAGACAACTTCTATGAATGAATCAAATGCACCAAATAGGGGATGATTTGGGAGAAACTTGATCATGATCTTGATTGCTTCATTGTAAGAGTCGTGATCATCGAAAATCCATCTGTAGTTGCTAGCAACAGTTGAAGGAGTAAGATCCTTGATTGTGGAACCAGACCCAATTGGTCTTGCAGATCAGGAAATCTTTGACTATTTCTTCGACACACAGAATTTAACCATTGTTGGATAAAAAGTTTTAAGAAGTTGCTTGAAATGTTTTTTGCAAGAAAGATGGGAAAGAAAGAGTTCGTCTATAAGAGATCAGAAACCGTAAAGCTTTCTTGGGGAAGAAAATGGGGTTTTTATACCTCTGGATTTCAAAAATAATTAAGAACAATTTAATTACAACAGTTAAAGCTAAAAACCTTTGGGTTTTTACCTTTATTAGTTTAAATTGAATTAAAAACAAATTTTTTTCTAGGAAAAGAGGAGCATTTAATGTGTTGCAGGCCCATGATGACACGTCATACAATCGTGGGGTGAAAATTGATTGGTCCATTGAATATGATGGGGAAGTGGAATGGATGTTACCATAATGGTTACTTGATGTGATTGGATGAGTGAAAAAGATTTTTTAAAAGGATTTCATTTATGGAAAATCAGTTTATTTATCCTTTATCCAAAAATAGGCCTGATTGAGGAAAGTCTTTTGAAAGGTAACTGAATAATCATGTGCGACAAATTGAATGTCGAAGAATGTTTCAACTTCATTAACTAGCACACAATGACATTTAAAGCGTCTGAGAGGTTATGACTACGGGTTCATTAATGTGTCTGAAGGAGATGAAAACTGAAGACAAATTATGTGACAACCCGAAATTGTCATTCGGTCAAACCCTAAAAGTCAACCACTTCGTTTTATAAATTAATATAACTATTTCTTATTTTTAAGAAATATATAGTTTGTTTGATTATTTTATTATTATTTTTAAACGAACGGGTGAAAGAAAGTGTCGTCTCGGGTTTTGATTTTTGAAAACCACAAACACTTCACGTTTTAGAAACACCCGACCAAACTTTTATGTTTTGGGTTTAGGAATCACCCAAAAACCGTAAACTCATGTCTATGTATGAAGTTTACTCCCTAAGAAGCTAGTCATTTGTGTTTACTCCCCAAAAGTGAAAAGAGTAAACTCTAAAAATCCTTTCAAGTATCATCCAAGAGTTAATTCCAAATCTTCAATCTTGTAAGTGTTTTAACCATTCCTTCTTATTAAAACACTTAATCTAGTGTTTGTGCATCTATTCATCCATTCACTTTTGTGTTTTGTTTAGATTTCTAAAAACACCAAGAACACACACTAAGTGTTCTTGGACTTTTAGCATACTTCAAGCTTCCTTATAGTAAGTACTTCACTCCTTGGGTCATATTGAGTTAGTATTACAAGTTAGCAACAAGAAAATATGCCAAGAACACAAGGAACAAGGTGTTCATGGTCCAAGATGATGCTTGGGCCGTAAACACCATAAAGTCCCCCAAAATGGACTTAAGTCCCATGTTTAGCCCTAGTTTGATGTCTAAGCCTTACCTCAACATGTTTAAACCTTCCATTGATGTGTTTAAGCCTTGAAAAACACCAATCACTAACAATTATAGGTGTTTACGGTCTAGGGATCTCCCAAAACCGTAAACACCCTAAAAGGTGTTTAAGTTGGTCATTTTCCTTCCTTAGGCTTAGAAACTAGCACATACACTTACCTAATTGTGTTAGGGACTTGAAAACTTGACAATACCATTTTCCATAAGGGTTTACGATAATAAACCCAAAGGAAAATGCCATGAGGCCGTAAACTCCTCAAAGGAGGTGTTTTGTTGCCCTAGTCCACTCCAAAGGCCAAACCACTTAGTGGGAATGCTTCAAAAGGCTTGGTAAACCACAAAACAACACTTGGACCATAAGATTTGACTTTACTACCGTAAACTCATAGGTTAAAGGTCATTTAGACCGTAAACTCCAAGGGAGTTTACCCTTGGACCCCAAACACCATAGCAAGGTCCTGTAACACTTAGATATAATCCTTATGGCTTGTAACACTTATATAAGGTGTTTTACATACCTTGGGATGTCTTAACTTTATCAATTAGTGGTTTAAAGTCTAATTGAATACATATATGTGTGATTATATGTTAAATAGGATCATTGAGTGTGAACAAGTCCTCACTTGTCACCTAGCCATCCTACATCAGTCAGTACATCCAAACCACCATCTACAGGTGAGTTCATACCCCTAATCAATGTTTAAATGATTTTAAATGCTTTAATGGGGGGGGGGATACAAGTAGAAAACAACATGTTATTAAATCATGTACATGTATTCTATAACTGTGTTTTCATTCAACAGATTTCACATACTACAAAATGTGATGCATGAAATGGTTTTCTAGCTTTAAAATACTTTGTTATCAAATGTATTACTTTTGAAATGTTTAGCAAAATGACATAAAGTCACTTTTATATTTGTTCAAAACCCTTATATGTCTTACAAAACCATTATACATTCTTGAACTAAACTATGCATATACACTTATATTCTTATATATGTATTGATGTTATAGTTTACAACTTTCATTTAGTTTCTCACACCCTTGAGTAGTAAGAGTGTATAAACCTACTTGAACAACCAATTACCTTTCAGTAAATTATCATAGGGATAATTTGGAGATATCAAACATTATTCCTATTACAAGGAATCACACAAGAGTCAGTTCATTCATGAGTCTATACTAGTACATTACCTGATACATGAGTACATTTACATATGATTACATGATACATGAGTACGTTTACATATGCTTACATGATACTTGAATATGCTTACATGAGTACCTTTACGTAGATACATTTACCTGTGTATATTAACATGAATACTTGTATCTCGAATTGCGAGGATGATTTATTAGTACCTGCTGTGTAAATCTTCTTGTCTATCCCTAGTACCTTGGGATATCTAGACAGGACCTTATCCCTAGTACCTCGGGATATCTAGATGGGACCCTATCCCTAGTACCTCAGGATATATGGACGGGACTAACCATTCCAGAACCCAGCTGTTAGCAACAGTGGGTGATGAACATCTACGGATGTCTAAGGTTATCACTTATAATAGATAGATTGATATCGGAACTAACCATTCCTCCATCCTGCTGTTGCAACAGAGGATGAGATGAAAATCTTCGGATGATCATTAGGTTATTACTTATACTAGGAGTACGTTTACGGGACTAACCCTTCCTCCGCCCTGCTGGTGCTACAGAGGAAAATTGGACAATCTTCGGATGTTCATTAGGTTATAAATATGTCGTGTTAGCCCTAGTACCTCGGGATAACACTTACATTAGTACTTTTTCCTGTTTACTTTATTTTGTGATAATTTCACATAAACGATGAGTTAGACTAAGTACTTTTAGTACTAGTTAATAAAAAGGAAAAACTATCATTTTACTTACAGAACATTCGGGTCTTGGTAGAAGACTACATTGTCATAACAAAACATTCGGCTCTTGGTAGAAGACTACATCTCAAACTAATAGAAAATAAGGGATTTTCTAGGGCTTTTCATACTCACATCAACATTTTCATTTAAAGGTTTACATGACTTTTAAAACAACTTTTAGTGAGCTAGACAATGACACTTAAACACTTATGAATTCACCAGCTTTAAAGCTGATACTCTCTTTCAGAATAGCTTGTATTCTCAGGTCATCAGTAGATAGGTACGGTGGCCAGGTTTTGAGAAGACAGAGCAGACAAGTCTCGTCTTTTATTTTGATTGTATATTTTTGGTGTCTTATTACAATGAAAGAACACACACGTATTAAAACTTTACTTATAATGCAATGGATGATGTTGTTGCTTGTTTACTATTTTACACTGTTGTGATACTGTACATGACGTCCTCCACCCCTGAACGTTTCCGCCGTTCATGGTTTTGGGGTGTGACAAATTAGATCATAAAGGATAGAAATAAAAGAAATAAAGAGACCTGAGGAGTATATAGATCATAAATGATTGTAGTATACAAAGTATAATGAAGAGCAATTTATGAAGTATATACTTCATCAGTTATTAAACAACAATGAGTAAAGTGCTTCAAAAAAAATTATTTGAAAAGAAAAGTAGCATTTTACTCACATTCGAAGACAATTGAGATCTGTGGTAGCTATTCTTTCAAGAAGAATTGCGGGTCTAGATTCATCACCCCTAGCATTTCTAAAAATCCATTATGTTTTGTGGAGTCTAGCGCCTTGGTGAAAACATCAACAATTTCCTCATGAGTTAGAACAAAGACGAGTTCAATGTTACCTTTGAGGTTATCGTCTTTAATGAAGTGAGACCATAGCTCTATGTGTTTCGTCTTTGAGTAGTGAATATGATTGTCTTAAATGGCTATCGCACTCTCTGAATAACAATAGATTGGCACCCATAACATCCTATACCCGTAGTCCAAAAGTTGTGTCTTCGTCCAGAGAACCTGAGAGCAGCAATTGGTTGCGGCCACGTATTCAGCCTCCGCGGTTGAGAGTGAGACATAGTTATGTTTTCTTGAGGACCAACTAACTAATCTGCCATCCAAAAACTGACATCCTCCCGAAGTGCTCTTTTGATCAAGTCTGCTCCCTGCATGATCTGCATCTGTGAATTCTTGTAGACTGAAGTCATTACTCGTAGGGTACCTGAGACCTAAGGCCTTACTCCCTTTGAAATACCTAAAGATTTTCTTGATTGCGATCAAGTGGGATACTTTTGGATTGACCTGGTATCTAGCACAAAAACCCGTAGCAAACACAATATACGATCGACTTGCAGTGAGGTACATCAATGATCCAATCATTCATCGGTATATCTTATGATCAACTAACTCTCTAGTAGGGTCAGGTGAGATCTTATACCTAAAGGACATAGGGACTTTTGCCGATGAGTAATTATCCATTGAAAATTCCTTTGACACCTAAGTGGTGTATTTTTCTTGATGGATGAAGATCCCTTGAGATACCTGTTTGACTTGAGGACCTAGAAAGAAATTAATCTCTCTATTCATGCTCATCTGAAACTCTCTTGTCATAAGCTTTGCAAAATCATCCACCATTCCTTGATCCGTAGAGTCGAAGATGATATCATATACATAAATTTTAATAGGCATCAAGTGTTTATCATTTACTGACCCAAATATAATGGGATCTAACACACCTCTTTTGTACCTTGAGTTGAAAAGAAACTCTGAAAAAGTCTCATACCAAGCTCTAGGTGCCAGCTTTAAGTCGTAGACAACTTTCTCCAGCTTGTAAAAGTGATTGGGAAATTCTGAACTTTCAAAGCCTGGAGGTTGTTGTAGATACACTTCCTTTGTCAATTCACCATTAAGGAAATCACTCTTTACATACATTTGATGGGCCTTGATATTCTTGTATGCTACATACACTAGAAAATACGTATAGCTTCCATCATAGTCAACACCCTTTAGTTGAATGTACCCTTTTGCAACCAATTGTGCCTTGTTGCGAATCACTGCACTAGATTCATCTAACTTATTCTTGTACACCCATCTTTTTCCAACTACAGTGTGCCCTTTAGGCATCAGTAACAGCTTCTAGGCTTGGTTTCTATCGAACTCAGCCAATTCTTCTTGCATTTCTATTTCCGATCGAGCTCCATGAGAGCTTCTTTTGTGGTTTCAGGTTCAACCGAAGATAAGAAAGTTGCATACTGACAATGATTAGTTAAGTTTGTAGAAGAACGTGTTTGAATACCTGCAGATGGGTTCCCGATGATCTGGCCTTGTGGGTGATCTTTTCTCCAAATATGTAGATGAGTTTGGTGATAGTCTGTGGCTGCACTTGAGGGAATATCCTCTACCTTATATGAGTGTTGGGGTGGGTTTGAATAAGGTAGTTCTCCCTCGATTTAAGAGCAGCCCGCAGATGAATCTTCGACTATTGGGATTGGTTCTGCAACTTGTGATGGATGTATCCCCTGGATTGAAGATGGGAGTTTCCCCCAAACTAATGATGGTTCCCCCGGAACCAACGATAGGTGTTCCCTTTGGACCAATGAGTGATTGATTATCCTTGGACCCCTTGTGGTATCAATATTTTCAATTTCTTCATCCTGAAAATCTTTAGAAACAATTGATTAATTTATCATGTTGTGCGTAGGTACCGGAGCAACATCTTCAAGTACTAGAACCTCGATGGTCGTGACTTCCAAAAGATTTGAACTTTCCCCTCAACCGGCAAGCTGGAAGTATTGAACGAAGTTTCTTTAGAAAGGGTAGGTCCGGATACTTCTGCATGTTGTTGCGCTACTGGAGACACCAATATCTCTGAAAGATGTGCAATTTCTACGGACCCGAGGATGGTGGGATATCACTCTCAAGGATGAACTTTATTTCTGTAAGGGGAGGCGTGTCGCGGACATAATAGTCATCGAAATTTACATCAAAGCTTTCAGCTATTAGTCTTGTTTGTCTTATAAGAACTCTAGATGCAAGCTTGTTTGTTGAGTAACCTAAGAAGATGCCTTCATCAGACTTCGGTGCAAATTTGTTGAGATGATCCTTATTATTGTCCACAAAACACCTGCAACCAAAAATGTGAAAGAAATGTACATTGGGATTTCGATTGTTTAGACCTTCATACGAAGTCTTGTTGATGCGTTTGCACATGATACTTCGATTTTCGACAAAACAAGCAGTTGCTCTTGCTTCAGCCCAAAAGTAGAGAGGTAAGTTGGCAAATTTAAGCATGGATCTTGCAGCTTCGACACCCGTTCTGTTCCTCCTATCCACTACTCCATTAATATGTTGCGGTGTGTACGGTTCCGAGAAGTTATGGTTGATCCCTTTTCATACCAAAAATCTATTTAAGAGTCGATTAGTAAACTATGTGCGATTGTCACTTCTTATTCGTCTTACGGGAAGTTTTATCTGAAGCTCTATCTCTTTGACGAAGTTGATCAAGATCTGTGGTGTGTTTGATTTAAGTCTTAGTAAAAAGACCCAAGTGAAACGAGTGAAATCATCAAGTGTAACCAGGATGTATCTCTTGTGCTGAAGGTTGGCTACCGTTGATGGACTGTAGAGGTCTATATGAAGATGCTCTAGAGGTTCAGAAATTGAGGAATCAATTATCAATGGATGACTTCCCTTGGTTTGTTTACCACACTCACACGCTAGAAACAAAGTATCATTATTGAACTAAAGAATTGGTAGTCCTGTGACTAACTCTTTAGTCACCAAGTTGTTGATTTATCTGAAATTGAGATGTACTAGCTTTCATCATCACAACCAACTCACCTCAGATACTGCTTTTGACAGGAAACATAGTTAAGGTTTTTTGATGATTAAAGAGGCATCCAGTGGGTACATTGTTCCTTCGGCTTTGGATTTGATCAAGCGTTTGTTTCTGTCACTTGTCATGATATAGCAATACTCCTTCTAAAACTCTACCTGATGACCAACATTTCACAATTAACCAACACTGATCAAGTTGTGTTTAAGTCCATCTAGGTAAGCAACTCGTTGAATTGAGAAGCTACCCATAGTTAACACTCCATATCCCCTGATTATTCCGTTTGTATTATTCTCGGAGATGACGTGTCTGCCACCACTGATCGGCCTGAAGTCTCAAAGGTATTCTAGCCTTCCAGTCATGTGCAAGGAGTAGGCACTATCAGTTAACTATTATTCTTCATGGCCCTCCTTGCACATTTCTTGCATGATTAGTTTGTTAGTTTGGGCACCCAAACTAGTTAGGAGCCCAAGGTAACGTGGGAAACATTTCTATTAAGAGTATGCATGTAGTAGTCATGAAGGGATATCTTTTTCCATTCTTGTTTGTGTCCATGAGGTTCAACTTTCCTCTGGACATTTCGAGGAGGGATTTGACGTTTATTTTTTGTCAGCAGATAAAAGAAAAAAGAGAGGTTCTTTTCATTTATCCATAGGCCAAACTTTCTAAACAGTCTGAAGGATGTGGTCTTTTTCTTTGGATTGGTCTTTGGGTTGTGTTCTTTCAGAGTGTCCAATGTTTTTGAAAAAGGCTTGTTAAAGGACCTAGAATTAGGTTTTGACTTTTTGAGTGATTGATGGGTTTTCTAAGAGTGTGACATGTGTAAAATACCCTTCAATTTTGGTTCTTTAAAGGAATTTGGTGATAGTGACTTGACTCATTTTTGAAAATTTATTGAAGTGTTTGATTCAAAAGATTTTGTCGATGTACATGCCTTTTTTTGCATGATCCACTGACTGCAGTGTGATTCTGAAAAGTTTTTGTAGTGGTGGGTTTTTCAAAATACCTTTTGTTTGAAAACTTGGCCTGGTTTTTGAATGTTTTGTTCTTGGAATCAGCATCATGCTTTTCACATTAGGATATGATCTCTTTTTTCAAAGCCAATTTTGCTTCAACATTTGGTGGAACAACATTACAATTATTTAATTGGGGTTTTTTTGAAATTCTTTGATCTAGGTATCGACCTAGGACTTGAATCATCAGAACTAGAGAGTTCATGAATATGGGAACGTTTTCCAAACACAAAATTATCAATGGGCAACTCATGTGAAATAGGTTGAAGAGTGGTAGAGAACTTGATAGGGGTTTGCGGTAAGGAAGACTCAACTACCGCAGAGTAAGTTTAGGAAGAGCCTTTTTTGGGACATGTCTTGGCTTCGGGTTCTTCCATAACAATTTCTTCGTCCACAACTGAGCTCGAGTGAGAACTGTTACTAATTGTATCGATGATAGGCAAGAAACTATCTAGGTTTCCCGAGGATTCATGATGAATTTCCTCGATGACACAATTCTTGCTAAGTTCATTAAGTCTACCGATAGTGACATCGAATGTCTTCGGGAAAGGTCTTGTCATTGACTAGATAATGAAAGGCTCGGTCTAGTGTGACATAGTGACGTTCAACATCGAACCGAGGATAATAATTCTAGTCGGTAGAGTACCCATTGGACCATCCCCAATTATACGTGTTGTCGACAGTCCCATTATTTACTAGGTTCTCAAGAGCCTCACTTTCATTAAACAATTTTCCAATTAAACGATTTGTGAGTAAAATTTCTTTTCGGAAATGATCTCACTGATTAAAAGCAACATATAACTGGGTTTCACTTAGGATTCTAGCATCTTTTTCTAACAACATATCTTTCTCTAACATAACGACATTAAGCTTTTTGTAATCTCGTCTTCCTCTCACATGGTACAACTCTTGGACCATTATGTTCTTTTCATCTAAGGCCTTGTTTTCGTCTGAAAGGACAACAACACATGTTTCATTAAGTCTTTCTAAATGCGGTTCACAATCATGCATGCTATAACCATTGGTGGATCCATCATTGTCACTTGCTGTTATCATGCATATGTTCCCTCTTTTTCTCTTGTTGTTGGGCTCTTCGTCTTCATCACCCGAAGACCACACCTGATGATCCCTTTGAACCTGGGCAACACATGCCCTTGTTTTTTTTCTCCTTGCCCTCCATTTCTTGAGCAATTATGAGATAGAATGCTTTGTTCTTTACCACATTTACTTTGATAGTCACATACAAAGTGGTTTTATTTGTGACACTTGTGAAAGACCAAAACTCCATCCTGGTTATCCTCGGTAGTAGGACTGAAGTCTTGTGACCTGTTGATCTTTGGGTTCTCTTTTATCTAGGGAGCATTCTCAGGTTGCGGATTGTGATGAGTGTTTCTGGGATAATGTTGGTGGTTGCTCTGCCGGTTGAAGTTTAGGTTGAATGGTGGTTTATTGAACTATTGGCTTTTACAAAAAGTGGGTGGTGGAAGTCTGTTGAACCGTTGACTAACAAGGGCAATGATGTTTTGAAATTCTTCCTCATCATCTAACCCAACATCTGCTTCATAAGACTGCAATGAGTTGTCAAACGTCAACTTGTATGATGACTCTCCGGGATAAGTATATTAAGGAGCTTTGATGGCAAACTGAGGAGTTTGAGCCATTAAAGCAAGTGGACCACCCAAGTCTGCACATTCTTTTAACACAGTGGACTCTTGAGCCTGAAGTTCATCGTAGAGTTTTAAAAGTGAAAGAGTCTGAATCTTCCTGTCACCCTAAACTATCATCTCTGATGTAGTCCAATGTCTTCTTAGTCCATTCAGGAACTGCAAGTTGGTTTCATGGTTCCTTCGAAGAGTTCCATCATTTGATAGCTTTGTGATTATCAGGTCGAACCTTTTGAATGAATTATCTAGACTCTCACCAGGCAGAGCTTTAAATTGGTAAACTCGTTGAGGGCCATAGTGACTTTCTTGTCTTGAGCTTGTTCAGACCATTTGTAATGATTTTTGAGCAGGTCCCAGATCTCCTTGGCAGATTTGTTGTTGATGATGATATTGATATTTTATGGAGCAATACCACATGAATTTCGTAGAAAGAAATTGCATTTTCTCCATATTTTCTAGATCATTGTTGGCGGGGTCTGTTCATGGCTGCTAGACAACCTCCAAGTCTAGCCTGAGCACCATCTGCCACAATTGGAGTGAGAATAGGGACATGAGGTCCTTCTTCAACTGATCTCCACACATCTCTTCCGAGTCTCTTCAAATATCTTTCCATGCTCTGGGATCGATGGTGATATTCACTTGCAACAAGTATTAGAGCTCTATTAGAACCTCCAGCAATGTTTGAAACATTTAGAGAGTAAGCTTGTGCCATAGTTCCTTGTTTTTTCAAGATGAGCTTTAGTGGTATAGAAGACATTTTAAATTAGAGTTTTGAAAAGAGTTTCGTTTTTTTTTTAAAGAAATTAAAAGGGAACCACTTTGGCTTTGATTCCAATTATTGAGAGAAAAACTTTTTAAACGTTAGTAATGAGATATTAAGTTGCAGAATAATAAGTTAATCTCAATGGATCTTGTTAGCTCATTAATAATAAGTTAGATAAGTTAGATTGCGGAGATGTAAGGAGCATAAATAGTAGCTAGTTTATATCAATAAGCATTAAACAAGTAGACACTTAGCTGAATCATAACATTGTTTGCATGCAAACACAAGTTAGTATATGATGAACAAGAAAAATGAAGAGGGACTCGGTTTAAGTATTAGTTAAGATAAATTGATATAGAGATGAATGATCTTATATTTATAAGCTCTGAAGTGGTAAGAATACATGAAGTGGGAAGCTCTATTTATAGAGTCCTAAAAGTTACAAGAAAAAAGATAAAATAACATAAAGTAACTGACTTCAGTGCCCTTGAATGGTTCATCTGCGGGTCTTCAACATCTCTTCGTCATCAACATCTCTTCGGCTTCACTAGATGACAAAAGTGGTCTCCAGGTAGCTCTCTTCGGGTTCAATTAGGCATGGGGTCTTCAGGTCCATCTTAGCTTGAGAGGGTCAATGGTATGTCGACCCATGTTCTTTTCGGTTTGGGAGCTACCCGATCGTTCGTATCTCTTGTTCTTAGAAAGAAGTTCTGGGATGCTCTGGAGACTTTGGATTCTCTTCTTGAGGTTGAGATTGGAGATGACCGCATTGTGAAAGCTATGAGGGTATATCGGGACTGCATCCTAAATATGCTTTGGGAGAGGTTCCGTGTCGACCTGACTCAGATTCCATTGCGAGGATTGGAGGGATCATTGGGATGGATTGATTAGGGGCCAACGGTGCCATGATAGATTGCGAGTGCTAGCTAGTGAGTGTTCGAACACCAAGTGGGGGAGAATTGGTTATTCAGGGAGAGAGGGTCGTGCAGGGGCCAACCGACTGTTCGGCTATAAGGGCTAGGAGACTTCTCCATCAGGTTTGTTTGCGATTCTTGGCGTATGTATCAGATACGAGGGTTGAGACCCCGACTTATTTGGATAGTATACCGGTTGAACATGATTTTCGGGATGTCTTTCCCGAGGAGTTGCCTGGGGTTCCTCCAGAGAGGAAAGTAGAGTTTCGCATTGATTTGGTGACTGGTGCTACTCCGATAGCTAAGGCATCATACCGGCTAGGTCAACCCAAGATGCAGGAGCTGTTTATGCAGCTTTAGGAGCTGCTAGACCGAGAATTTATTCGTCCGAGTAGTTCCCCATGGGGAGCACCGATCTTGTTCGTGAAGCAGAAGGACGGATCACACATGAGATGTATCGATTATAGGGAGCTGAATAAGCTAACGGTGAAAAACCGTTATCTGCTCCCGAGTATTGATGATTTGTTCAATAAGCTTGAGGGTGAATCTCGGTTCTCGAAGATTGAATTCGGTCGGGGTACCATCAGAAGAGGATGTGGTCACTACGAGTTTGTGGTGATGCCATTTGGGCTCAACAATTCCCCATCAACGTTTATGGATCTCATGAACAGGGTATGTAGGCCGATGTTTGATCGTCTTTGATCATTTTTATTGATGATATCTTGGTCTATTCTAAGACCAAGGAGTAGAATGAGTAGCATCTGAGGGAGGTATTGGAGACACTAAGGACATAAAGGATTTATGCTAAGTTCTCAAAGTGTGATTTCTGGTTTCGGGAGGTGCAAATTTTAGGGCGCATCATCAACTAAAAGGGTGTTTCGGTTGATCCAGCCAAGGTTGAGGCAGTGATGTAGTGGGATGTACCGAAGAATGCATATGAGATCCATATCTTCTTGGGTCTAGTAGGGTATTCTTGGAGATTCATCCAAGATTTCTCCAAGATCATCGTACCATTGACCCATTTGACCAAGAAGAGTGTGACTTTCCAATGGGGCCCAGACTAGGAGTTGGCTTTCGAGACCTTGAGACAAAGGTTATGTGATTCCTCGATTCTAGTACTACCCAATGGATTGGATGATTTGGTGGTGTACTGTGATGCATCTATCTTGAGGTTAGGGGAAGTTTTAATGTAGAGAGGGCATGTGATCGTGTACGCCTCGTGGCAGCTGAACCCTCACGAGGCGAACTACCCCACTCATGACCTGGAATTAGGGGCGGTTGTGTTTGACCTCAAAATCTGAAGGCGTTACTTGTATGGAGTTCGGTGCACCATCTTTACTGACCATAAAAGTTTCAAGTACTTGATGGATCAGCAGAACCTCAATATGCGATAGAGGAGGTGGTTGAATGTATTGAAAGATTAAGACTGTGGGATGTTGTATCATCTAGGGAAGGCCAACATGGTGGCCGGTGCTTTGAGTCGTAAGGTGGCAGGTTCTCCGATCAGGAACATTTATTTGAGGATGACGGTAGTTTCTCCATTGTTAGATATGATCAAGAAGGCTCAAGTGGAGGGTTTGAAGAAAGAGAACTGGAAAATAGAGCCGATTCAGGGTCAGGTTCCCTTGTTTTTATGGGATGGTTGGGGACTCTTGACACAGTGTGGTCGAGTGTAGGTACTGGTATCTAGGGGAGTGAGACAGAAGATATTGGAGGAGGCACACAATTCTAGGTTCTCTATACATCCGGGGGCTATGAAGATGTACATGGATCTGAGGCTGAGTTACTGGTGGCCCTGCATGAAGCAGGGAATCGTTTGGTTTGTGGAGCGGTGCTTGACCTGCACGAAGTTCAAGGCCGAACATCAGCGGCCACATGGCAAGGTTCAGTCGCTACCAATTCCCATGTGGAAATAGGAAGAGATCACCATGGACTTCATCACGAAGTTATCGAGGACAACGAGGGGTGTGGATTCCATTTGGGTCATTGTGGATAGGTTGATGAAGAGTGCTCATTTTAATCTGATCCTCGAGAGCATCTTTGCTGAGAAATTAGCAGATATTTATGTGTAAGAGTTGGTGGTCAGCCATGGGGTGCCAGTGTTGGTGGTCTCTGACCGGGATGTTCGATTTACATCCATATTTTGGAGGAAGTTATATGAGGAACTGGGCACACAGTTACACTTCAGCACTGCATGCTACCACCAGACAGACGGCCAGAGCGAGCTGACGATCCAGACGCTCGAGGACATGATACGGACATGCGTATTGGATTTTGGAGGGAGTTGGGATACATACCTCCCACTAGCATAGTTTTCATATAACAATAGTTATCCTGCTTGTATCGACTGTCACACCCCAAAATGAAGAACGTCGGAAACGTTTTGGGGCGGAGGACGTCATGTACAGTATCATAACAATGCAAAGTAGTAAATAAGCAACAACATCATCCATTGCATTAATAGTATAATTTCATACAAGTGTGTTTTTTAATAGTAATAAGACACCAAAAAGAATAATTAAATTAGAAGACGAGTCTTGAAGATGCTCCGTCTTCTCAAAGCCTAATCGTCGGTACCTGTCTACTAGTGACCTGAGAGTACATGTAATTTTGAAAGCGTAGATCATCATTAAAGTTGGTGAGTTCATAAGTCTTTAGTGTCAATGTTTGTATAAGTTTGATGAAAATGTTTGTAACTGAACAATGTAAAGGTTTGTATATATTTGAAAACTCCTAGAATATCCTATATTTTCTACTAGTATAAAAAGTAGTTTTCTACCAAGACCCGACTGTTTTGTATTTTTGTCTCTTTGTAAAAGTGAAATATTTTCCCAAGTATGACTATCATTACCAAAAATATAGTTTTATATTACCCTTTATGTGAGAAGATCACAATTTGAATATAATAGGAAAATGTCTATGTGTACTGCAGTTTTATTTGTATTAATCACTAAAGTAATAACTACCTTAAAACCAATGGTTTAATTAAGGTAAAATGTGATATGATTGTTAACATACTAATCTGACTATAACACGACGATGAAAGACGTCGGAAGAAATGACATTTGGCACCCGTAGACTTGCAAGTCCCATTGTAGCGAACAACAAAGGTGTAGGATAGTTAATCCAGTATAGATTTGTACGCAAACTCACGCTCTCCCTCCAGGAGATTCTGGTTACAAAACGTGACATAACGAAATGGTCGATGTGTCATGAAGTAGTATCTCACATTATGTTATCTCTTAATCTAGTTATAGTATACTTGTTATAGTAATAGTATTCTATGTATAGTACTCTCTGTATAGTATCCTTTGTATAGTATTCTCTATTATTGTGTTCTCTGTCTAGTATTCTCTGTTATAGTATTCGTATATGATAGTATTCTCCTAAACTATACCTATTATAGTTTACTAGTAAGTTATGTATATGAATTGATTAATGTATACCCTTGCTACCCGAAGGTATTGAACTGATTGAATAGAACTTTTATGTCTACATATGCATACATAATATATATCTAATATTTAGAAGACATTCGGACAACTGGCCGGTACCCTAAGTCCACATCCAAACAAGGAAAAGGAAATGAAGCAAGCTAGCAATATTAAGTCCTTTAAACATTATGTATATAACTATACATACATATATATATATATACATATATATATATATATATATATATATATATATATATATATATATATATATATATAAACATTATGTATATAACTATACATATATATACATGCTTTTGATAGTATATATAAGTTAAAAAGAGGTTTTGTAATACATTTAAAGAGTTTTGAACAATAAATAAATAATGACTTGATGTCAGTTTATAAGACGATTTAAAAGTAGTTTGTTTTGAAACACAGTTATGAATCACATGTGATTGATCTTATAACTAGCATGTTTTCTACTTGTATTCCCCCCCCCCCCTATAAAAGCATTTAAAATCATTTAAAATATAAGTTTAAGGGGTATGAACTCACATGAAGTGAGTGATGCGAATGTAAGATCGGTAAAGGATGCTAAGTGTCAAGTGAGGACTTGAGCATACATGGATCCTATTTATCATATAGTGACACATATATGCATACAATTAGTTTTTATAACAACTAATTAGATAATGGAACCACCTTAGGGACTAGGAAACACTTGTACTAAAGTGTTAAACAACTTAGGATTGCATATAAGGGGTGTAGGGCCTCACTTGGGAGTTTATTGTCCATATGGTATGAACCTCATGAGTTTACGGCCCAAAGACCATTTCCTCATGCGTTTACGGTCGTAAAATCATGGTACTAAGTGTCAAGTTGTGATTTAAGGTCTTATAAGTCAATATAAAGTGTTCTATGCTCAAGCCTAAGCCCTAGGAAGGAAAGGTGGCACCAATGTACCACTAACTAGTGTTCACGGCCTAAGGACCGCTTACCCATGAGTTTACGACCATAAACTCATGGTATCTTGTACCAAAAAAAATTTTAAGGTCCCTAGCTCATGATAGAAGTGTTCTAGACTTGATCTTAAGGCTTGAGAGGTGATTAGGGCTCATTTGGACCCTTATATAGAGTTTACTACCCAAGAAGGTTCCTTGGCTATAAACTCCCTTTTGATTATGATTTCTTGATGAATTCTAAGTATAAACTAGTTGATTCAAGCATATATCAAGCTTAGAAATGAGTACTTACATTGTAGATGCTTGAAAGGGTGCTTAAGGCTCAAGAACACTAGTGTGTGTTCTTGGTGCTGTTGGTGAAATGAAGAACACTTGATTTATCTATCAAATGAAGAGATTTCATGGATGAAATCACATACATACACTAGATATTGAAGTTTATTAACTAATCAAGGAAGAAAATACTTACTATGCTGAAGATCTAATGATGATACTTGAGAGAGAAATAGGGTTAAGGGTTTGAAAATTGTAAAAATGACATAATTGACTAAGTGTCACTTAAATACCCTGGAGTTTACAGCCGTAAACTCCATGTTAGGGTCTTAAACTCCAAACTCTTGGAGTTTTGGAACTTAAATGTTGTGCAATAAACCCTAGAGTATCCTCTCTCCAGCTATCTCTTGCAATAATAGGTTTTAGAACACTCAAACTGACTCCAAAACTGCTCAAGTTTAACAATTGAAAGTTTGACTTTGATTGAATGCATGGTTTGTTATAAGATAGAAATTTCGAGTTGTCACATCATCCCCCCGTTAGAGGGAATTTTGTGCCAAAATTAGATTTTAAGCAAATAAGTAGTTACAAATAA